>NC_059106.1:167810575-168110575 GCF_020740685.1 Jaculus jaculus
TTTCATGGGGTGTGACTCCGTGGTCCAGGGTGACTGGGATTTGGTTACATATGAACAGGCTGGAGAAGTTCTCTTGGAAATCTTGACATGACATCCTGTGGAAAACAGATACACATGACTAAATGAATGCTGGTTGTGTCTCCACCACTTCACTGTGCCTCTCTGGTCAGAGGAAGTGCCCATACGCTGACCTACCACTGGCCGATCCAAAAACCAGGGTCTGTTTCTGGCACATTCAGTATCAGGCATTTTTGCCCTTCAGACTCTCCTCCCATGATAGGGAGAGCAGTGGCAGAACAAACCTGGGATTTGCACGTCATCTAGAAAACCCTCTTTCCCCGCTCATTAATCCTAGTGTGCACCCTATCATGGTGAACAGGAAGATGCCAGGCTCTCTCTGCTCTAGGTTTGCGTGCTGCCAAGAATCTTGCTTTTCCTCATTGCCAAATCTACTGCTGAGGGCTTTACAAAAACAAAATGGAAAAAAGAAAACAAAATGGGATGCTTCTGGTTAAGATAGCTGAATAGGATCTATACTCAAAAACCTAGGGGGAAAAAAGAAGCAAGATAAAATACAACACACTCTTCTTCCAGGAAGTGAAGGTGTGTAAAGAATGATGAACGGAGGTGAGAGCCCTGCAGGGAAGCAGCCGTCACAAAACCAGCCAGAATTAGGCAATCCCCATCAAAATTCCAATGGCATTCCTCATTGAAGCAGAAAGAAACATTCCTAAAATTCATTTGGAAGCACAAAAATCCTTGAGTAGCCAAAATAATTCTGAGCAACAAACACAAGGCTGCTGATATCGCCATACCTGATTTAAGATATATTACAGAGCCATAGTAACAAAACGATACTGGCACAAAAATAGAAATGTTGATTAACCGAATTGAATAAAGAATCTAGATATAAGCCCAGGCAGCTACAGCCACCTGATTATTTTGAAAGAAAAAAAATGCCAAAAAACATTCACTGGAGAAAAGACATCTTCTTTTAACAAACGGTGCTGGGAAAACTAGTTATCTAGATGTAGAAGGATGAAAATAGATCCTTATCTCTCTCCATGCACAAGAATCAAGTCCAAATGGATCAAAGGCCTTAATATCAGACCTGAAACTCTGGAATTGCTTGAGGAGAAAGTAGGAGAAACACTTCAACAGATAGGACAGAACCCCAGTCGCTCAGGGAGTGAGACAGCTTGTCAACCCCGGGACCTCATCAAATTCAGAAGTTGTGTACAGCGAAGGGCACCGAATGGAGCAGAGAGGCAGCCTACAGAATGGGAGAAAAAAATCTTTGCCAGCTATCTGACAAAAGGTGAGTATCTAGGATATACAAAGAGCTACATTAAACTAAATAATAAGAAATCAAACAACCCAATGAAAAATAGGCTGTAGAACTGAATAGAGTTCTCAAAAGAAGGAATACAAGTGGCCAATACGCACCTAAAAATGTTATACAACATTTGCCACCAGGAAAATGCAAATTAAAACTACTTTGAGGGCTGTAGAGATGGCTTAGCAATTAAGAGGTTTGCCTGCAAAGCCAAAGGATACCAGTTCTACTCTCCAGGACCCACGTAAGCCAGGTGCACAAGGGGGCGCACGCATCTGGAGTTCATTTACAGTGGCTGGAGGCCTTGGCGCGCCCCTTCTCTCTCTTTCTCTCCCTGTGTGTGCCTCTTCCTCTCTCTCAAATAAATAAATAGATAGATAAATGAATAAATAATATATTTGTTAAAACTACATTGAGATTCCATCTCAAAACAGCTATCACCAAGAAATCAGATGACAATAAATTCTGGTGAGGGTGTGGGGAAAGAGGTACCCTTCTCTATTGTTGGTGGGAATGTAAGCTGGTACAGCCATTGTGGGAATCAGTATGAAGGTTCCTGAGGTAGCTAAAATAGATTTACCATATGATCCTGATATACTACTCCGTGGCATATTCTCTACTGACTCTATTTATTACTATAGAGATATCTACTCACACATATTTATTGCTGATGTAGTCACAAAAGCTAGGAAATGGCCAGTCCAGATGCCCTTCAACTGATGAGTGGATAATGAAGGTGTGGCACATTTATACAGTGGAGCTTTATTCAGATATATAGAAAAATTAAATTGTGAAACTACCAGGGAAATAGATGGATCTGGAAAAGATTATACTAAGTGTGGTAACCCAGGCTCGGAAAGCCCAGTGTCACATGTTTTTTCTTATATGTGAATCCTAGATTCAAATGTTTAGATTTGTAAGTGAGCTGAAGAAAACATCAGTAGTAGAGACCAGGAAGCTAGAAAGGGATTATGACGGAGGGAAGAGAGGAAAGGGCTTAAAGGGGAGAGAAGAGTAGATATGAAAATAGAGTGACCGAATACTGGGGTGGGGATCAGAAGGAAGGGGATAGAGAAGAGGAGGGGTGGGAAAAGGGTTAGTTAAAATTAAAGGTGAATTGAATAAGTCCTATGGAAACCTTCTTTGTAGCTAAATATATATAAGTGGAGAGCAAATTTTGGTACAAGTATCTTGTGGAGGTATAAAATTTTATGCTCAAAATTTATAGATTGTTATTAGAAAAATTTCAGTGCCAGTGGTGGGATACCTTCTCTGATGGCCCACCCCCAAACATTATAGGCTATTGCCAAGGCTCTTGTTCGCCTACGAGAAGTAGATGGTGAGACCCTATTGCTGAAGGCTCCACATGATTGGCGTGCAGGTCACTGAGAAATCAGACTGGAGCTGAGCTAGGAGCCTCCTCCCTGTTGACTAGCTATCAGGATGCTAGAAAGGCCTATTCAGTCAGTTGGGGGAGAAAAGTCATCAATGGTGTTAACCAGCAGTGCACCCTGTAAGATTAATGGCTGGACATCCAGGCCAAATGTATCACCTGGTTCAATGGCTCCATGTCTGTTATGGGGAAAACCAACTGCTGTCTGATTGGACTTGAGTTCTACTCCACAGGAGGGAATTTCTGCCTAGTACTGAAAACCTATCAAAATCCCATGACTTTGAAGGTCATAAGCCCTGGTGGGGGCAAACTACTACTGTAATTTGACTAAATGAATGTATTATGCCTACCAAAATGCCCTCTAAATACTTGTGTTTATGTCCATGTATTAATGCTATTCTCACTTTGGGGTAGAGAAGCTTCTCTTTTCAGGTGGTGGTGGCCACTAGAGTGACTCAAAATTCACCAAAGTGCTGAAACAAAGGATAATGGAGTATTCAGTACTAAGTGAGACATCTCTATCACACCTTCCAAGGCTCAGGGACCATTGCAGAAGAGGTAGCAGAAAGAATGTAAGAGCCAAAGGAAGGGGTGAAGTGATAACAATACTGTGTTTCAGACCCAGACTGGCCTTAATATTCATGATCCTGCAGAGGATGAAGCTATGTATGCAAGACTTGCATAATATGGGGGAAAATGATGACGTCAAAGTAGAAGAGAGACTAGTTGAAAAGAAGGGGTTCAGTGGAGGGGGACTTGGGGGGAAAGGGAAGTGATAGGAGGGGGAAGGGAGGATGTTGGGAGGGGATTATGATTATGGTATATTGTCTACATTTATGGGAGTCGTCAACAAAAAAACTTTAAAAAAATAAATGGGTGACATGTTTCAGTGGGTAAGGGTGTTTCTCACATGAGCATGAGGGTCTGAAGAGACCATGAGACACCTGAAACCAATCTCCCAGAACTCAGATAAGTCTCTGGGAACGGCCACAGATGCCTGTAATCCCAGTTCTGTGGGAACAGACAGTGGAACATTGCCAGTGCTCTCAAAATCCAGCCACCTCCAGGATTAGCAAAGACTCCATCTCCAGAAGGCGTCGAGATGATCGATGGAGGGAGGTCACCTCATGGTCTCTTCCCAACTTCACATATGAGGTTATTAAGCATGCATATTTACATATAGCATACACCATATTACATATACTTAACACTTATAAATGCCAAAAAAAAAAAGGGTGCCACACTTGAAATCTCACTGACTACTGGGATTAAAGTGGAGGTATGTGGAAGGGAGAAGATTTGTCCTAATTGACATTTGTTTCTAATTCTTAACAACTTGGGCTCCTTTTCACACATGCTAATTTTACTTAGGTATGTTACTAGAAAACCAGACTAACCCTTCAAGAAAGGCCCATCTCCTCTAATGTGTACGCATAAGTCAGAAGATGTGTTCTACATGGCTTGTGGGTGATGACAGTGATATGCCATCCAGAACACCAGGGACAGGCTGGGACAGTCACCTCCTTACTGTTCTTTTGAAGTTTCCTCCTAGAGAAGCCTGGAGCTGCAGGGTCCCTCAAGGTAGAAGATGTGGGATAGTGACTGTGCCTCCTGACGTCAAAACCTCTGAGGCCACTTTCATTCGCTGTCAAAGTTTCCAGGCAAGACCAGTGCTCCATTTCCAAGAACAGGACCCAACCAGCTGCCATTCAGAGCTTTTGTGTCTTGCTAGAGGAACCAGGTCCCCACTAAGCAGGCCATTGCAGTGCTAATTTAAATGCTTATAACAGTTTCAGAATGGCTGGGATGTAGTTTAGTTGGTAAAGTGCTTGTCTAGTGTGCATGAGGGCCCTGAATTGGATCCCCAGCACTGTATAAATCAGGTGTGGAGATACATGCCTGTAATCCCAGCTCTTGGGAGTGGAAGCAAGACAACCAGAAGTTCAAGGCCCTGGGTTAGATATTGAGTTCTAGGCTAGTGTGAGCTTCTTGAGACACTGTTACCCCCAGCCCCCACCCCAAATGAAAGTCTAAGCCAGGTGTGGTGGTGCATGCCTTTAATCCAGTGCTCAGGAGGCAGAGGTAGGAGGATCGCTGTGAGTTCGAGGCCACCCTGAGACTACATAGTGAATCCCAGGTCAGCCTGGACCAGAGTGAGACCCTACCTCGGAAAACCAAAGTAAATAAATAAATAAAAATATAAGTGTAAGGAAAGCAGTTGTGGTTGAGAGTTTGGGCCATGAAGACTGCAAGCACCCTTCTTAAAGAATAAATACCAGGTGCCTTTAGGGGACTTCCGGTTAAGATGGCGGCGTAGGTACCACGCCAAAACAGCCTGGGGGGGGGAAAGACCAAAATAAACTCAGCAAAATACACACTTTTACTAAAAAGTGAGGTGTATAGGAAGTTGAGGCGGCAGCGGAGAAGTGGAAGAGTTATAGAGCATCCAGAGCCTGCACAGCCGGGAACAGCGGCTCCGGGCCGCTCGGCTACCCGCCGCAACCGCGGAGCGGCAGAAAACCGCCGGTCTCTCGACTCGAGCCGCAGGACAAGCCAGGTGTGGGATTTTCCCCTCACACCGCGCTCTCCGCAACTCGGGA
This sequence comes from Jaculus jaculus, assembly GCF_020740685.1. NCBI lineage: Eukaryota > Metazoa > Chordata > Mammalia > Rodentia > Dipodidae > Jaculus > Jaculus jaculus. The sequence continues at coordinate 167,815,905 of NC_059106.1, forward strand.
AACGTGAGGGGAGAGCGGCAGCGAGCAACGGAGGGAGGAGCAGACCGCGAGGTAAAAGCACACGATACAACCAGAACAGCCGCGGCTCCCTCCCCTCCCCTGCCGCCTGAACCCAGCTCCAGCGAACACAGCAGCGGCCCGGGACCCGGCCACGCCAACTTGGGCTGACGGCGGGACCCAAGCAGGAGCAGAATTTGGCAGCAACTTCAGCGGCTCCAGCACCGGTACCAGTGGCCCCAGCAGCAGCGGACCCAGGACAGCAGCGGCTTCGGGGTGAGCAGCAGCGGTGGACACGACAACGGCAGCTTCAGCAGTGGTGGGGGCTCCGGCGGAGGCACCTACAACAGCTGCAGAGGCGGCCCAGTTTGCCCCGTAGGAAAAGCCAGTGCCCAGCTCCAGAAACCAGAACAGCAGCCCGACGACCCAGGCAGCAACTTGACTGAGACCACAATCACCCAAGGTAACTGGGATTGCACCAGGGAAGGGTCTCACCTGGTCACAAGCTGACTTGGATACCTCAACAGACCAGAAATCTAAACCTCTTTGTTGATAGAGGATCTGGTCATTATAATAACTACTCTTGCATACATACTCGGGGCTGTTGTTGATGGAATGGGTACAGTGTTTAGCTAAATTTTAGAATCTACCAGTATATTATTCCACTCAGCCTGCTTGAATACTCCTATAGCAGGGAAACTCAACCCCTAAGAACATCTTTGTAGATACTCTGAGAGTCTTAAGAGCCACACCTAATACCTTAAGGTCCTACCCTGAAAATATTTTACACCAAATCAATTGATACAGCTAAGAATACACAGCTAGCTAGAAAATCCAAGCATTAACTTAATCCAAGATGCAAAAATATATACATTATAACACAAGAAACACTAAAAAGCAAGACGATATAAATCCACCTAAAAGTATTAATGCATCAGAAATGTCCTCCAGTGAGAAAGAGTTAGAGGAAATGCCTGAGAAAGAGTTCAAAAGAATAATTATAAATATGTTCAAAGAGGTCAAAGAACACATGAATACAACCAAAGAAGAAATCAAAGAGGAAATCAAAGAGGAAATCAAAGGAATCAAAGAAGAGGCAGGACACCAATTTAATGAAATAAAGAAGGCAATACAAGACATAAATAGAGAAATAGAAATAATAAAGAAAAACCAGTCAGAATTATTAGCAATGAAGAACACAGTTAATGAAATAAAAAACTCTGTAGAAAATCTCACCAGTAGGATGGATGAGGGAGAGGACAGAATATCTAAGCTAGAAGATCAGGTGGCAGACCTAATGCAGTCCAACAAAGAGAAAGACAAACTTATAGAAAAGTATGAGTGGGAATTTCAAGATATTCGGGACACTATGAAAAGATCCAATATAAGAATTCAGGGCATAGTAGAAGGAGAAGAATTCCACTCCAGAGGCATAGTAGGCATCTTCAACAAAATCATAGAGGAAAATTTTCCCCAAATTGGGAAAGAGGTGCCAATACAGATACAGGAAGCCTTTAGAACCCCAGCCAGACAAAACCCAGAAAGAAACTCTCCTCGCCACATTATACTCAAACTTCCAAACACACAAACCAAAGAAAAAATATTGAAAGCAGTTAGAGAGAAAAATCAAGTTACCTACAAAAGCAAGCCCATCAGGATTACAGCAGATTATTCAACACAAACTTTTAAAGCCAGAAGGGCCTGGAGTGATATATTCCAAGTTCTGAAAGATAACAACTGTCAACCAAGGTTACTTTATCCTGCAAAGTTATCCATCCAAATAGATGGAGAAATAAAGACATTCCATGACAAAAGCAGGTTAAAGGAATATCTGAAGACAAAACCAGCTCTACAGAAAATACTTGATAGAATCCTCCATGCTGAACAAAAGGAAAAGCACACATATAAGGAACCTAGAAAAAACCAGCCATACTCAAATACCAGTTAACAGAAGAGAGCACAGGTAGAACAAGTAACACACACACACACACACAAATGGCAAACATAAATACACACCTTTCAATAATATCTCTTAATATCAACGGTCTCAATGCCCCAACGAAAAGACATAGATTTGCAGACTGGGTTAAAAAGCAGGATCCTACAATTTGTTGTCTTCAAGAAACTCACCTTTCTACAAAGGATAGACATTATTTTAGGGTGAAAGGTTGGAAGACGGTGTTTCAAGCAAATGGGCCTAGAAAACAAGCAGGGGTTGCTATCCTAATATCAGACAGGGTGGACTTTAGTCCGAAGTTAGTCAAAAAAGATAAGGAAGGTCACTTTATATTGATTAAGGGCACACTCCAACAGGAGGACATTACAATCCTAAACATATATGCACCTAACATGGGGGCTCCCAAATTCGTCAAACAAACACTATTAGAACTAAGGTCACAGATAACACCAAACACGGTGGTGGTGGGTGACTTTAACACCCCACTCTCATCAATTGACAGGTCATCCAGGGAAAGAATAAACAGAGAGGCATCTGGACTAAATGAGGTCATAGAAGATATGGACCTAACAGATATATACAGGACATTTCATCCAAAGGCTGCAGAATATACATTCTTTTCAGCAGCACATGGAACATTCTCTAAAATAGACCATACATTAGGACACAAAGCAAATCTTAACAAATTCAGGAAAATTGAAATAATTCCTTGCATTCTATCTGACCACAATGGAATTAAATTACAAATCAGTAGCAAGAAAGGCTATAGAGCATACACAAAATCATGGAAGCTAAACAATACACTACTAAATGATGAGTGGGTCAATGAAGAAATCAAAAAGGAAATCAAAAAATTTATAGAGTCAAATGATAATGAGAACACAACATACCAAAATCTCTGGGACACAATGAAGGCAGTTCTAAGAGGTAAATTTATAGCCTTAAGTGCCTATATTAAGAAATTAGAAAGGTCGCAAGTAAACGACCTAATGCTTCGCCTTAAAGCCTTGGAAAAAGAAGAACAAGGCAAACCAAAAAGTAGTAGACGGGAAGAAATAATAAAGATTAGGGCAGAAATTAATGAAATAGAAACAAAAAGAACAATCCAAAGAATTAATGAAACAAAGAGTTGGTTCTTTGAAAGGATAAACAAGATTGATAAACCCTTAGCAAATCTGACCAAAAGAAAGAGAGAAGAGACACAAATTAATAAAATCAGAGATGAACAAGGTAACATCACAACAGATTCCAGAGAAATTCAAAAAATTATAGGGACATACTATAAAAGCATATACTCCACAAAGTATGAAAATCTGAAAGAAATGGATGATTTCCTTGATCTATATGACCTACCTAAATTAAATCAAAATGAGATTAATCACTTAAATAGACCTATAACAAACATGGAGATCCGAGCAGTTATCAATAATCTCCCAACTAAAAAAAGCCCAGGCCCGGATGGATTCACTGCTGAATTTTACCAGACTTTTAAGGAAGAGCTAACACCATTGCTTCTTAAGCTTTTCCAGGAAATAGAAAAAGAAGGAATCCTACCAAACTCCTTCTATGAGGCCAGCATCACCCTGATACCAAAACCAGGCAAAGATAGAACAAAAAAAGAAAATTACAGACCAATCTCCCTCATGAACATAGATGCAAAAATTCTCAACAAAATATTGGCAAACAGAATACAAGAGTATATCAAAAAGATCATTCACCCTGACCAAGTAGGCTTTATCCCAGAGATGCAGGGATGGTTCAACATACGCAAATCTATAAATATAATACATTACATAAATGGGTTGAAGGACAAAAATCACATGATCATCTCATTAGATGCAGAGAAAGCATTTGACAAAATCCAACATCCCTTCATGATAAAAGTCCTACAGAGACTGGGAATAGAAGGAACATATCTCAATATAATAAAGGCTATTTATGACAAGCCTACAGCCAACATATTACTAAATGGGGAAAAACTGGAAGCTTTTCCACTAAAATCAGGAACAAGACAAGGGTGTCCACTGTCTCCACTTCTATTTAATATAGTTTTGGAAGTCCTAGCCATAGCAATAAGGCAAGAGACACACATAAAAGGGATACAAATTGGAAAGGAAGAAATCAAGTTATCACTATTTGCAGATGACATGATTCTATACATAAAGGACCCTAAAGACTCTACTAGCAAGCTGTTAGAGCTAATCAAAACCTACAGCAATGTAGCAGGATACAAAATAAATACACAGAAATCAGTAGCCTTCATATATGCTAACAACAAACACACAGAGGATGAAATCAGAGAATCACTCCCATTCACAATTGCATCAAAAAAAATAAAATACCTTGGAATAAACCTAACTAAGGAAGTAAAGAATCTATACAATGAGAACTTTAAGACACTCAAGCGAGAAATTGCAGAAGACACTAGAAAGTGGAGAAACATCCCTTGTTCCTGGCTTGGGAGAATCAATATCGTGAAAATGGCAATCTTACCTAAAGCAATCTACACATTTAATGCAATCCCTATCAAAATTCCAAAGGCTTTCTTCATGGAAATAGAAAAAACAATCCAAAAATTCATTTGGAATCATAAAAAACCTCGAATATCTAAAATAATACTGAGCAACAAAAAAGAGGCTGGTGGTATCACCATACCTGATTTTAACCTATACTACAGAGCCATAGTAACAAAAACAGCATGGTACTGGCACAAAAACAGACATGTAGATCAGTGGAACAGAATAGAGGACCCAGATGTAAGCCCAAGTAGCTATAGCCACCTGATATTCGATAAAAATGCCAAAAATACTCATTGGAGAAGAGACAGCCTCTTCAACAAATGGTGTTTTGAAAACTGGATAAATATCTGCAGAAGGATGAAAATAGATTCTTCTCTCTCGCCATGCACAAGAATTAAGTCCAAATGGATTAAAGACCTTAACATCAGACCGGAAACTTTGAAACTGCTAGAGGAAAAAGTAGGGGAAACCCTCCAACATATTGGTCTTGGCAAAGACTTTCTAAATACAACCCCAATTGCTCAGGCAATAAAACCACAGATTAACCACTGGGACCTAATGAAATTACAAAGATTTTGCACCGCAAAGGACACAGTGAAAAAAGCAAAGAGGCAACCTACAGAATGGGAAAAAATCTTCGCCAGCTATATATCTGATAAAGGATTAATATCTAGGATATACAAAGAACTCAAAAAGTTAACTAATAAGGAATCAAACAGGCCAATCAAAAAATGGGCTAAGGAGCTAAATAGAGAGTTCTCAAAGGAAGAAATACGAATGGCATATAAGCACCTAAAAAAATGTTCTACGTCACTAGTCATCAGGGAAATGCAGATTAAAACTACATTGAGATTCCATCTCACTCCTGTCAGATTGGCCACCATCATGAAAACAAATGATCATAAATGTTGGCGGGGATGTGGAAAAAAAGGAACCCTTCTGCACTGCTGGTGGGAATGCAATCTGGTCCAGCCATTGTGGAAAACAGTGTGGAGGTTCCTAAAGCAGCTAGAGATTGATCTACCATATGACCCAGCTATAGCACTCCTAGGCATATATCCAAAGGACTCATCTCATTTCCTTAGAAGTACATGCTCAACCATGTTTATTGCTGCTCAATTTATAATAGCTGGGAAATGGAACCAGCCTAGATGTCCCTCAACAGATGAGTGGATAATGAAGATGTGGTACATTTATACAATGGAGTTCTACTCAGCGGTAAAGAAAAATGAAGTTATGAAATTTGCAGAAAAATGGATGGACCTGGAAAGTATTATACTAAGTCAGGTAACCCAGGCCCAGAAAGCCAAGCGCCACATGTTCTCCCTCATATGGGGATCCTAGCTACAGATGACTGGGCTTCTGTGTGAGAATGAAAATACTTAGTAGCAGAGGCCAGTAAGTTGAAAAGGAGACATAAAGGGTGGAGAAAGGAAGGGAGGAGGATACTTAATAGGTTGATATTGTATATATGTAATTACAATGATTGTAATGGGGAGGTAATATGATTGAGAATGGAATTTCAAACGGGAAAGTGTGGGGGTGGGGAGGGAGGGAATTACCATGGGATATATTTTATAATCATGGAAAATGTTAATAAAAATTAAAAAAAAAAAAAAAAAAAAAAAAAGAATAAATACCAGAATTCGCCATCTTCCTTGTTCTCATACAGTTGGCTTTTCCGTGGGTCCTGGGTTTCTTGCCACTCCTGGGACCTGCACGTGGAGAGAAAGGCCACAGGGTGAGATCTCCCAGAAGATTTTACCTCATCCATGTGTGGCCCAGCAGGGACTCTCTGCACAGGCAGCTGTGACTTTCGGGGGACAAGCAAGAGTGTTCTATTCTACCCAGTGACAGGCCTGACTCACTGTATGACTGATGGCATTCAGACTCCTACACTCAGCCAGTTCCTCTCTTTGAGCTCTGGCTGCATCTACAGTCCATCCCACATCACAAGAAACCTCACATCACCTGTCCCCCACATTTCCCATGAAAGAAAACATGTGATACCTGTCTTTCTGAGTCTGTCTTAGTGCATCTAACATGATGATCTTTAGTTCTATACATTTTCCTACAAATGACCTAAATTTGTTCTTCTCTATGGCTGGATAAAACTCCATTATGTGTATCTGCACACACACTCTCTCTTTTTTTTTTTAAATTTTAGAGGGAGAGAGAGAGAGAGACAGAATTGGCATGCCAGGGCCTCAGCCACTGCAATTGAACTCCAGATGCTTGCACCACCTAGTGGGCATGTGCGACCTTGCACTTGCTTCATCTTTGTGCATCTGGCTTACATGGGATGTGGAGAGTTGAACATGGGTCCCTAGGATTTGCAGGCAAGTGCCTTAATTACTAATCCATCTCTCTAGCCCTCTCCATACTTTCTCTATCTATTCATTTATTGATCACCTAGGCTGATTCTGTGGACTTAGCAATGGGTGGGACATGAGAAGGTAAAGAGGGAATATGATCAAAACCCATCTTATGGGCTGGAGAGATGGCTTAGTGGTTAATGCACTTGCCTGAAAATCCTAAGGACTCATGTTAACTCTCCAGATTCCACATAAGCCAGATGCACAGGTGATGCAAGCATGCAAGGTCTCATATACACACAAGGCAGAGCACACATCTAGAGTTTGATTACAGTGGCTGGAGGCCCTGGTGTGTTAATTCTTTCTCTGCCTCTCTCACATTAAGAAAAATACATTTTAGAGCTGGAGAGATGGCTTAGCGGTTAAGTGCTCACCTGTGAAGCTTAAGGACCCTGGTTTGAGGCTTGATTCCCCAGGACCTACATTAGCCAGATGCACAAGGGGGCACACGCGTCTGGAGTTCGTTTGCAGTGGCTGGAATCCCTGGTGTGCCCATTCTCTTTCGCTCTCTCTATCTGCCTATTTCTCTCTCTCTCTCTCTCAAATAAATAAATAAAAATGATAAAACAAAATTAAAAAAAGAAAAATACATTTTAGACACATGGAAATATCATAATAGAATCCATTTTTTTAAAAATATTTTTTGTTCATATTTTATTTATTTATTTATTTATTTATTTATTTATTTATTTATTTATTATTTATTTGAGAGCGACAGACACAGGGAGAAAGACAGATAGAGGGAGAGAGAGAGAATGGGCGCGCCAGGGCTTCCAGTCTCTGCAAATGAACTCCAGGCGCGTGCGCCCCCTTGTGCATCTGGCTAACGTGGGACCTGGGGAACCGAGCCTTGAACCGGGGTCCTTAGGCTTCACAGGCAAGCGCTTAACCGCTAAGCCATCTCTCCAGCCCTAGAATCCATTATTTTGAATCTAATGTACAGTAATAAAAATCACCACTTGTCCCCAAACCATACTCACCTCCATTTACTCCTGTTGCCAAGTGAGAACATGAGGGATCCTTCTGTCCCATTGCCCCCACCTCGACAATCACCAAATAGTCATTTATTGACCCCACCTCCAGAAAGGTCTGCTCACATCCATCTTGGTCTCTTGTCTCTTTCTGTCATCCTAGTTCATCTTACATTCACTTCCCTCATGGACAGTCAGGTGGTCTTTCCGAAACCAGTCCTGTCCATGTGCTGACCCACCCTCCACACTGCCATCCAGATGGTCTTCCCAAAGCATGAATTTGATCATGTCATTTCCCTGCTTAACATGTCTTTGGTTCCTTTTTACTCCTAGGTACAGTTCAAACTCTTTAAAGAGAACCTTGCTTTCTGCCCAGGTCTCCAGCTTTAACTGGGTTGTTCCCTGCCCCACTCTCACCCACGAGATCTGTCCTCCACAATGACAAATGACTTCATTTCCTTAAAGACACTCTTTGGCCAATACATGCACCTCTTGGTTTTCACCACGATGCCCCTTCATCTCAAACATTCTTCCATCCCTGCCTTAGTGTTATAACCTTCTACCCTTCACTCATCTTCCTAAAGGTCATTTCCTCTGAGAACCCGGCTTGGCCCCTTATAGACCACTTGCTCCACACTCAGAACTGGGCCCTCCTTGGCATACCCATAAGCCCCTGAACCAATTCCTCTCAGCACTCGGCCCTATTATTTCTTTGCTCCCCACCCCTCCTCCCCCGGATTCCAAGTGCCAATGACCTTGATCTCCATTATATTATCACACATGTCACACACCCACCTTGGCACATAGCATGAAATGATTTTTGTTTGCTTTCTTGCTTGCTTAGTTAACTAATCCATTGGGATGATGTACCCTAGAAGCAAGTCCTGGGTGCTGGAAGGGGAGGACACTCCTCCAGGCAGATGGGGGCAGCTGCTTCCCCCTCAGCCCAGGCATGTGAGCTCCAGGCCCCAGAGGCATAAAAATGTAATGAGGTCTTTCCCATGGAGGAGCTCACACTGAGAGTCTGGGCCATATCTGTGCTGGGACACGAAGGTGGAGACCACCACCCAGGCTTCCGGCTGCAGGCTGAAGCCGTCAGATGTGTTATGGTAAAATGGCAATTTTATAATTAAGCGATAATTACATTTTCTGCAGTGTGTAAGGGAAAATAAATGTAGTGTAAATCAATACATTATTGATTCATGCAAGTTTGCCTTTAAGTGTGTGCGACTGAAATTTCAATTATGGCTGAGATTAGACCATCCAGCTCTCACCATCCATCTCCATTCCTAAAAAGCAGGGAAGAAATTGACCACCTGCATGGAGACAGTGATGATACAGTCCCCGCCGCTTCCTTCCAGCCAGACAACATGCTCCTACAGAGCGGGCACTGGTCTGCACAAATCTCTCCCCTGTTCATTCATGTCCACTCCTGGGTGATGTAATTCCAAATTTCCAAGCCTACCCTCTTCACTTCTTCTGCCTCACACCGGCTGCTGGACCACCGATGCCCTTAGCTAGGAATTTTAGCCTAGACCTCTCCTCCCGCCCAATGTCTGTCCTGAAGTGCATCATATTCCTTCCCCCAAGGGCAACTCGCAGTCACTGTCATCTGTGAAACTGTCCCGGCAGCTGCGGCACGCTCTCTGTCCCTGAACTCAGGTGTGCCGCGTAGCCTTCGCTGCTGACTTGATGTTTGGCGCGGGAGCCACGCGGGGGGCGCCAACCTCTATGGGTGCATTGCCTGTCTTATACCCCAGGGAATCTGTCACTTGCCTCCAGTTCTACTGTTAACAGCCAACTGCAAGTCAAGGATTCTGGCTCATATAATCACCCTCTGGTCTATGTTTGGTAGCTTTGGGCGAGTGCTGAGAAAGAGAGCTAGGAACCAGGGACTGTCCTTGGAATGAAGGAAGGATAAGCCAGGCCTGGTGGTAGAGGCTTGTGACCCCAGCTCCTGGAGAGCCTGTGGCAGGAGGATCATGTTCCAGGCCAGCCTAGGCTACAGGATGAGTCCAGGTCAGTCTGGGCAACTTAGCATGACCGTGTCTCAAAATAAATAGTTTAAAAAAAAAAAAAGAGGTCTGGCAATATAACTCAGTAGTGGAGAGCTTGATAAGCATGCATGAACCCTAGGTTCAAACCCAAGTACTGAACAAAGAAAGCGAGAGAGAAAGAAGAACGAAAACAAAGGACAGTTTAGCCCAGGTTTTTCTACACATTTATTTTGCTGTTTCTTCCTCCTCTTTCTTCTTTGTTCTCCACCCCCATTGTGCCGTCACCCTACATTTGCCAAGGGCCCACAGATCTAGGCACACACAGCCTCTGGGCACCCAGAGAAGCCAGAGAGTCCTTACACAGCTGGGGTCTGGGCTGCCCCATGGTCAAGCAGGAGCAGTGGCCGCCTGGCCCTGCCTTCCAGACTCCCCAGGCTGACCATATTGATTTTCACTACTTGCTGGGGCCTGTTCCGTCTGTCTGAATGCCTTGTATTTCCTTTTGGATCATGCTCCCCACCCTGCTGGCCTGGAGGCTGCCGCTACTGTGTGTGACACTTTTCACAGGTCTGCGCCGAGCTTCAGAGGGGCAAGACAGCACCCGAGCCCACTGACCTCCAAAAGGAGCGCGTTCCCTGTTGCCAGTGCCCCAGACTGCTTTGTCTCTGCTGGCCAGTGAGGTCATGGGGCAGGAAAAAAGGGGGTAGTGGGGAGGAAAAGGGACAAATATCCAATGTTCTCTCACGTGTGGAAATGAGTTATTTACTTTTTTTTTTTGAGTTATTTACTTTTTTAAAAGGCAGTGAGTGGGGCACCAATAGTTGACCCCATGGCTACTGGGAACTATGAGTCCAGCAGCCCAGGAAACCACTGAGCACCTAGCTGGGCCTTCAGCAGGACGTGCCTATCAGAGCACTGGGTACCCACATGCTCCGTTGACTACCATGAGCAAGCTATGCCACAGGCATGTGGTCCTACTGATTCCAGATCTGTGGGTATGCCTGGGCATCCAAATAGACTCAGTGAAAGGTTATCCAGATCATTGCCTCAGTTTCCCTCATCAGTCCTGGTCCATCTGGAGCCCACGACCTCATCAGCACTGGGATCCACAGCAGCCCTTCCAGGAATGAGACTTCTGCCCTCCTCCACTCTCACCAGTTAAGGCTTGGCTCCGACCCTGTCTCTCACCCTCTTTGAGAATCCTGGGCAAATGGGCTCACAGTTCTAGACCTTAGTCTCCTGGGGGACAGATACCGGGTCTTGTCACACATATAGACATCATGGCATTCACCCAGCCCAGTACAAATTTTGTAGCTTGTACCCATAAGGTGTCTAATAGATGTCTGGAGAATGACCTCATGGGAACCTAAGTTAGCCCACAGCTCTATGCAGTGGTAAACTGGACAGGCCCATAATGAGGTGCACAATGGGCGGGCCGGGCACTGACTTGGTTCTCCACCCATCCCAGTTACCAGAAGCCGTACCCGTCTTTCCAGGGCCCTCTCCATTCTACGCTGCCCCAGGGATTCCACAGGCGAATGAGTTCTGCCCAGCCCCTCCGGTACTGAACCTGTAAGGAAGAATAGGGAAGAGAAGGGTCAGCACCTCTGGAAAAATGTCAGCCGACAGCAGCAGTGTGAACACAGCTGCCTTTTACCTCCCAGGACTGATTTAACTTCTGACCTCATTTGGCTGCAGCCAGGGGGAGAAAAATGAAAGGAAGAAAAAAAATCAATGTCTCCCTTGCTGCTTGCATGGAGTTGGAATGAGAGAGAGGAAAAATCGTCCTTGTTTAGCTCAGCCTGGAGCAGGCCAGGGCCAGGGGCAGCTCCGTCATCCTGGGCAGCTAGCCCCGGCCGCTGGGTGAGCGCAGGGTTCCTGGCAGATGCCTGCTTTCTTGGACTGCGGGGGGGGGGGGGGGCGGCTGGGACCCCTAGCCTCGCCAGGCCCTGTCCCAGGGCACCTATCCTGTTGCCCAGCTTGTATCCAGAAGCCCAGCAGGAACTGGAGGGCACTCGAGCGTGAGCGAGTGTGAGTGTACTTGTGCACATGCACAGGGAAGTCCGAGGCCAACCGCGGCAGCTGGTGCTCAGGTGCTGCTACCAGCCTTTGAGACAGAGGCTCACTGGCCTGGAACTCACCACGTAGGCGAGACTGCCTGGCCGTGAGCCCCGGGGGTCTGCCTGACCTCGCCTCCTCAGCACTGGGTTACAGGGTGCGCCACCATGCCCAGTAGTTTTACATGGGTTCTGGGAATCAAACTCAGGTCCCACGCTTACAAGGCAAGCGCTTTACCTACTAAGCTATCTCCTTAGCACTACACTGAAATCTTTAATTAAAAAAAGTGTGTGTGCGTGTGCATGTGTGTATGTGCATGTGCGTGTGTGTGTGCATGTGTGCGTGTGTGTGTGTGTGTGGATGAGGATGAGAGGGCCTTTTGCTGCAAACAAACTCCACACTCATGTAACATTTTTATGTTTTTCTTGCTCCTGATTTTATGTGGGTTCTGGGGAATTGAACTAGGGCTCACAGGCTTTGCAAGCAAATGCTTTGAGCTGCGGGGCCATCTTCCTATTACCCGCTGAGTGGTGGCTGGGGACCAAACTCAGCTCCTCATGTTTGCACAAAGCAAGCCCTCTGGTTTAAAACATTTACCTCTCTACTTATTTATGTGTGTGTGTGTGTGTGTGTGTGTGTGCATGCACATACAAACATACAAACCATTTGCTTTTGCAAATGAAGGCCACATGAATGGGCCACTTGTGCGTGTGTCTCTGAAGCTAGGGATTTCAGCCGGGCCAGCAGGCTTTGCAAGCCAGCGCCTTTAACCCTCAGCCATCTCCTCTGCCCAGGCAGTGCAGTCTTTTTTCCCCCGCCCCCCCCCTTTGAGATAGGTTCTCACTATAGCTCAGGCTGACCTGGAATTTACTATGTAGTCTCAGGGTGGCCTCGAACTCACAGCGATCCTCCTACCTCTGCTTCCCAAGTGCTGGGATTAAAGGCGTGCACCACCATGCTGGCCCAGTGCAGTCTTTGTAATACTGTGAGGAGGCCAGAGAGGGCGAGACTAGGGCAGGCAGACTGGGAGCCGAGCTTGCCAAGACCCATCCTCCTCGGTCTACATCTTGTCCCAGCTCAGATGCGCCTGCAACAGCCTGAACCTCCCTCCTTCATCCTTCCTCCTGACACTCGAGATGGCACCTGCGTTCTTGCTCATAAGCCAGAAGGTAGGACTCTTAGGAATGTTTCAACAACAGCAAACCCACGAGCCCACTCTTTTGGGAACCCTCAGCCTGGAGAGGGAGAGTAAAGTGTGATTGAGTTGTAGCTGGGATATTGATCCATGCTAATGGTGTCTGGGGAGACAGAGGGGCGAGAGAAGGAGTGAGCTGTCCGAAGACTCTGGGTTATAGAGGTGGAGAAAACCGAACGGCATGTCTTTGGACAAAGAGAAATGCGCTGCAGAGGTGACATGCAGAAGGGCTTGCCGGCTGATGTTACTTCAGGCTTTCAGACCTCTGGGTGGCTGTTGACACACTCCTTTGTCTTGGAGAGGGAGAAAGAGCATCAGAGAGGTCAATCAACTTCCTCAAGGACACCAAGTAGGTGGCTGAGGGAGATTCATCTTTGCTGCTACCCAAACCTTAGGCTTCTGATTGTGGAATTAGACGTGGGTAACGTCCTCTGCTCAGATGCGACCATGACCTTGGCCTTAACCACATAACCCTCGCCTGACCTCACTTGGGCCCATGTGATCGCCAACAGGGTACTTCACTGCAGGAGCCCCAGGGTCACACAGGGCCTGAAACTTGGCTGGGATTTTTTTTTCTACTGTCCAGGTCTGCCCCGTGTCTGGCCAGCCCACAATGGAAGGCGCCCCAGCTTGCAGGCTCCTGGGAGGACTCACAGCATGAAGCCAGGCCCCCATCCTCTCCGCCTCACCCCTCAGCGTTGTACCTGCTAGAACCTATGGGACATGGAGACTGTTGCTCAGTGGCCCACAGAATTTAATGAGCCACCCGGGTTGCCCAGTGGTGGGTTAGGGGTTCGGCTAGGCATGGGGAGGAGAAGTAGCTGGGATTCAGAGGGGCTAAGACCATGGCTAAATGAGGCATGCAGCAAAACACTCACCCCCTGGCCCAGGGGAGTTGCTGGCGGAGCTAGGTGCATAATAAAAAATGCCAATTTCATTTATCTTCCTGTCTGTCCTGCCTGGAGGGAGGATGAGCAGATTAAAAAGCACACCACATTTACAGGCTGGTTTAATCTTAGCATTTCTGGCTCAGAGTTATAGCCTCCTCTCTCTGGAGGGGGAGGGAGTCTTTAGCAAAGTCGAGCTCCTGATCCTCTGTGTGACTGTGCATTCTATGGCAGTGCCCTACAAAGGATCATATGGGATGTGGCCAGGGATGCAGGGGTCATATTCAAGGCCAAGATCAAGGTCCTGGCTAGGGATAAGGATGGGCTGAATCACTGGCTTCACTGCTCAGATTGCCCTTAGTTAGCAATCTCAGGAAAGGTGCTGCTGGGCAAGAGACAGTCCAGGTATTTTTTCCCCCCAAATAATGGTTCCTAAGATGTAACTAGTTCCACTGGCCACTGATCGTAACACATTGGAGAAATAGTTTCTTGGCTAATGGAAAATTAGAAGCAAGTGGTACTAATGTAGGGCTTCTCAGTGCCTCCGAACTGCTAATGCACTCTGGGCATCTCCAGAAAGGGGAAATGGCCAGATATATTTTTCCAAAGGTATTTAGAAACCTGTTTTCACCAAGAAGCTCCCCGAGAGCACATTCCGTGCTGCGACAGCAACTCAGGGCAGGGCAGCACCACACGACGCCACCTGTGGCTTCGTCCACCTGCACCCCAGGCGACGTGCTTTGCACACACGACTTCCTCACCCACGGCCGCTACAGACACCGCAAACTGACCACGGCTCACTTTCTCCCCAGATCTGTGAGCAATCCAGACAGCAGGGCCAAGGGACTAAAGCTGCTAAGGAGACAAAAACATGGCTGCTAGCTTGAGACCTGGCCACATCTGGGACAGAGGAGGCCTCCCTGTTAGCCAGTGTGAAGATGGCATTGCTGGTCCTCATTGAGAATTCAGGGCAGCACCTCTAGTTCATGGCACCTGTGGAGAGGCAAGAACGAGCTCTGGCTTTGGCTCTGCCACAGCTGGGAGACAAAGGTGGTGGGGAGCACATGGGTTGGGCTCAGAGGTGAGGAGAGCAAAGACACCTTCCAGCCTGGGACCATCTGCTTGCCTGAGAGAGAAGCGGATGGCTATCTTGGTGAAGTGCCGGTATTTCAGATGACCTTTCTTCCATCAGTTTAACTTTTATTTTCGTGTGTGTGTGTGTGTGTGTGTGTGTGTGCACGCGTGCGCATATATGCACGTTTGTATGTGGCACATCTGTCTGTGTGAGTGGATGTCTTCCACAATTACTCTTCACCTAATTTTTGGAGACAAGGTCTCTCACTGAAGCCAGAGCTCAATGATCTGGCTGGACTAGCCATTGAGCCTCCGAGATCCTTGGGTCTCTGCCTCCCCAGCAACAGGATTACAGGCGCTGCCCCACCCAGCTTTCATGTGGGTGTTGGAGCTCCAAACTCATGTCCTAACGCTCGTGTGGCAAGCAATGCAGCAACTGAGCCATCACCCCAACCTCTCAGTTTCACGTTTTTTTTTTTGGTCACAAATAAAACCAATCTGAAGCAAACAATTTCCCCCCAAGTCAACTGAGTGATTCATTCTATCCCCCTTTGGGGCTAGTCCTTCATTTGCTAGATGCCCAGCCCTGAGCTCACTTCACAGAAAGCAAGGACTGGGGAGGAGTCTCCTCACCCCTAAACCTCTGGGTGAATACAAGGGACAGACCCTTGAGGAGGGAGCCAAGGTAGGTAGGGCGGGAGTCAGGTTTGTAAACACTCATGGCAGCTGTGTTGGGCTAGCTGGAGGTGCGCGATTTTGGCTACTCTAAAGAATCTAAACACTGGGCAGAGCTCAGGGAACAGACTCCAGGCCAGCAGACCAGCCTCACCTGCTCAGCCCTGGTCACCGTGTAGGCGTGCTGACTCACCAGCCCGTTCTCCATCACCTCAGACTCATCTGTCAGCTGCAGGCAAGAGAAAAAGTAGATGAGTCCTCAGTACCCAAGGTCTCTTTGGAGAGTCAGGAGAGAACATTCAGATAGCGGCTGAGACATGGGCGGGGGCATGGAATCCTTTTCTTGAGAGGCAGGGGTGCAGGCTACTAGGAGAGTGAGCCTTTGGTGTCCCTTGCCCGGAGAGATATGCCCTACTGACTGAAAGAACACGCAGGGTCCTGAGTATCTGAGTTGCTTCTCCGTTGACCACTCGCCATGAGCAAGGCACAGCAGAAACCATACCAGCAAAGACCTGTGCTAGATGGAGTTAGTCTCTCTCCACAGCACCCCTGTGGCAAGGCATGACCGTTTCAAGTAGACCTTTGGGGCTGGAGAGATGGCTTAGCAGCTAAGGCACTTGCCTGCAAAGCCAAACCACCCATGTTTAATTCCCCAGGACCCACGGAAGCCAGATGCACAAGGTGGCACATGCATCTGGAGCTCATCTGCATTGACTGGGTGCCCCAGTTCACCCATTCTCTCTCTCTCTCTCTCTCTCTCTCTCTCTCTCAAGTAAATAAATAAAATATTAAAGTAGACTTTTGGTTATGGGAGGCATTTGAATCAGGGAGGTGTGATTTCACTCACATATACCCCATTGTAGTTACTGTCTCATTGCTGGGACAAAACACCTGACCAAAAGCAGCCGATGGGAGGAAAGTTTCCTTCATGATGGCAGGGAAAACATGGCATGAGCAGAGGCTGGACACTACCTCTGCCACAGCAGGTGGACAACAGCAGCAACTCTAACTCTAGCCATGGGGAACTGGCTGTCACACTCCCAAGTCCACACCCCAAAACACATCTCCACTAGCAAGGCTCCACCTCTTTAATTCCTATCAGCTGGAGGCCAAGCATTCAGCACACAAGCTTATCTATGGAGGACATCTGATTTAACCTCCCACACCTGTGGGTAGGGAGTGGTCAGACAAGCTTTCCAAAATGAGAGCAGCTGCCTCTAGGGCTCGTGAGAAACATGACTCTTTGTAAATACAAAGAAACACAGAGGAGCAGCCTGTAGCCACAGCTGTTTTCTGCATGAGCTGGCAGACCTCCTGGTCTCTCTGGGCCCTGTGCTGCCTGCCTCTGGTCAGGGAGAAGCAGAGGCTGAGGACTTGGGGGCCAGCAGCATCCTGACTCTGTTCAGCATCTCCTGGCTGTGTGATGCTCAGACTTCTCTTCTTCTCTGTCTAAGATCGCTTCCTCTTCTGGCAAGTGATTGCACTCAGTCTCAGAGGGAGGCTGGTGTGGATTGAATGAGACCAGCTCTGTGGAGTGTTTGAATGTCAGATGCACTCCCCACAGGCTCATGTGTCTGTATACTTAATTCCCACTTGATGGCACTGTGCAAACTTTGGCTGGAAGAGTTATGTCACTGGGGTGGGCCTGGAGATGTTGCTGTTCTCTCTCTCTTTCTCTCTGTTTCTCTCTCTCTCTCTGCTTCCTCCCTTGCTGATGTGACAGCCTGATGTTGGTTTCTGCCATGCTCTCATTTCTGCCCTCTGGACCTGGGATCTGAATTAAGCCTTTTTTCCTCCCATAAGTTGCTTCTGGTCAGGCATGTGTTGGCAAACAACAAGAAGGCAAACTGATACATGGAGCTCACTATCCAGTTCCACAGCGGCCCCTTGCTTGTCCCCTCCCTAGCTCTGGGTTCTGGCTAGACACTGCCAATTTAGGGGAGACTGGGGTGGAACAAGGGCATTCTTGTCTACTCACTGCCTTTGGGGTGGCACAGGCCATCAGGGAGCCTGCCTTGGCTGCCGTCTTCACTACCATCAGCAGGTCGGAAGGGGAGGAGTGCAGGTCGACTATTGTGACCACCCCTCCCGTGAGATCCACCAGCGCGTCGGGCAGGAAGCCATAGTGCAGGTGGGAGTAAGAGCCGCGCAGCCTGGGAGGGGAAGTCAGGTTAGCCTCGGAGTGGGAGCTGCTGGCCAGCACGCTGCGCGCTCCCACCAGGGGCCCGGCCACCCAGCAGCAGAGGAGCTCAGCCCTCCCCACACGTCGAGTGCTGCTAGGACAAGAATCTGCTTCTCTAGCACTGACAATGTCCGGGGCCATGCTAGGCACATGTCCAGAGATGAGCAAGACCTGCCCCTCAGAAAAGCTCGCTGTTGGGCTGAAGGGATGGCTTAGTGGTTAAGCCACTTGCCTGCAAAGCCAAAAGACCTAGGTTTGACTCCCTAGGACCCGCGTAAGCCAGATACACAAGGTGGTGTTCGTTTGCAGTGGCTGGAGGCCCTGTTGTGCCCATTCTCTCTCTTTCTCTCTCTCCCCTTCTACCTGCCTATTTCTATCTCTCTCTCTCTCAAATGTATAAGTTTAAAACAAAAAGCTCACTAGCAACAACCCTGAGGCCAACCTGGCCACAAGAAGCCTCTGTTCTCACTCTGGGCTAGCTCGATCGGGTACCCAGTTCCTTCTTCCCCCGAAAGGCATTACTGGAGGTGGTGTACGAAGGGACCAGGCTGACACTTGTGGCCTCAAGCTTGCTCTTCAGAGTACCTCTCCCACCCACACCGCCCATGGCCTTCCGCGTTGGTTCGCACACCCTGAGAAATGCCCAACCTTACTGACGCAGCCTTGCCTTTCTTCTGAGTCAGACCTGACCTCAGCCTCTGAACCCTGCTCAGCGTCTCCTGTGTCATGGTGGAGGCTTGTCTTAGCCTGTGTGAACTCACTGCAGCAGCAGAGGACACACTTCCTGAGACCCTCCTCTAGGATCTCAATCCTTGCAAGGAGAGCTTTTCTCTAGCTCCCTTTGCCCATCAAGGAAGGTGGCAGTAACATCCCTGCCCCTCTGAGTTGGGGGAGCACGAGGGAATGTGTGTACAGTCTAAAGAAGAGCCCTCGGCTCCTTGCTGGCTCCACCAGGTCCAGCCTGTTCTCTGTCCCTTCCCGCCCTGCCCCTGAAGACTTGCCTGCGCGCCACAACAGTACCCGGGCACCAGGGCGCGCTCTCCTTAGATGTGTTTGACACAAGAGCCAGCAGAGTGCCCAGGGACACGGTGTCCAGGCTGAGCCCAGCCTGGAGGCCCACGGAAGGCTTTGGCAGGGGCACACTTTTAACTGAGGTGTTTCTGGGAAAGGAGAATGGCAGGGAATTCCAGGGAGGAAAAATCAAACTAGAGAGACTTCTGGAGCTGGGAGAGCCTGATGGAACCAAGGGCTGGGCAGTGAGGATGGGGGAGGCCTGTGTGTCCCAAAAGAGAGGGCCTGGAGCCATCACAATTCTGCCACTGAACCAGAGGCCTTATGGGTCAGGCTTTCAGTGGTGTGGACTGTTGAGTCCTAAACTATAGCCAGGGCAAGCCACAGAGGGCATGAAGTGGGGGCCTAGTCGGCTGTGGACCCTGGAGCTGCCTGCTGGCTTTGAAGTTTCCCCATGGGAGCTACTGCTGCGAGTTGGGCTTCGTTCAAGAGGCCTCTGCCTTGCTGTCCCCGATGAGCAAGCCAAGACGGAGCCCTCCACAGGTGGCTGTCCCTGCGCTGACTCGCTGCTCTGGATTTCTTTCTTTTTTTTTTTTCCTACTCCTACAAAATCAGATGGGCATCCGGGGCCTGGGCCCATTTCCCCGCCCCCACTGTTGCCTTCTGTGGAGTCTTTGGCCTTGCCGATGACCTGCTCCCCATGCAATCCTGACACTTTTTTGCTGGAAACTGCAGGGTAGACATGATCATACTGGGTCCCTCAGATACCCCTTGCTCATCCAGCTTTGACCTTGGTTGTTCTACCAGAACTATCTAAAATTCTGGCAAGATCTCATCATCAAATGCCCATCACACAGTCGCTCTCTGTGAGCAGGACACTGGTCCGAGCAGACATGCCCGGAGCAGCGGGAGCAGCCTCAGGGAGCTGTGGAGCAGAAGGGCTATTCTGCAGGGACAAGCGCTTGACAGATGTCCCCGGCTAGTCTGATGCAGGTTCCGGTCTTCTCCCCTCCTCTCCCTCCTCCCCCCTCGTCTCCACTGGCTTGTGACTTTTCCTGCAGTGTTTGCTTAGTCAAGCAGGACTGGCGGCTTTGGGTCGGGGTGACACAGGCTGGACACACACGTCCTTACTGAGGACACTAGGAGTTCACAAAGACCTTCCCAGGGGCCTCACTGCCACAGCCTTTCCTGGTGATACCAAGTCCCCTCCCCATCTTCAAACAGGTCCCTAAGGGAGTTGCTCCAGGGAAGCAGCTAGAGGCTCTGGCCCCTCTCCACCGACTCCTAGACCTGGCCCCATGCCTCATCTGAGATCCGGCACCCTCATCACCCTGTAATCGCCACAGAGGCACCACACGTAATGGACGAACTTCTGGACTCAAGCCCCCTGCCCCCACTTCTCTGCATGTTTCTGGAACCTTCTCTCACTGCCTGTCCTCAATGTCTGCAAAGCCTATCCCAGCAGCAGCTGGGTATTTTGACAAGGAGCTCTTTCTCTTCTTTACAAACACAAGCTTACAGATCCTGCTGACGCTTCGGGAACATGGCCGCTATTCTTAGCCCCCTTCACTGATAGGAACCAGAAAGGAGAGAGAGAGAGAGAAAGAGGACTTACCGGAGCTGTCACCACACCTTGTCACCTAAACCCAGGAATTTCGAGCAAGCCTCGTCCTTATGGCAGCGTAATTGAGGGGAAATGTCTCTGCCTGCACTGACAGACGAACAGGAAGACCGGCAGTGTCTAAATCCCAGCCCGACAGGACGCAGAGATGCCCCCAATTCACACTTGCGCTGACTCCTCAAAGAAAGGGTGGCAGGCAGGAAGCCATGTCTTTCCCTTCCCTTCTATTTTATGGTCTCTGGAGAAAATAGCCCCCAAATAGGGATTGCTCTCCCCCACACTTGACTGACTTGATCGATTCATTTCTGGACTCCCCAGTGCTGGGATGACTGGAAGATGGGGGTGCACACATTCATGCCCTGGGAGAGGGGGCAGCCCATGCGTACAGCCAGGCATGCTCTTCACACTGGTGTGGGGGTCCCTGTGTGCTAGGCACTGAGCCTCAACTGACAAAGACTAGGGGAAAATGTGAGTAGGGAAACCAGCTGTTGAACTCAGCTTGGTCTTGACTGGGGTACTGTTACGTTGCCTCTCTGAGCAGCAGTTTTCTGATCATTCACAGAATGCAGGGCTCAGTGCCCAGGGCGGGGGGTGGGGGGCGGGGGGAGGGTTGTGGTAGCTCTGAAATGCTGGAATTCACTTCTGCGCTGTGCAATTCCCTTCCTTGGGTGGGTGGGGCAAAGCCTTTAACTAGCTTTAATAGTTTGAAACCTTCCTATTCTGTGCTAGATTTCTTCAGGCGGTAGCATGTGGGATGTGGTCCGTCCTCCCATTGCTTTTCAAGCTGAACAATTGCATTAGGTCAGCTGTTAACTAAATGGGGTCAAAGCCATCATTTCCATCTGCAAGCTTTGTAATTCTCCCAATGAAGCACCAGGCTACCCCCTTTTACATAAGGGGAAAGAAGAAGGAAGCAGCCCTACTATGAGGAGGCCGGGGTCCACCCTGGAAAGATAACCACCGTGTTTGTATAAGTAGCCTACAAGTATTAATCACCCCCATGTGTGCTCTGGTTCAACAGACCAGACTGCCCAGGAGATGGCTCAGCAGTAAGGCACTAGCTTGCAATGCCTGGTGGCCCAGGATTGACTCCCCAGTACCCATGTAAAGCCAGATGCGCAAAGTGGCGCATGCATCTGAGATTGGTTGGCACTGGCTTAGAGGCCCTAGGGGGCCCATTCTATTTCTCTCTCCCTCCCTTTCTCTCTGTGAGTGCAAATAACTAAATAAATATATTTTTTTTTATTAAGATTTTTTTTTTAAATTTATTTATTTATTTGAGAGCGACATACACAGAGAGAAAGAGAGATAGAGGGAGAGAGAGAGAATGGGCACGCCAGGGCTTCCAGCCTCTGCAAACGAACTCCAGACGCATGTGCCCCCTTGTGCATCTGGCTAACGTGGGACCTGGGGAACCGAGCCTTGAACCTGGGTCCTTAGGCTTCACAGGCAAGCGCTTAACCGCTAAGCCATCTCTCCAGCCCACTAAATAAATTTTTTTTTTTTTTTAAAAAAAAACCCATGTGCATTCTGGGCTTGGTTCTCCACTGCTAAGAACCAGCTATTCCTTAACTGTGGAAATGAGAAGCAACTTGAGTTTTTCACAAGCTGCCTCAAAAGAAAGAACATGCCAGAAGGGACTGGCAGGACATCATTTTCTAGACTGTGGCAGGCTGCAGGCCTGGTAAGCGGGGTCTCAAGCAGGTGTGCAGGGACCTTGGAGATGGAAGTGAACTGTTTGCACCTGCTGTCTCACAACGGCTCTGAGGCTCCGCTTCCCCATGGGTGGCACGAACAGCCTTGTGACCCTGTAATCCTTTCTCTTGGTCCTTTACTCCTCAAGGCTGACCCTCTGCATGGCCCTGAACCCATGAGCCACAGCCTCTCGTCTCGTTTCTCTCTGTGTGTCTTCTTCCATGAAACCGTCCCTCCACAGCTCCTGGCACTCCCCCCGGTATGGCTGAGAGGACCCACGAGAGCTTGGCGAGTCGGGCTCGCTGTCGGCAACTGAATGGGGTAAGGATGTGAGGGTCCGTGGTGTAATGGTTAGCACTCTGGACTCAGAAATGAGGAAATGGGGAAAGGAGGTGGCCAGGAAGAAGAGGCAGGACACAGGGAAGCCAGAGCGGGGCAGAGAGAGGGAAGCCATGAGGTCACCTGTGCAGTGAGGAGTCAGGAGGAGGAGCAACCCGAGGAAGGAGGGGAGGAGTGGCAGCAGAGAGGAGTCTTAGCCTCCCTTGCTCCCTTCCCTTTCTTCCTCCCTCTCTCTCCTTTCTCTCTGCCCTCCTTTCCTCTCTCCCTCCTTAGAACTTCCTCCTCTCATTCATTTTCCTTTTACCACTGCCTCTTTTTCCTATGCCCACAGATACTTCACGATGCTTAGTCTGCACGTGCGTGTTCACATCCATTCTTCTGGCATCTAATTGCATGGACGTGATTTCCAAAAGGACTGTTTCGTCACCTCATTTTTGTCATTGTTGTTCGACATCCAAGCATGTGTTACTTTGTGCACTGGGCTAAGGTGAGTGCTGGGGAATCAAACCAACTCCATCAGGCTTTGTAAGCAAGTACCTTTAACTGTGGAGCCATCTCTCCAGTCCTTTTCATATTATTTTTAAAGACATTATATTTTGTTATTTGCAAGGAGAGAGTGAGAGAGAGAGAAAAAAAGAGAGTCTGCTATTTTATATAAGGTTCATGAACCTCCCCAGATTCTCTCATCCATAGCAGTGTCCTGGAATCACCCTCCTTGAGATACAGAGCAAGATTAGATCTCACTTGGACTCTTACAACTGCCTGGCAATCACACTGTGTAGACACGGCTGTCAGCCCCTCCTCTGGCGTTCACACTATGTAGACATGGCTCTGTCAGCCCCTCCTCTGGTGATCACACTATGTAGACATGGCTCTGTCAGCCCCTCCTCTGGCGATCACACTATGTAGACACATCTCCGTCAGCCCCTCCTCTGGCGATCACGCTATATAGACCCATCTCTGTCAGCCCCTCCTCTGGCATTCACACTATGTAGACACATCTCTGTCAGCCCCTCCTCTGGAGATCACACTACGTAGACACATCTATGTCAGCCCCTCCTCTGGCGTTCACACTATGTAGACATGGCTGTGTCAGCCCCTCCTCTGGCGATCACGCTATATAGACACATCTCTGTCAGCCCCTCCTCTGGCGTTCACACTATGTAGACATGGCTGTGTCAGCCCCTCCTCTGGCGATCACACTATGTAGACATGGCTCTGTCAGCCCCTCCTCTGGCGATCACGCTATGTAGACACATCTCTGTCAGCCCCTCCTCTGGCGTTCACACTATGTAGACATGGCTCTGTCAGCCCCTCCTCTGGAGATCACACTACGTAGACACATCTCTGTCAGCCCCTCCTCTGGCATTCACACTATGTAGACACATCTCTGTCAGCCCCTTCTCTGGCATTCACACTATGTAGACATGGCTCTGTCAGCCCCTCCTCTGGAGATCACACTACGTAGACACATCTCTGTCAGCCCCTCCTCTGGAGATCACGCTATGTAGACAGGGCTCTGTCAGCCCCTCCTCTGGAGATCACGCTATGCAGATACATCTCTGTCAGCCCCTCCTCTGGCGATCACGCTATGTAGACCCATCTCGGTCAGCCCCTCCTCTGGAGATCACGCTATGTAGACCCATCTCGGTCAGCCCCTCCTCTGTAGATCACGCTATGTAGACACATCTCTGTCAGCCCCTCCTCTGGAGATCACACTATGTAGACACGGCTCTGTCAGCCCCTCCTCTGCCCATTCTCCTCTTTGTGCCTGAGTTTTCACTTGATTACCTTTGCATATTATTACAGGGATCAGCTATCTGGGTGGCATGGGCTTGGATGCTCAACAGACATTACTTTCATCAATGAGAGACTGAGAGCCAAGGGGCCAGCTGGCAGGGAGCATCTGTGAGAGCTCTACATGGGCATGCAGGGCAGAGGCTTGCCTGTACTTACTTGGCATAGGCTTTCTCCAGCAGGCACGGCCAGAATTCTTGGTTGCCTTTGCGAGGATGTACAAAGAGACACTTGTTGCCTATGACGGGCAGGCGGTCATCCACTACCACCTCTACCCAGTGGCCACACTGCCAGAACTGGAGGAGAGATTAGCAGATGCCTTAGAAGAGCCAGCGCAAGGGTGTTTCTGAAATGTGTCCACCTAGCCCACATTCCTTCGTCATTGCACCATGACCTCCATGATGCAGCAGCAAATCTGGTCTAGAATCGAAATCCCAGCCCAAGTTGCTAGCAGGGGGACAGGCATGTCATCTCTAGTGGCAGAGGAGGAAACTGAGGCACATATAAAAAAATGAGGTAATCAGCTCATTGAGAAACAGACGAGGAGGAAGGAGGTCTGGGCTAGAGTCTGACTGTATTGTTGGCGATGGCCTTATCTCAACAAGTCATTCGTCAGCATCAAAGATACACAAGGGACACTTCAGGTGGTCCTTACACACAAGAACAGCAAGGACGCAGGCAAAATAATGCGAAGAGTAGCAGATGCAGGGTTCTGAGGGGTAGGAGGCCCTATCTGGAGCTGAGGGCTTAAGAAAGAGCCATGACAGCAAGCTAGCAGGCGCGCCTGAAACTGGGAACACAGTATGGGAAAGACTGGAGGCTAATGATGCAGATGCTCAGGAGGGCTGAGCAGTGCCAGCCTCGCCCTGGGCCTCCTGCCCTCACGTCACATTGGCCTCGCCATCATAGCAGAGAAGTAAAGCTGGCTGGCGCTCTTGCTGCTAAGAGCACAAATGAGCCAGATGTTCCTCTCAAACAGGCTGTTTTCATCTTTAGCCTTCGACTGTAAATGGTCCAGCTGGGGACACGGGCAAATGAGGGCCATTCATCACAGAGCCAGCCCGCTGACCTCACCTTGGGCTGGTGGGGAGGAGGACTCCGGCTTTGGGCCTGAAGTTGACCAAGGCGAAGTGCCGCCAGGTGGGCTGTGATAAGCTGGTGGATGTGATCGCTCATCACAACAGCCCTTCCCACAGCTGGCTGTCCTGGCATAGTGTGCTGTCACACCCAGCTGAGGACACACTTCCAGAGCAGAGGTGGGGACAGAGCTGTCAGCGGACACAAAGCAAGGATGTTTTCATGGTCGTTAATAGCTGGCTTGGGCACAACTATGGACTTGTGTTCCTCTTGCAGCAAGCCGTGATTTGTATGCAGTTGGTGAAGTTGGGATAATAATGATATTATTAGGAGGCACCAAAGAAAATGAATCCCAGCTCCCAAAGGAGGACTGAAGAGGCCATGTGGATTTTCTGGTGAGTTGGGTACTAACACAGTGCCCACTTGTCAGAACTGTGCCTGAACTCTAGTTTTACCTCTTTTTACCCAAACAGCAGATGTTGGGCAAGGCAACTATTTCATTACGCCTCAGTTTTCTCATCTGTCAGAGGAGAGTAAGATAAAGAACTGCTTTATAGGATGTGACTAGGATCAGATGAGATAGAGGGAGAGACAGAGTGGTTTGGGGGGGAATATTGATCAATAGCTATTTTGGTTATTTCTCTGAATGGTGCTGGGTGCCCAGCAGGCCATGACAAATAAGAATGCCCTGGCTCAAGGGAGTTACCCTGGCTAGTTCTGTCCCACAAATCACCCTCCTATCCATCTTTCCTCCTAAGTGAGGCTTTCCCTATACAGAGAGAAGATTAGTCAATATTGTCACTGGTAGAGAGCAATCAAGAAGCTTGACTGGTGGTAAGGAATGAGGCGAGACCTGTATTTCCTGAATGAAGAGGACAGGCACCCAGTGTCTTTGCCCTTGAAGAGCCACATGGGTGCCATTTTGTTGACACTCATGTGCCAGACGTGGAAATATTTGTTAAGGACACCTGGGCACTGGGCGCTTTCAAAAAGCACCGTCCAAGTTCACAGTGATGAGATGAGCTCTACAAGAGGTCCACACAGAAAAGTCTGTTTGGTCTTTGGCTGTTCGAATGACCTAAGTCACTTAGTGGCCCAGCACTCCAGTGGTCCTTGGAGCCGCAATGGCAGCAGTTTCATCCGGGGCCTGGCAGAAGACAGGCTGGGGCTAGTTGGACCTCAGGCTTGAGGAGGATGGCCAGTAATGATGAAATGGAAGTCAGCTAAGCAAGAGGAGGCTGGTCTTCAGGTTGAAAGATTCATTCAACTCCAGGAAATACTGTTTCCTGGGTGTGCTGTAGAGGAACTTCCAAGCTCCAAGGAGAGAGCAGCCTCTTAGAAGCTAGTGGTTTGGCAACACTGGCTGAACCCAAGGTCAGTTGTCAGCTGGCCTTTCTTCTGCAGCACTGGAAACTACAAGACTGTGAGATAATGGGGGTTTTGAAGAAAAGGGACATGACACAAGAAGCCTAAGTCTAAACAAGATATTCTCAAGTGAGACTGAAAGAAAAACTTACATATAGTCTGAGAAAGTTGTGTAAGGAGCTACTTCTCTGTGATTAACTTGGATTGGAACAAAATCTCAATCTAGAAACAGTACAAGAAAAGTGACCAGCAATGAATTTTAGGCATGTTTCTGAGGAAACCATACCTCTAAGAGTGGGACTGAAATTGATAATTAAGGTATTAGCAAAGACAAGCAGGAAGTGTAAGGAAGAGCATGTCAGACCAGCAGTGATGAATAGCAGATAAAAAGTTCAAAAGCATTCAATATAGTAAATGCGGACATTATGCCAGCTTTATCCTCACAAGAACATAACAAGATTATAGACCTCTGGCCACTGAAGAACACAACAGGAAAACATGTAGAAAACAGAACATGCAAAAGCCTGAGAAGTTTCCAGGCTACGAGGAGGAACTGCAATTGCTCTTCCATAATCTGATAGACCAGACAGATAAATTAAGGCACAATAATACAGACAGTTGCAAATAATACAATTTCTAGACCAGAAAGCTTACTTCAATAAATACAACTTATAACCAATGAGAAATATATATTATTCTTGTGGGTCTGTGAACCATTTACAAAATTTTCCGTGGATTTGGTCATAAATAAAGCTGCTTTAGTAATTTCCCCAGTGGAGAGATTTATAGCTAGAACTTTCATGTCTGGTCATAAGTTAATGTGATTAAACTTCAGAAACCAAAACATTACCCTCTGCAAAACTTAATCACTTAAAAATAATAAAAAATACTTTAAAGAAACAACCCCCATCTATATATGAAAGAAACATAAAAACTGAAACTGCATTATCCTAAAATTAATACAGCAAGACGTTTCATATTAAAACTTACAAATATGAATAAGATCTCAGAGGAAAATTTCTAGTCTTAAGAGCTTTTCTAATATAAAGACTAACAATATCAGCTAAGCTGTTTTTTAAAAACCAAGGATAAAAGGTTAGCCAAAAGAACATTAAGGGAAATTAACAAAAATCAAATTAAAATTAATTATGAAAAAACAAGGTCTGAAAAGAGAATAATGAAAAAATTAATTTGTTTTAAGAAATCAGTATAATAGATTACTAGATTAAAATTTTTGGATTAAGTAAAAAAGAAAAATATATAGTTAGGATTACTAAAGTGAGTTAGCCATAGACTAAAGATACCAAATGAATTTCAAGAACCCTTTGAGTGACACTAAGGAAGTTCATTTGGAAATGTAGAATTTCAGTTGGTTTTTCTGGGAAAGCAATAAATTTCCAGAAGTAATTCTTGTAGAAATAAGTGACCCAAGCAAGTGAGTAGATATTGAAGATACTAGAAAAGTTAGAGAAATCACAATTTTAAAAGGAGCCATGCCAGTAATTTAATTATTGCCCATTTTACTTGGCTTCATTGCATACTTTGTTCCGTGTTTGATTAGCAAACATTATTCAAATTATTTTAAATAAAAAGTACATAAGAGTTCATTTAAAAAAACTAGCATAATTGAAACATGATTAAATAATCTAGAAAAATAACTCTAGACACATTATAAGTGCCACAAAACTTCTAGAAAATTGAATCTGATAGTGTATTAAGAAACACCAATCTAAAGTGCATTAAAGGGAGGTAAGAGTAAGATTTTGAATCTTGTCACCCTCAGAATTGTGAGTGACTAATATGATAAGGCGAGAGAGCAAAGTAAGTTTTATGAACAGGAAAGGAAGCGATAAAATTACCTCTTCTTGCATAGAATAGTGCTAGGTAACTAAAACAGTCCAGTTTCAACCAAAGAAAGAGATAACAACTATTAAAATAAGTTGGTAAGGTGGTTAGATAGATACAGTTAACATACACTATGGAGTAGCCTCTCTGTTTCTCAGCCAAAAAAAAAAAAAAAGAGAGAGAGAGAGAGAAAGAAAAAACTTCACTCACATTAGCTATAAAATTGTAAAATATTTGAGAATAAGTTTACCAAGATGGGTCCAGCACCAATATGAAAACATAACTATAACATTTTATTGGAGGGCATAAAATTAGTTCTGAATAAACACAAAGATATACTGTGTTTCTGGAAGGGAATAATTAAAACAATAAAAATGTAATTTTTCCAAATTAATACATAAATTTAATGCTGTTCCATTCGACATCACAGTGGCTTTACTTTTTAATTAGACAAAAATATTTTATAATCCCCATGGGTGAATAAAGGTACAAGAATTAGCAAGGCAGTTTTGAGAAAAGAATAATGAATAAATGAAGGAGAACTTATCCTCCTAGACAGTGTCATTTCCTATGGCACTCTACCATCAAAATAACATGACAGGGCACAGGAAGAGACAGGGACAAAAATTCAGGGCCGGTCACACTTAGGGTTATGTAGATCAATCACTTTTTTTTTTTTTTTTTCTGATTGATCCTATCATTTCTTTTTATTTCCATGAAAACATTTTAGCTTTTGTCTTCCCTATGTGTGGTCCGGCCATAAGCATGGATCCTTTTTCCATGGTAGGCAGGGTAACTGGCAAGTGTCGCTCTAGACTCAGAGACTCCAAGAATCCACAAGACTCTGGGCTCACACAGGGCCCTCCCATAAAAGGAGCATGTTAGGGGCACACGTACCCGGAACCGGAAAATTCCCGCATAGTGCTGTGAAAAGCTTTGATCCATCAGGATCTTCTGCAGACACTGAGGGTTCTGGGTCAGGGATCCCAGTGCTGCCAGGAACCAGCAGTCTCCTAAGAGGGGAAAAGATGTCAGAGGACAGCTGGTCACACCTGGAGCTGGCCGCTGGAGTTGCTCTGTCTCTTTCTGAACACAGGTGGCATGTTTGCCTGAAGTCGCATAATGAGTTCTGTGGGGCATGGGGCCCAAATCTAAACACGAAATTCACTTACGTTTCATATACAGCTCATAGCTCTGCCTGATGGTAATTTTAAACAATATCTTTAGCACTCCTTCATTTTGACTGTAACCTGTCATGTGAGGTCAGGAATGGAATTTTCTTCTGAAACCATGTGGGCGTTCAAAAACTTTCAAAAAGTAGAGCACTTAAGAATAGGTTTTTGTAGGGCCTGGAGAGATGGCTTAGTGGTTAAGGCGTGTGCCTGCAAAGCCAAAGGATCCCGGTTCCTCTCTCCAAGACCCAAGTAAGCCAGATGCACAAGCGGGCACACACATCTGGAGTTTGTCTGCAGTGGCTGGAGGCCCTGGTGTGCCCATTCCCCTCACCCCCCTCTCCCAAATAATAAAATATATTTTAAAAAAAAACAGGTTTTTGTAGTTAAGGATGCTCAACCTATACTGACGTTTTGACCTTTGAAAGGGGTGACTTAGGGAAAGGGCCTACAGGACCATTTCCAAGCAGGAGAGAGAAGTTGCTAGTGATGGTGGAGCTGGCAGTAGAAGCAATGGTGGGAATGGGAATGGAGGTGGAGGTGGCAGAGGCGGTGATGGTGGTAGGGGTGGTGGTGAGGTGGCCCAGATGTGCTCCAGTGAAGAATGACAGGGAAGCCTGTGCCAGGCTTTAGTAAGCTGAGCATTCAGCTTACTCCCAGAATCTGTCTTTGCCAGAGGGGTCTAGAGCTGGTCACAGCCAGGCTTTGCTGTGGACATAGGTACAATGATGCTTCTACAATTGCAGAAAACAGTCATGAAACTTTCTTTGGCACTATTTTCTCAGCTTCTGCTTTTTGAAAATATTTTTATTTTTATTTACTTATATATTTATTTGACAGAGAAAGAGGGAGAGACAGAGACAGAAAGAATGGGCATGCCAGGGCCTCCAGCCACTGCAAACAA
This sequence comes from Jaculus jaculus, assembly GCF_020740685.1. NCBI lineage: Eukaryota > Metazoa > Chordata > Mammalia > Rodentia > Dipodidae > Jaculus > Jaculus jaculus. The sequence goes on from NC_059106.1 coordinate 167,846,618, forward strand.
ACTCCAGATGCGTGCAGCCCCTTGTGCATCTGGTTAATGTGGGTCCTGGGGAATCGAACCTGGGTCCTTTGGCTTTGTAGACAAATGCAGTAACTGCTAAGCCACCTTCCAGCCCAGCTTCTGCTTTTGCAAGGCCTCTGTACCCCACCCAAGGGCTCTCTCCTCTCCCCCACCCCCAGAGGGAATGCCTGCCCCTGACTTGATGTCTAGGTGTCACTGTGAGCTCCTTTGAATATGCCTCACTCTTCCCCTGAGTCTCCCTCCACCATCACCTTCAACATCATTAATCCCTTGACCACTTTTTCATTTTTGGTACTCTACTCAGCACGGAAGTTACAGAGACGCTCAGTAAAGTCCTTTTTTCAGTCAGGAGAAACCCTAACAGGCTAGTAGCCAGGGAAGCATTTATCAACTTCATCTAGAACAGTGACTCCCCAGATGAACGTGAAGTTCTGAGGGCTGAGAAGGAAGCTGTGGGGTCCTTACCTGCCACTCCTTGTTGGATGTCAAATCTACTTGCACCATCTAGGATGAAGTGAGGGGGACCCTCTGACAGATCCTTAGGCAAGGGAGAGAAAAGTTAGGAGTCTTGCACTCTGTCATATCTCCATGTGGTGCTGAGGATACAATTCATCTTGTCCTTTGAGGGGTAGAGGTTAATTCTTAAATAATTTGCTTAAAATATGAATTAAGAAAGCTTCCTTTGTTCTCCAGGTTTTACTGCTCTTAGAAAAGCAGGATACAAAGGGGCGTGTACGTAACTGAGAAAAACTGGCAAAAAAAAATGAATAAGCAAACTGCCTGTGACTACATAAATAAAGTCTGGGAATCCTCATATCAAATAGTCTTTCTGTTCCCAACAAGCCAGTGTTTTATTGAGAGATTATAAACAAATAAGCAAACGCGAACAGGGCATGTTTGCTAGAAAATACTTTTTTTAAACTATCACAAGGGCTATGGCCATCTGTAGACACATTGTACCAGGTGTCTACCAATCTCCACTTGCTTTCTCAACAGCTGACCCTATCCCATGCCAGGAGAAGCCCACAGAGGCCCTTTGGGAAGGCTCTCTACTAGAGCCATGGCCAGGCTGCACTCAGAGATCTCCCGAAGCTGGGAAAACTGCCCCAAGGACCTGTGGCTATATGCCCTGGCTGTGGAACTGGTTTTAAAACAACGTGAAGCGCTTCAATAACCAACAGGTATTACTGCTATTGGAAAAACGAGCTACAGGCCTCCAAGTGGGTCAGCTCTGATGATGGGGACATTCATTCATGGTCCTTTACTCAACATGAATTGAAGAAGGTGGAGGAGGTCTCGGGCTCCCCGGGACGGGCACACAGGCATCTCCCCATTTCCTTCACCTACTGCTCAGCTCCTCTGCTCCCACTGTGTTGCTGGCATCCCTCCTGGGACTTGAGCAGGGTGTCAGGAGGGCTCTTCAGATGCAGTGTGGAAAGCTGTCCTGACATCCCTCCTCATGTGACCTGGAAGGCTTGGTCAATATGTCTCCTTTCCTGTGGCTCAGTTTCTTCATGTGTTACACAGTGACAAGATGTAAGGACAGTTGGAGGGACCAAACCAGGAAGCAAGGAGACAGCCAACCTTCACAAAGTTCTTGCAGAGTACTAGGCGCTGAACCCCGGGATACTCCCTGAAGGATCCCAACAGCCTTGCAAAGCAGGATGAGTCCTTCCATTTTGCAAATGAGGAAGAATGTGAGATACTTAATGTAGTAACTGACAGGATATGTGTTCAATAATTATCGATCACTTGCTCCTATGGTAGCAGCACATTTAAAATGGCTCATAGACAAGCCCGTAGCTTCAGATGCAATCATTATTAAACAAGACTGAATCAAAACGTAAATTAAGCAGACAATTCAGGGATGCTAGAAAAAAAAAAAAAAAAAAAAACCAAACAACAGCCTCACAAAAATAAGAGGAAGTGCTAATGAAAACAACTTGTAAATTATAAAATGAACCAGAAAAACAGCAAAATTAGTAAAGTAAGTTTTTCTATTCAGTATAGAGGCTATATACACAGACCCAACCTTTGATAAATATACCAGAGAAACTCAAACAAGATTAGAAATAAAAATGGGCTTTAGAAATACAAAACCATAGTGTAATGTTCCATGTTAATCAATTTACAAATCCTAATAATTTTCAGGAGATAATTAACACCACTAAAATGGCTCATTAGTTAATAACATTGACAATATCTTTGATCTGTAGAAGAATATCATCCTGGTATGTCTGTACATGTAGTCTTTCTGATACATTCTCTCTAGCTTTCAGGGATAACCTGTCCCATGGTATTTGCAGTTTCAACACTAAGAAAAAAGAATGCTGCCATGTAAGAGGCCATTGTAGCCTTAGGCCCAATGTAAAAGTGAACACTCACACATCCTAACACAAGCCACACCACACTTATTTAGGCTAACTTTTACTATTCAGTAAGATTTGCTGTAAAAATGAAGAATGAAAAGATGAATTCACGTTCATTTCAGGGTATTTAATAATAAAGAACACAGGGGCTAAAGGGGAGAAAACTTAAGTCCTTTCAACAAATGCTATGAGAGCATTTGATAAGTGCACAGCTTTACACTGAGTGTGCGTGCGTGCGTCAGCGTGTGCGTGCGCAGAAATGAGGGGCAACCTTGGGTGTCGTTCCTGCCCGTTGCTGTATAGCTGCTTTTCTTTTGCTTTCCTTTTATTTTCACTTTTGAAACAGAGTCTTTTACTGGCCTGGAGCTCGCTAATTAGGCTAGACTGGCTGGCTAGTCACCTCCCAGCACTGTGATTATAATTATGCACCCCCATGCCTCTGGCATTTGTACGTGAGTCTGAGGGATTGAGCTCATGTACTTATGCCAGTAAGGCAAGCACTTTACTCTCTCCATCCCCACAACATACAGCATGTTATAATTTACCAAAATAATAGAAACTATGTATTAAAAAACAAAAAAGAGGAATGGCTTAATATACTAGGCCAATTAATTATAATCACTACCCCCCCAAAAAAAATGTACAGGCTACTGCCAATGCAATTAGTTCCTCATCAGAATTAGAATATAAGACCCTATTGCTGAAGACACCACATATGTCCGTTGTAGGACACTGAGAAATCAAGCAGGAAATGAGCTGGAAGCCTCCTCCCTGTGGGCTAGCTGCCCCAGTGCCGCAAAGTTCTCTGCAAGCTTTTGGGGGAGAAAAGTCTTCAATAGTCTTAACCAATAGTGGACCTTGTGAACTATATAACTGGCCAGCCAGGCAAGATGAGCCCACTGTGACAATAGTGGCATGACTGTTTTGGTATAACCAACTGCTCTCTGATCGGATTGGAGGCCTACTCCTTGGAGGGAATTCATACTTGGCACTAAAAAACTAATCAAAAGCCTAAGCTATGGCTTTGAAGATCATGGGTCCTAAGTGGGAAGCCCCTGTGGTTGGTTGGCTAGATGGATGTACAATGCCCATCAATTGCTATCTAAATTCTTACATTTATGCTCACACAGAAGTGCATATCTCACTTGTGATCAGAGAAACTTCCTTTCACAGATGGTGGTAACTGCTGGGGAGACTCAAAACTCTCAAAGCACTGAGAAGAAATGACAGTTAAACACTCAGCATTAAGCCAGCCATCTTTATCACACCTGCCTGCAGAAGAGGTGGCTGAAATATAAGACGCAGAGAATGGGGCGGAGTACTTTGAATGTTAGATTTGGGACTTGATGTAGCCATGACATCTACAGCCTCACAGCATATGTTGGGCACATCAACATGTCATCATGGATGATGAAGGAAGGTAATAAAACAAAATAAAGCAAAATGAAATAAATGGCATCAATACAGTAAAAATAGCAGGGGGGCTGGTGGAAGGAGGAAGGGGTTCAGTGGAAAGGGTAGCGAGGGGCGAACACTATGATCAAAATACATCGTGCCCATAAAATGTTAAAAAAATTAGATGCAATTGTTTCAAACCTGAAATCAATAGCCAATATCAAGCTTACAAGCAAAGAGTGGAATCACTGATATCAAAGCTGGGCTCAGTACCTATATTTCTTGCTTTCTAAGGGCCCGCCACACCATGAGCTGGCTTTGCAGCCCTCCCCCAAAGAGGAACGTTAGGAAGAACTGGAATGACTCTCAGAGGCCGACTGGGGTGCATACGTGGCTTTCTGAGATAAGAACTCTGAAGGACGTAGGTAACTGGGGCCGAGGGAGGTCCTACTTTGGCCTCGGGCAGGTCCCTGGTCAGCATGGAGGCCGGTCACTCCAGGCAGTGGGAAAGTCAATACGATAAGATCCTAGATTAGGTTCATGCTGAACCACCATCCAGTGGTGACTCACCACTACCTGGAAGCTTCTCAGACGTGCTGACTGCTGAGCCTTGCCTCCTGCAGTGTTGAGATAGCAGGTCAGTCAGTCAGAGGTTAGCACACAGGACCGACACAGCTCCACAGGTCACTCACTCCGAGGCCCCGCCAGGGCCAAGAAGCAGACTCAGAGAAGTTGACCTGTGAGCTCCAGTTGGCCACTACGGGGCTGCTCTTCCCCTCGCAGCAACCCCACAGTTAGAGTCATCTCGGCTTGAGAGGTTTCCGGTTCTCTGAGATGGATCCACCTCTAAGGACTCACAAGCATGAAGGCGTGCCACGGGAAGTTGTGATGGTTTATCTGATACTTCATCTTAGCTGGATCACAGGGAGTCTGGTTATTGGGTAAATATTATTTCTGGGTGTGTCTACCAGTGTGGGGGTGAAATTCGTATTTGAAGTGGTGAACTCATTCAAGCAGATCGCCCTCCCTAGTGTGGGTGGGCATCATCCAGTCCGCTGGGTGTCTGATTTCAACGAAGGTGGAGAAGGAGTGTATGCATTCCCATGCTGAGCTGGCAAGATGGTCCTTTTCTGCCCTTAGACTGGGAGTGACATCAACAGCTCCCTGGCTCTCAGGCCCTTGACTTAGATTTCCTGGATCTCCTGATTACAGACTACATAGTGTGGGAATTCTCAGCCGCTGTAATAAATTTCCCTAGTACATCTACCAATAGGGAATAAATGAATATATCGACAGGGTTAATATCTGTTAATAATATTGTCAACATAAATATTGACAAATCCATTTATAAAAGCATTATGTATATCACTTATAATAAGCATTGTGTACATCATTGCTAATATACATACACATGCACACACATGTCACTGGCTCTGCTTGCTCTCGGGAGAGTGGAGCAGGGCAGGAGCATCTGCAATAGTCACACTGAGCAGTGGTCACTGAGTTCTGTATGATGGAGGCCATTCTCCAGGCCAAGCATGGGATGGTCTTTTTTCTATCTTCTGGGCATGTCAGAAGCTCGTGTAAAGCATGGATTCCTAGAATCTTGGCAAACAGTGAACCACCGCATCTGAAGTGGACCACAGCAGCCCCTGCTCCCCAACTGTCTCTGGAGGGGTCCCCCCTGCCATTTGACAGCATCTGCACCACTCTGTCTTCTTTCCAAAAGCTGCTCTCGACTGTCCCACAGTCCGTGCTGGTCTTGGATGAGAAAACGTGCATGAGCTGTCTCTGCACAGTTGTGATCAAAACACCTGACAGAGTAACTTAGAACAGTTAGACTTGCGGTTCGAGAGGTGTCAGTCCACCATTCTTGGGCCCAAGAGGAAGCGGAGCCTGGGGGTCAGGGAGGTGGCTCGCCTCAGGGTGCAGAGAAAGGAAGGACTTGGAGAGCAGGTATAACTTTCACAGGTCTGCCCCCAGTGCCCTATTTTCTCCAAACAGGCACCACCTCCTGAAGTTTTCAGACTCTGAAGTACCACAGATGGCTTAGGTACCAAGCATTCAATAATGTGGAGCACACCCTTTCTACTCATTATAAAACTGGGGTTACTATCTTGCTTTTTAGCCCTTCCAGATGGTGGTCAACATTTTGCTTGCGTAGGTGGCAATATAATTCTCTTTGCAATTTTTTAAATATATTTTTATTGAGAACTTCTATACTTACAGATAACGAACCATGGTATTTCCCTCCCCTCCCCTCTGCTCCCCTCCCCCACTTCTCTTTTCTATTTTTTCCAGGAGCATTTTGACATATTGGCACCAAAAAAGATTTTGGCTCAATGGTCATTGGCTATTGGAACAGCCGCTTCTGGTACCTCATGGGACATCTTCATGATCCACTCCATGTTCAAATCTCCATTTCTTTTTTGCCTCTTCCTTTCCTTAACAACACATTTGGCCCCAAAGACAAGTCATTTCTAGTGAATGATCCCGTCAGAAACTTCCCCGGCTACATAACAGGTGCTGTTTCCTGAACAGTGATCACCCTGCTTGCTCTGGAGTTGCCAAGGGCTGGGCCCACACTAAGCCGCAAGCATCCACTAGACCACTTGCTTTGGGCATACAGCCCATCCTTTGGCAGAAAACTAAATTGCTCTTCATTGCAGAATGGAGTCAAAGACGAAATTTCTAAGCCCTGTTCTGTCACACACTGGCAACATTGTGAAGAAGTCTGGACTGTCTGCTCCAGCTGTATGTGACCATGTAGAATTAAGTTCAATAAAATTAAAACTTCAGTTCCCCTGTCGCAATCACATTCAAAGTGCTCCATAACCACATGCACCTAGTGACTACGGAAGTGCAATAGCAGGATAAACACCTCCATCAGTGTGGAAAGGGCTTTGGGTCAGTGTGAATGTAGTGAGGGTTATGGTAGCACTGACCACACAGGACTGGGAGGGTAATTAAAGGAAAAAATGCACATAAAAGCACTTGACACAATACCAAAAATATGGGCGTAGCCAATCAACAGGAGAAGAAATGCGTTAATGACAGGTGAAATTCAGGTCAGTTTCTGGGGTATGATTCTGTATGAGTCATTTCTTTCTTTTTTTTTTTTTAAATTTATTTATTTATTTGAGAGCGACAGACACAGAGAAAGACAGATAGAGGGAGAGAGAGAGAATGGGCACGCCAGGGCTTCCAGCCACTGCAAACGAACTCCAGACGCGTGTGCCCCCTTGTGCATCTGGCTAACGTGGGACCTGGGGAACCGAGCCTTGAACCGGGGTCCTTAGGCTTCATAAGGCAAGCGCTTAACCGCTACGCCATCTCTCCAGCCCCATGTATGAGTCATTTCTACTTGCCTCAGTTTCTCCTTGTTCCCAAAAGACCTCACAGATTGAGAAGTTGCTAGAATTAGATAATAAGACATTTTCACCCTTTTCTAGAGATGTTATAAATTGCTCAGCACTATAAATACAGTCTCACATCTATTGCTTGGCACCTTATGAGGAAAGAGAAGCTCAGCTTTTCAAACTAACAAAGAAGAAAAAAAAAAACGCCCTTGAGAATTTCTTTAAATAAGTTTCTCCTTAGGAAGTGAGGACTGTAAGAAGAGTCGGGGTTGGGGCCCATGGCCAGTGGCTGAGGAGGCCGGCGGTACAAGGTTGAAACGTCCCCAGCTTTCTTGAACCAGCCTTCTGAGCCCCACGTGGCCTCCAATAGCCCTTTCCTTCCCCAGAGATACAAAATCAGTGCAGACTAAGGAGAGAACAACTTCCCTCCAGACCACAAGTTCTTCAGTTCTCCTTTTCATGCCCAGAGCTGAGCCTTCTGGCCACGCAGCAGACAGACACTGTGCAGTCTCCTGGCTTCTTCACTGCATCATTGGTAAACACCACCCTGAACAACCTGGTCTGGTGTTAAAGTGCCTCAAAGCAGCTCTGTCCTGGCTCCTTCACATCCCCACAAGGTGATGGTAAGATCCTGAAATACGATGAGAATCTTGCATCTGCTGAGACATTTCCAACAGAACTTCCTCCTCTAGAAAATTGAAGTGTCACTCAAAAAACCAGCAGGGTTCACCTTACTGCAAGGTGGAGTTAGTGTCCACCTGCCGAAGTGGGAAGTCAGGGTGATTTGAATTCCATCCTGCACTACCACCCTGAGTTTTACAGTGGGTGTCTGAAGTTCTTTTATGGATGACCGGGCCTTTACAAGATTGAGAATGTGAATATAAAAGAGAGAGGCGAGGCAATTATTTAAATTCATCCTATGGTATAAATGACTGACATGATGTATTCCCTTTGAGTAAATTCTAATAGGGAAGAAGAAAAGAATATAAAGACACTGACATCTGAAGAGAATAAAGGGTGACAGACTGATAAATGGGCTCAATTATGGAGGTGGGAGAGACCTGGAGACGAACTTCCACACTCTCCACACCCATGACAGCCCATCTTTCCAGTCACAGAACGGAGACGCTTTAACCTGGTGGTGGGTTCCGTGTGATGGTTGCATTAGAACCAAGGCTGAAATGAGGACTTTCCACATTCTACTGAATAGACACAACACGGTAGCAGAGAAGCCAGATGAATTTTGTTCTCCTTCCAGTCTGGTTTGAGGCACGTCAGGAACTCAGGCCTCTCAGTGGGAGATGCCATGGCCTGGCAGAGCCTCAGAGCAGGCCAGCTCCTCGACGGGGCACCACTCACCTGGGGCCGCTTCCACGCCGCATCAGAAAGCTTCTTCCCCTGAAGGAGTTTCTGGCCTATAGAAGAGGCCTCAGCAGGGAACGTCTCATCCACAAACCGCTCTCCTCTGCTTAGGCAGTGGTCCCTCAAGGACCTAAAGTCTTGATCGTTGAACTTGACCAAGGAGGTTTCTTCTAGAAGTTTCGGGCTATGTGCCATGACTCCCTTTAGACAGATGGCCGAAGTCCTTCCTTTCTGGTGAGAAAAGGGGAGGTGGTTAGCTAGACACAACAGTTATGTCACCGAATGTGGGTCCCGGAAGAGCACTTTGATGCCCTCGCCTTCATCAGAGCTGAGACCCAGACTGGCACTGTCTCTGATCACACAGCTGGGGTGGGCGAGCCCAAAGGGAAATTTAGCATCCTCAATTCCAGTTCAGCGCTCCACCTGATGTGCTGAGAAGCGTCTCCATGTGTTCTTGTGTGCAAGACAGACTATGATGGTATTTGTCCATTTAATGAACATTTATTGAGCACTGCCCTTGTGCCAGGCACCTGTCTGAATGCTGGCAATCAAAAGATAAATACGACATGATCTTTATCCCCTAGAGGCTCATTATCAAGTGGGAAAGACAGATTAGACATTTCAACAACCAGCTATCACCCAGCAGAAACCGTTCAATTAGAGATGTGTACAAAGTCTTGTGGACACAATGACGAGGCGCTGGGAGCTGCTGCGGCTGGCCTGAGGTGACACTTCCCACAGGCAGTGACGTTTGAGTCGGGCCTTGAAGGAAGACGGAGTTGCCCGATGGAGAAACGATGGGTAGATTGTTTCCCTAAGTGTCTGCAGATGCCCTGTATAGCGGGTGCACAAAGGCCCCAGGGGTTGGTTTGGAAAGGTCATAGGGTGTGAAGGGAATAAGAAGTGCCAGGGAGCTAGGGTGGTGAGTGCTGGAAATGACGAGAAAGCCGCATGGATGGAGGTTTGTCTCCACTGCAGGTACCAGAGAGCTATGTAATGTGGCCTGACGGTACCTGTATATAGGATGCTGCTACTAGGAGCAAGTTGGGGCCAGATGGAAGGTAATGCATATAGGCTGAAAGCAGAGAGGAAGCTAGGCTGCTGAGGCCCCTTCTGTGGTGCAGCATCAGTGAGAACGGTGCTGGAGGGAATAAGAATTTCAGTGTTGGTTTATAGGCAGAACCAATAGGATTAGACTATGAAATGAACATGGGGGAGGAGAAGAGGAAGAGAAGGAAATGTGGTAAATGGCTATATGAACTTTAAAGTTTGATTTATGTTTTCTTCACCTACCTACCAGCTCTACGATACTGACATAATGTTCATGTTGCCTGAGAACTGTTTTTCTTCTACCTGTATGGGTTCATTCTACCAAACTCATAGGGTTTGTGATGGTACTAAATGAGGTCTAACCTAACAGAGCAGCTAGTGTACAGTAGGAATTCATTAAATGCTAGTGTCTAGCTTCCAGAAAGAGAGTTGGAAGTAGGCTGGGGTTTCTTGTTCAGATAGATAGATGTAACTGATGGTACTTTACTCACCAAAATATATGGGACACATGCTGGCCTGGGTCACAGTCCCAAATTCACTTTGTTCATTTTGGGACTACTTAAAACATCTCCTCAGGCCTTATGGTCGTGCTTTTGGAGATTCTTTGGCCAAGATCTACTAGGTGGCACCAAAGACCTCAAGGTTCACATGCCCTGCCCAGTCGCCCGCAGTAAAGCAGGAATCCGGTGAGAGAGAATGACAGAACACACTTAAAAAACTTATAAGGCAAAAAAGAGAACAGACTTTCAATCAAGACTTTGAGTCCTAGCAAAAAATAGGGCAACTTAAAACAACTTGGCAATTATCTTGTAGTTATTTTAGTGGAATGGGGCACATTGTTGAGGCAGCAAAAATCCATAGAGAGAATATCACGTTAGATGTCACTGAATGAGAATATTTAAAGGAAATTGTGCATATCATTTTCTCCCAAATAAGGCATGAATAATTTACATTGGAGCTATTAGACTAGGCCATATAAAGTTGGCACTTTATGGATCAAAATAGTTGACTATAGTCAGAGCCATGTAGTATAACCTGAGGTAAAAGGTGTTAAGTGCAAGCAGTTTCATTTGCTTTCACCTGAGATGATGTACGTGTTTCTTCCATTCTAATTCTATCAATAAAACAGCAGCCAAAATACTCAATATGCCTCAGCACTTGCAACGGGGTTACGTGGGGAGCCCGCAGCAAATTAAATAAACAGTGACAAAGCTGGAATAACAGGGAGCCATCATTCAGGAGCAAGAAAACAGTGCTAGAAATTGCTCATCAATTCAAGACAAAGGCAGTGGCACCTGGTAATGACAAGCTGGGAAATTGTGGGTTAGCATCTCCGTGTGTGCTCAGGGCCTGGGGACCCAGCCTGGCATTGCCCAGCCTCCTGCCTCTCCACCAAATAGTGAATTGGAGTATTTGATAAACTCCAATGGTAGCCTAATTTTAGTTTATGAAAACCAAATTGTAGTTACCCCTAATCACACAATTACGAAATTGCCACTAAGAAGCCTGTAAGTGCGTGTAAAAATAAAAGTCTAAGGAATTTTGCTTCATTTTTCCATTAACATCATACAAAGGTCCTACATGCGGGGGATTAGTTCCGAGCTCATCCAGAGGGCCCCCACTGCCCACTAGTAGGTAGTGGGCTAGCCAGCCTGTAGACATGTCCTTTCTAAGATGCACTGTTCTTCCTCTGCACAATGGAGATGATAATAACGACACATTAAGACCCCCGTGGAGCTCAGAAGAGCCGTTCCTGGAGACCATGCAGCACCGTGACCAGCAAACAGAAGGGTGGTCGATGCATAGTGGTTATCAGCACAATGACCAGTATCGCTTTGAGCATGAATGCACTGCCCAGTGTCGGCTAAGGCAAGGACCTGCTCATACTCAAGGACGGGCTAGGTTCACAGGGCCCTGAAGGATGAGGGAGGGAGAATGGGTGGTGACACCTTTGTCCTTGGTTCTCCTGCTGTTTGCTTACTTGCAGGCCCAGGGGAGAAGGGGAAAGCTCTGAGAGAAGTGGCCGGCAAGCTTCTGCTACTAGATGGTGTGGGCTGGTCTGAGGGAGACTCTGATGGGCAGGGAAGGCAGGCTGGGAAACTTGTCTCAGTTTACACACACACACACACACACATCCATGTATGCACACACACAAACTGATGCACACTCATCACACACATAAAGGATGTTGTAGTTACCTTTACATTGCTAAAGACAAAACACCCAACCAAAAGCAGCTGATTTGAGGGAAGATTTTTATTTTAGCTTACAGTCCCAAGGGAAAGACTCATGATGGCAGGGGATAGCAGGCATGAGCCAAGGCTGGACATCATCTCTACCCCAGCAGGTGGACAACAGCAGCAGGAGAGTGAGCTAACACTGGCAAGCTAGGGGCTACCAAACCTCCCGGTTCACCCCAAGCAACTCACCATCTCTAGCAAGGCTCCACCTCCAAAGTTACCATCAGCTGGGGACCAAGAATGCAGAGCGCCTGAGTCTACTGGGGACACCCGATTAAAACCACAACACACATGCTTCACACCTACCATGTCTCCTCCTTTCCCCCTAATTTACTTGCCTACTGAATTTGACAATATTTCACTTTTAGGTGTCCCACAAATGACTAACTGATTGTCCCACTTGTTATTTTGGACCAGGCATTTTGGATTTTTTCCTCACTTCTCTGCCTCACTGTGGAGGAGAATCAGAATCAAGAGAAGATTTGCCTTCTTTGGCCTGAGAAGGAGAAAAATAAAAGAGATGAAGGCCACCCCGATGTTCAGGTTATAATCTGTCTGTCTGTTAGGTCTCTTGAGAGATGGTAGCAAGAAAAAATAAAGTCACCAGAAGAGCTGGAAAAAAATGGCATAAGGAGCAGAACTAGGGCTGGAGCGCTGGCTCAGTGGTTAAGGCGTTTGCCTGCAAAGCCAAGAGATCCCCGTTCTATTCTCCAGGACCCACGGAAGCCAGATGCACAATTGGGTGCACATGTCTGGAGTCTGTTCACAGTGGCTGGAGGCCCTGGCACGCCCATTCTCTCCCTCTCTTTTTATTTATCTGCCTCTCTGTTTCTCACTTGCTCTCTCAAAATGGATAAACAAAATTTTTAGACAAAGAGTAGAACTAAAATACTGTGAAAGACTGAGCTGGTGAGCCAGGCTTCAGAAGCAAGCAGAAGGCCAGCCAGGGCTCTGAAACCCCCAACTTCTGCTCCCCTCAGCCTCTGTGAAGCAACGTGAACGCCGGCGTCTCCCCACTCACGAACACTGTCTTAGTCAGCATAGGCACCATGACAAAGCGCCACAGGGCAATAGAGCTTATTGGCAGGGTTCTGTCCAGAGGCTGCAAGTCTGAGACCATCAGGGACAAGCTCTGTGTCTTCACATGGTGAGGGAGGGGACCCCCCCCCCTTCTTATAAGGCCACAGTCCCATTAGAGTAGTTTCCACTCTTGTGACTTCTTTTAGCTTGAATTGCCTGGTAAAGAACCAGACCCAGCCACATCAGAGGCTAGGCTCCTTTCAGATGAATGTGGAGGGGAACACAGCTCAGATTGTGACAGTGACTAACTCCAGGTGACCCAACGACTCTCCTGCCCTGCCCTGACATATTCCAAAGAGTATGTAGATGAAACGGAATTGGAGTACATTAGTTAGGACTTCAGGCTCTAGAAGGAGGATGCCGGTGGGTGTGAGTAGAAGGGCCCAAGCAGCATCTAACAGTGTGGAGGTTACAGGTATTATCTGAGTGAGTGGAAGGATGGCCAGGGCTCCTGCGTGGTAATAATTTCTCAACTTGCTGACACCCGCAACAACATGCAGAAATCTCAAAAATCACTGAGCAAAGTGAAGGAAAGCCATCAAAGTGGAGTCCATATTATGTGAGTATGTTTGTATGAAATCCTAGAAACGAAAATGCATATATTGTGGCAGAAAGAAGGTCAGTGGTTGCTCAGAAATGGAAAGGAAGGAATGAATTAGAAAGCACTGTGAGAAAACCTTGGGGGTTGATGCAAATGGTCATTGAGTGTGGAGATAGAGAATTGGCGCTCCAGGGCCTGAGTCATTGTAATTGAACTCTAGAAGCTGGCGCCACCTCATGGGCATGTGCCACCTTACGCTTGCCTCACCTTTGTGTGTCTGGCTTACATGGGATCTGGGGAGTAGAACATGGGTCCTTAGGCTTCACAGGCAAGCGCCTTAACCACTAAGCCATCTCTCCAGGCCTCCTCCTTGTTTTAATGAAAAGTTATGCCATAAATGTGCTTTGTGTATTTATTGTGTTATTTATTTATTGTAGTATTTATTGCATTTCTGGGAGTAGAATTTCTAGGTGTGAGGTAGGCACACACGCAGCCAAATTCTGCTGTGTCCTTCCCCAAGGTTGTACCAATTCATCATCTTACTAGCATTGTGGAAGAGTGTTCACTGCCTTATATCCTCAGCAACCCTTGGCATTGGCAGGCCTCTGACTTGTTTCTGTCTAGTGGAGCCAGTGGCTACTCCCTGTGGTCTTCAGTTGTTTCCCTAATTACTGGTGAGATGGAGCATCGTTCAATATGCTTCTCCACCATCCATACTCACTCTCTTGAGAAATGAATATTTATATCTTATGCACGTTTATTTACCTGGTTGTCTTTTTCCTATTGATTTGTAGGAATTCTTCACTTACTTGGAACATTCATCTTTTATGTATGTTGCAAATATCTTCTAGTCTGTAGCTCACCCTCTTTTACAGTGTCATTTGTAATATAAACACACTACAAATATTTGCTTATACATTTAATTTTTATAAATTGAGCCAAATGTTAATAGCTATGGCAATTTAAAATAAGAAACTTTTTGAGAAATTTTCTTTATAGAATTGTTTTTGTTTGCTTTTGGAGGTAGGGTCTCACTGTAGCTCAGGCTGACCTGGAATTCTCTGTGTAGTCTCAGTGGGGCCTTGAACTCATGGCGATCCTCTTACCTCTGCCTCCTGAGTGCTGGGATTAAAGATGTATACCACCATTCCTGGCAGAAGTTTTCTTTTTAAAACAGAAAACTTTTCTTTTTTTTGACTCTATATTTTTGGATATTTTTTCTCAATTTTTAATTAACATTTTCCATGATTATAAAAAATATCCCATGGTAATACCCTCCCTCTCCCCCCCACTTTCCCCTTTGAAATTCCATTCTCCATCATATCCCCTCCCCATCTCAATCATTCTATTTACATATATATAATACCAACCTATTAAGTACCCTCCTCTCTTCCTTTCTCTTCCCTTTATATCTCCTTTTTAACTTATTGGCCTCTGCTACTGAGTTTTTCCTTCTCATGCAGAAGCCCAATCATCTGTAGCTAGGATCCACATATGAGGGAGAACATGTGGCGCTTGGCTTTCTGGGCCTGGGTTACCTCACTTGGTATAAACCTTTCCAGATCCATCCATTTTTCTGCAAATTTTATAACTTCATTTTTCTTTACCACTGAGTAGAATTCCATTGTATAAATGTGTCATATCTTCATTATCCACTCATCAGTTGAGGGACATCTAGGCTGGTTCCATTTCCCAGCTATTATAAATTGAGCAGCAATCTAAGGAAATGAGATGATTCCTTCAGATATATGCCTAGAAGTGCTATAGCTGGGTCATATGGTAGATCAATCTTTAGCTGTTTTAGGAACCTCCACACTGATTTCCACAATGGTTGGACCAGATTGCATTCCCACCAACAGTGTAGAAGGGTTCCTCTTTTTCTACATCCCCGCCAAAATTTATGATCATTTGCAGAAAACTTTTCTTTTAAAACAAAAACTTTTACAAAAGAGTTTATCAGCTATAAGTAACATTATCATTTTTCCAAAATACTGATTCAAAAACTTTTATAGCTCTATAGCATTTTTAAGAAGCCTGATATTCACAGAAGAATCTTGCCATGGATTTATAAGAAGCCTTTTGAGTATTTATTAAATTGTGCTGGAGGAAGAGGGTCAATCTATCTATATGAATATGTAATTTCATGTCTTCTTCCAAAAAAAGAGCATTTGATAGAGTCTCCGTGTATTCTGCAATGTAAGGTGGTGAAACCAGACCAGACTGGGTAGACTGTCCACATGTCCCATGGGAGTACCTCGCAATGCCTCTTCATGTCTGCGCGTGTTCTAAAGCACTCCGCCTCCATCCAACATTCTTCCCCCTCTCTTCTGTGATGTTTCCTGAGCCCTGGAGGGTTTGCTAGAGATGTTTCATTTAGCACCAAGCAACTCAACAACCACTTATTCTCGGGACTTTGACTACTTTTGAGTTTTAACTAGTTTTGAGTTATATTCTCAGGACTTTGACTAGTTTTCAGTTTAACTTAGTCCCGGGAGAGAGTGTTGAGGAAATGAAAATGAAGATCCCTTCCAACTCATTCATCATGTTTAGTAATAGACATAAAGAAAGAACCACAAACCAAGCAGCTGGCAGAATCAAACAACTGAGATAAATCCTAAACAAGATAGCTGCAGGGCTGCCTTGGCGTCTGCAGGTCAAGTGCACACGCATGTAGCGAGAGGGCTCTGTCTCAGCCCATCGCGTTTGGAAATGTTTCACATGTCCAACTTCCTGTTTAAAACAAAACAAAACTACGAAAGGTAAAAAAAAAAAAAAAAGGTGGTAAAACAAGATCCGAACAGCTTCTGGAGCAAGTGGTGTGGTTCTGGGTAGAACGGCTCTGGGTTCATGCAGCCAGCCACCCTGGGCACACCTGGATGTGTGGCTCAGTTCTGGGACCCTGTTCCAAGACGACCACTGTTGCTCACAGTTGGGTTCAAAGAAGAGCGAATGATACCTGGCTAGGGTGGCAAGCACTCTCTGTTCATAAGCTGTCTCTTGGCTCATAGTTACGCCTGGTAGAACAGGTGGGGGCTTTGTCTAATTGGTAGAAATCTGGCAAACACAGTGGAGGCACTCCAGCCAAGCAGATAGGAACCTGGAAGTCACTTCCTGGGAAGAGCTGGAGATGCACTGAAGTTTCCTGGCAGACTAAGTACTATAGCCTCATCATTCCCAGCCCCTGCTCCCAGAGCCTCCAGAATAAGCCTGCTCTGAGGAAAGAGAACTTTGAAAAAACATATTTTATTTAGTTGAGAGAGAATGAGAGAGAGAGAGAGAGAGAGAGAGAGAGAATGGGCGTGCCAGGCCTCTAGCCGCTGCAAAGGAACTCCAGATGCATCTGGCTTACATGGGACCTGGGGAACTCCAGATGTATGTGCCACCTTGTGCATCTGGCTTACATGGTACCTGGGGAATCAAACCAGAGTCCTTTGGCTTTGCAGGCAAATGCCTTAACCACTCAGCCCAAGAGAACATTTTATTTTTTATCACTTCTGGATCCGCAACACCCGGACTCTCCGTGCCTCAGTCTTGTTAGCTGCTTCTCAGGCCCAAAAGGTTGGGCTCCCGTTTGGAAAAGCAGGCTTTGACTTGCCCCTTAAGAAGAGGAGAAAGCAGAACAAAAGGGCAGAATGGGCAGCAGGGCATGGCAGGCAGCAGCAGGTGGAGTTGGCAGGAGCTCTCGTTAGAACCCATCTGTGCTTACCGCCTGACCTTAGGCACGACTCCTGCGATCGATCTCTGATCTGGATGTGGAGGTGGTAAAACAAGTCCTGTGGCACTAAGTGGGTACAAGGTGAGAGAGCGCTTATAGAGGGCTCGGCGTGGCACACAGTCAATCTTAGGACCGTCACCCCACCAGAAACTGCACAGGTGTCCTGCCTGGCCATTGCCCTGCACTGAAGCCCATGGACTGAGGTCTCCCCATGCTAAGGTGGTGGACATACCAGGCACTGATCGTTCTCTCTGGAATTCCAATTTAAGGTGTCTCCAGGTTCTTACAGTCATATTCTTGCCTTTGGTAAGGACCATAGTGCCCCCTCTGCCTAAGGGGCACACTGCATGATAGCCCAGTGGGCACCAAGCTGATAGATGACTTTATCTCTAAGCACCTCCTGACCACCCTGTCCTGCCATATGGGTAGGAGATTCCTGAAGGCCAGTATACCCCCAGCTGGATTTGCAGACATGGGAAATGCGTGCTATCCACGTGGTCCAAAGATACTTTCCATCTTTGGACCTCACAGGTAGTATATATATATCTGTTTTTAGTGGGGAGACTCTTGGTTAGAGAAGTTTGCAGTCAAACTTTTTATCACAAGACAGACTTTCCATATCCATCCATCCATCCCAGCACAACCCAACCCAGTAGCCACTAGCTATGAGTGGCTGTGGCTTGAGCTCTTGAAATAATGGCGAGTATGACTAAGTGACTGAATTTTAGCTCTATCCCGTTTTATTTCCTTAACATTGACATTTAAGTTGCACTGGACTGTACATATCTACATGCAACTGGTGGCTGCCTGTAGACAGCCAGGAGCTGCGAATGACGTGAAGGACAAGGAAGGACGTGACCGCACGTCGCTGAAGCCAAGGTGCTCGACGCAAGGGGTGGCGTGGAAGACCCTGTGCCAGCCTGCACTGACGCCTCCAACCACGGCCTGCCGGGCTCTGCGCATTCCACTGCTTTTCCTCGGCATCCCAGCTTCCCACCATGGAACCACTGAGTCACTTCCCACCAGCGATGGGACGCGGGAAAGCAGCTTCCCCAGACCTTACTTAGTGTGACAGGTGCCTGGGCTGCACTGGAGTCCCTGCTCGCCGGGCTGGTGCAGCGTCTCCCAAACAAAGGGCGACCTCATTTGCATTTTGTTTTCTATCGACTAAGAAACAGGGTGCAGCATTCAATTGTTGCCTGTCCAGGAGTGACGCACGCAGCCCTCTCCTGGCTGGTGTTTTTCAGAACAATGGAAATAAATCTGATGTAATGTAGCAGAACACGACAAGGGACGGCTTTCCCCTTAACAAATACTCATTTGAAATGGTGCCCAAACCCTGCGCGAGGAGCGATCTATTTCCCACAACAGTGTTCCAGCAAAACCCATTACTAATTCCACAACTCAAATTAAAACTAACAGAGCTTGAAGGCTGGCGCTGATACTCTCTCTGCTGACAAGGAACAAGGAAGAGTGGGGGAAGGGGCCCCCACACTCTCCTGTGTATGTGTTTAATTACACTGTTTAACACATGGAGAATAATTTAGTCACCCAACTGGAGAAAATAAGACACTTAACTGTTCTCTGGCAGGGGGAAAAAAAAAAGCCAGTGCATACTACTTTCAGCCACATGCCACCTGGGTACACCCCAAGGCTTCTGGGAGATGGAAGAGAGAAGGAGTGAGGAAGAAGGAGAAAGAGGTGACAGTTAGATGAAGCAAAGGAAGGGGGGGAAACTTGGGCCAGAGACGGACAGTAGGGAGAGCAAAGGGAAGGAAGAAAGGGAGAGAAGAAAATGGAAGCAAAAGAAAGGGGAGGGAGGGAGAGCAGAGAGAGACAGGGAGAAAGTGAGATAGAGGGGCTAGCCTGCCAGAGGTGGGGAGCAGAGGGCGTTCTCAAGGAGAGCTTATGGAGGTGGCGAGTCAGGGTGAGGGTGGGCAGTCATGCAGGGCCCGTCCTGGGCACCTAACCCCCAGCTCAGTGCTGTCCCTGGCTTGCCCTCACACTTCAGAGCCCTCTCAGGGAGTTTCTTTGCCTTTCTGGCCTAAAAGCTATGGATAGGGGGGTTATGGCTTCTGGAAAGACACACCTCAGAGCAAGACTATAGAGGGTTCACTTTGCAGAAAGGGGAAACTGAGGCTGAAGGTCAAAAGGGGGAATTTGAGCAGCAGCCCTTGCAGCAGACTTCTCTCCTATCTCAGCTTCGGAAGGCTGGAAATCTGGCCTGCAAGGCAAACCTGGCACCATACACAGCCCTTCCCGCATCACGGGGGCCGACAGGCATGGGCCCAGCAAGTGCTTTCATCCTCGGAGATGGTCTCCAACCCACCGAGGGCCGTGGAAGAGGGAGGTGGGCCCCAAGGGCTCTCTCTCCCAGCTCGGAGGTAGAAGTCGTGAACCTTTCCAGGTGGGGAGCAAGTACCAGGCAAGTGGCTGCTCAGAATAGAACTGTCCGTGGCCTGCCAAGGACTGGGTCCAGCCTCAGGGCTGGCTGCCAAGGAGAGCAGCGGCCTGGCATGAGCGCCCTGGGCAGAGAATTTTCCTCCTGTGGGTTGACAGGCAGGACAGCCTCACCCCCCCTCTGCCACGCTGTACAGAGCTCTGACACGAGGGTCTCCAGCAGCTCCTAGCAGATCCCCCACCCCCGGGGGTAAGAGAATAGTGTCTGGTGGGAATAATCTGTGTAGCATGCTCTGAGTCTCTGAGCTTCAGACATCTCTCCTCCCTCTTCCTCAGTTTTCCCACTTAGAACATTAAGGAGGTTGGGCGTTTTCTCCTAAGTGCCCCCCCCCAACCATACGCTCTGTGTTTCTGGTGCCGAGAATGGATTCTTATGCAGCCTGAATATTACTGGGCAATAATGAAATAGGAAGCCACAGCATATTTCATTTCTTTCCATCATGTTTAGGTTTGTGTGCCAACGGGCATGAAAAAGGGAAATTTGTCTTTATCTTTGCTTGAGAGACTCCTCCTCTCTCTCCTCTCCTCTCTGCAGAGGTCTTTGATGCGTGTCATTCAGATAAAGAAGGGCCTAGAAAGCTCTCGGGGAGACTGTTAGTGGAATTCTATCACAAGGCAGATAGAATATTGTCTGTGGGTTCTACAACTGCTCACATCTTAGAAACACTTTATAATGTTTGCTATTTTTTTCGATTTCTGGGCATAGACTTCTTTGTTTTCATCCATGATGAGGGACTGCTCTTCAAACTTAGCTAATTTGGAATTTCTCTTAAGAACATTTGGGTCCTAATGAGATTTTCTTTTAGTCCGAAGCTTCCCAGGCAGGATTCCGTCTCCCCTTCTGCTCATTTCCCAAGGGCTGAACCAGACAGGTAAGGTTTAGGGTAAGTCTTCCTTTTCTTTGAAAATGTTTTATAGAAGCTGAGGTCAAAGCTAGAAGTTCCATTTATTCTTACAGGATCACAATGCTTCTATCTAAACAGATGGGGTCATATGTCTGGGGCTAAGGGCAGGGTGTGGATTAGTAGGGGGACAAAAGCTTCTCTATTAAATATGTCAACAAGAAGCATGAAAAGACAAGTTTAGGACACAAGACCCCATGAATGAATGTGTGAGTGAGTGAGGCAGAGACAAGCCAAGTTGGAGAAGTGTCTAAACCCCTGAGGGGTTCCATGTCTCTTCATTCTTTCTCAACCGCTGTCCTTAGAGTCCCAAGTGGGTCTTCCAGATCAGGGCCTAATGCAGTAGTTTACCTGGCTGGCAGCCACATAAGGTGAGACCTTAGGCTGGGGAGAAGGTAGAGTGTTTGCCAGAATGGAGGCATTTCTTTAGCTTATGATCTTAGTCTCTCTTGCTACAGGCCCTTGAAAGCCCTATTGGGTCCAGATGTGGTCATGAGGGTGTTTCCTGAAGGTGGGCATGGATGGTTCTAATGGAGATGATGGTCCTCAGCTTCTCCAGTCTGCAAGCATGAGAGGGTCTGGTTCGATTTCCTGAGAGTTGGGGGGGAGGATGTTCCTGGTCCTGGAGGGAGGTGGCTATAGCTGGGAAGACTCAGTGTACTGAGAAGCCGGCATGCTACTTGATGGGCATTTCTTTCGGCAGAAAGCAAACAAAAGCCCTAAATACTCTCACGTTTCAAGGGTCTTTGGGACGTATGTGGTAGCTGTGAGCCCTAGCCCTCAGCCCAAGCACTTAGAGCAGCCCATCACCCAGGAGACATAGCTCAATTAGATGTCAGTATCCCTGACGAATTCATTCCAAGACTGCAAGACCCGCCTATGGAGCCTAAAATCTGAGGCTGCGCAAGTCCCTTGTGGAAGATGTCTTAGTACTTACATATTACCTATGCACATCTTCCCATGCACTTCAAATCATCTCTAGATTGCTTGTAACCCCTGACAGCATGTAAACCCAATACAAACACTTGTTATCCTATATTGTTTAGGCAATGGTGAAGGAAAAAGAAGTCTGTTCATGTTCAGTACAGAATTTTCTCTTCCCAACTTTTTTTTTTGGTTTTTCAAGGTAGGGTCTCACTCTGGTCCAGGCTGACCTGGAATTCACTATGGAGTCTCAGGGTGGCCTTGAACTCTCGGTGATCCTCCCACCTCTGCCTCCCGAGTGCTGGGATTAAAGGTGTGCGCCACCACAACTGGCTCATTTCCCAACGTTTTGTTCTGCGGTGGGTTGAGGCTGCACCACATGCGTAGCAGTGGAACAGACCTTCACCTCCTTCCTCTACACTATCTCTTGTACAAGTTGCATCTACTAAGGACAACTAACAAACAGATCAGAGCAAATGAAGACAAAGAGATTGTGTCTGAGGTCATGCAGGAGCTGGATGATGTGACCCAGAACAGCTGTTGAGCATGAATATTGTTGCAGGATCTGGGAGCTCACAGGCGCCCTGGGTCTGTGAACCCCAACCTTTCAGTTCTTCTCTGATATAACAAAGAGTTGGGAAAATGGACTCTGGGAAGGTTAAGTTATGAATTATGAGGTTTATTCTGGGGGAGAAGCTGGATCTAGGAGAAGGCTAGGAAGACCCAAGCCTTGGCCAGCTGGAAAGGGCAAGGGGAGGATGGAGAGAGGGGGATCTCAGGGGAGACACCTATGGAAAGGGCACATGTGCAGACACATGTGAGAGGTGAGACGTGAAAGCCAAGCCAAACGATTTAGAAGTGTGCTCACACACGTACGTACACACACACACACACACACACACACACACACACACACACACAGCAAAACATGAAAGCACCCACCCTTCACCTTCACATAGAAGAAAGCTAAGAGATTGTGTAGTAAGGGGAGCAGAGCTCAGAGGAAAGTCATACAGATGACAAAGCAAGAGGACATAGAGAAAGCAAGCCGGGAAATACCCAGGCCATTAAGAAAAGCTCCCCCACTTCCCAGCCAGGCTGGGCATGCGATGAGAGACTTACACACTGGTGTACAGGAGAAAAACCGCAGGATGGAGGAGGCCAAAATGAAAGAGAGAGATGAGAGAGAGAGGGAGATCATATATTCATGACAGACCCCTTTATATGGATCAGACATCTAAACTAGAGGATGAGCCTTGTCACCAGATTCAGGTGTGTGAGGCAGAGACCTGCTTCATTCGTGGATTCAAGGGGCCGACTCCAGTGCTGCCAGCCCACCCATGTGTGCCAGGCTGAGGGAGAAGCACGGGGCACTATTGTTGCAGAATTGTTTGTAGCTATCTTGGATGAGACTGGATCTGACGCGGGTTCTAGTCCTGTCAGGGCAGGCCAAGTGGCATCTCCTTGTTCTCTTTGGGCCTCTATCCCCAGCTGACTATCTAGGAAAAGCTACCTTGCTCTTGTTTTTCCCTCAGTATCGCAGCGTTAGGTAGCTGGAGAGTCCCTTAGGAACCCCATGTTCAACTATCTTCATTAAGAGAAAGAAACAAGGCTGGCTGAACTTTCCAAGCTATTTGCTGGAACACCCAGATTTGCAGATCGATGCATTCTCCACGTACTGCTCAGCCTCCCATTATATTGCAGAATTTTTATGCTAAAATATTCATACAAAGAAAAAATAAACCCACCACATAGTAAAGTCTTTTAGGAATTTGGGAAGCAAGGCAGACGAAAGACCGAGTCCCCATGGTCCATGGTCCAAGCATTTCCTTGTCGAGCACGGGGAGGTTTGGCGGATTCATTTGGGCTCGTGTCTTTGTCCTGGCCCTGTGAAGGACTGTATTTGCAGATCTGAATCATAAACCTCCGAGTGTGGGAGGAACAGAAGGCAGCGTAAATCCAAATATTGGGCACCAACCCCCGACATCAGGAGTGCCCCGCAGCAGCTCCCGCCAGTCATGTCCGGCTGTAGAAAACCAGCACTCCCACTGACTCCTGCTCCGCTCATTTCTCACCCCAGGCTTTCGGCCACCTATCAGTGATGTGCTCCACCACATGAACTTCAAGAGCCCTGGGGTGCGCTCTGGACATCTCTGCACACACTGAAGAGCTGGGAGGGAACAGCCCACGTGAAGCCCTCCATGGTTTTCACAGGGGAGAAGGATGACCCCGAGGAATCACTAGCGTCTTATACAGTGTCTAAAAGTCACTAATACTGATAACCTGATCCTTCTTAAATTTGTGTGCTTTTTTAGCCCCACCCATCTTGAAGACCCTTGCTTGGTCTCCTTTTCTTGTCTTTCCTCTCCCTTTCTCCTCTCTTGTCCTTTTTTAAAACTTTGTCTTCTTTGAGACAAGATCTCATGTAGCCCAGGTGAGCCCCAGATTAGCTATGTGGAGGACGATGACCTTGAATTCCTGATCCTCCAGCCCCACTTTCCAAGCACTAGGGTTACAGGCATGTGTCGCCACACCTTGATTCTTCATCTCCTTTCCTCTCGGCCAGGAAGTGCCTCTGTCAACCACTTCTGGACTCGGGTGAGGAGCCTAGCCTCAAGGGCTGGTAGACCTGCGTTTCCCAGTGGGTACAGCTGTGGAGTGGAGGCGGACAGCACAGTTAGGGGTGTGGGTGAGCAAACTCCTCTGAGTAAAGAGAGCGAGGAGACACGAGCGAGCAGGCACGTGGATTCTACTCTCGGATGGGTTATGCAAAGGAAGATGTCTCCTTCCAGCCCGTCTACAGGTGGCAGCGCTGGTTCATCTCTCTGTGAAGAGAGGCCGTGTGGTCACTCCGTATTCCTTCCCAGCCCTCCTGCTTATTTCCCATGCCCTCACTGCCCTGCAAGACTGCTTCCAGCTTAGTTCAGTAGCCCTTAGGCTTTTCCAGAAGCTATTTCTCAGGGAGCCCAGGCTAGAGCTCTACTAACCACTGCTAAGTCCCTTTCCACTTACTGACTCATTTGATTTTTCAATTTTATAATGTAGATCATGTGGTTACTCCATCTTAGCGGTGAGGAAACTGGGACACAGAGGGATTAGGCAATGTGCCAAAGTCACACAGCTAACACATAGGGCAGCATTTGGTACAAAGAGTGACACCAAGTTTGCCCTCAGCACCAGCAGGGAGGCCATTCATTTGTGCTTCTCTGGATAATAGCTTTCTTCCAAGTGAGGCACTGAGTACAACCAAGGAACCTGTCAGCAGACTGAGGTACAATAGAGCTACAGGTCTGTAATTTGCATCTGGTGTAAGCTTAATAGCAGAATACCTTTCCTGTCCACAAATTGGACACATTAACTTATGCTACCTATAACTCTTGCCTGCTGCACAATTGGTACATCATTATATCACATCATTCAACGTTCTGAGAAACACACTCTCATACAGCCGCCATGTATCCTCTCCCCAAGCTGAATACAGGAGGGCAGGCTGACCAAAGATCTAGTTAGTACTTTTGGGGGGTAAGCAGAAGCCAGCTTGTGATCCTGGAGAATAGGAGAGCCTATAGTTCCTGACCCCACTGTAAGCACAGAGGGAAAATATCTGTCCTTGCTCTAATCTTGTTAATCTCGGGCTCAACCTAGGCAGCTAGAAGTCTCTCTGACCACAGCATCACTTGTCGTAGATGGTGCGGAGTCGGGACCGGGACTGTGATGCGGCAGGTGGTATGGGGGCCATCCGAACCTCAGAAGTGATCTGCCTTTTGTGATGAGCCCAGATTTCTCAACTTTATTCATTTAGCCAAGTCACCAGATCTTTAGAGAACAAAGGGTTGGTGTCCATCCTTCTTTTTGCAAATATGTATTGAAATGTGATACATATACGCACAATGGAGGCCTACTCGGCCATAAAGAAAAATGAAGTTGGGAAACTTGAAGGGAAATGGATGGATCTGGAAAGAATTGCATAAGCAACAAACCCAGGCCTAGAAAAAAAAAAAAATCACGTCCTCTCTTACCTGTGTATCATGACTTTTAATGTGTGTGTCTGTGTATAAGAGGATATCAGTTGGCGTGTGAGCTATAATTTGAGATAGGAGACCAGAAGAGGAGAACTGGAGGTGACAAGAAGGGGGAAATGGCCAAAGGAAGCATGTAGCAGGAAAGCGGGAAGGAGGCTGAGTTTAAGGAGCGTAAAAAGAGGGAGGGGAAGAAAGGGGAAGGGAAACAACATATTGTTTGAAGACCCCATAATGAAACCGAATTCTTTGTATGCTAACCACTGCTTTTTTAAAGTGTTAGCAATTTGAATGTAAAGTTAAGGAGTGAAGGTAAACTCTCAGCAGTTAAATTAACCAGCAGTTAAGGTCCTTGCCTGTGAAGCTCAACGACCTGGGTTGGATTCCCCAGGACCCACATACAGCCCAATACACAAACTGGCTCATGCATCTGGATGGAGTTCATTTGCAGACGCTGGAAGCCCTGGTGTGCCCATTCTTGTCCTCTCTCTCTCTTTCTCTCCCCTTGCAAATAAACAAGATATTTTTAAAGTGAACTTTGTAAAAAAAAAAAAAAAAAAAACACCTACTATGTGCCCAAATACAGAAGTCAAGACTCCTTACATCAAGGCCCTCCCTTATGGTCAGTGATGGCCTGGTGGTTGTGACTCTGAATGAACAGAAAACAAAGGTGTCTCTATGACTGAGAGACCCTCTCTCTTACAAGCTAGGCAAAATTCTGATAAGCTCCTCTTGAAAGTCACCCAGTGTTCTGCCCCTCATTCTCCTTGGATCACTTGTATCAGAAAGACCCGCTTTCCAGAGCTGTTGCATCATCCCTCTGGCAGGCAGGGCTCAGAAGCTGCACCTCACCTCCAGGGCAGTTTCTGAGAAAGAGACATGCTCACTAATGGCTGGAGGCCTTCCTTGGTCCAGAGCCCGGGTACAGCGTGGCCCACACCTCACCTGTGTCCTCCGCAGGGAGCTCTGATGGAGTGGCCTTGCAGAGGGATTCCTGCAGGAAGCCTGGTTGGGATGAGTTAATCCCACAGGCACAGCAGCAGCAGCAGCAGCAGGTTTTCGGGACAGAGAGTGGCAGCGGGCTGGTGGGGAGAGTGCCAGCTCTTTGGAGAAACTGCAAGGAACTGGCAGTGCCAGCTTCTGTTTATTTTTTTTCCCTCAGGCTCTTCCTTATATGGGCACAGCAGGTGTTACCACTCCACCTTAGTTAAATAGTGACGCCAGTGTGTGTGTGTGTGTGTGTGTGTGAGGGGGGGGGGAGAGAAAGGGGGGGCAGGGAAATGACCTGGCTTTTAATAACAAGACCTCCCAGATCTTCTACCCAACTGCATCCCTACCTGATCCCACTTCACTTCTGTACACTGATTTCTCATTTTTCTTGGATTTTCTTTGTTTCCAGATATTTTCATGGCTTCATCTTTATTCCGTTTCCTGGAAATTGATTTTTGTAAAACCCTTGAGGAAGTGCTGAGTAAAGATTCAGGGAAGTAACCTTCATTCATGCCTTATTCTCCTCTCAGAAACATAACCACTATGTCGTCCCTGTAAGGAGTGGTCACTCTAGGCAAGTCACATCCCACGTCCTTCCTACTGGGGATAACATCTTTTCTCAAATAACTATCAGAACACGTTAACCCCAGGGCACAGTGAGACTTGCAGACAGACTCGGCATGGCCTGTTTAATGGATTAAGTGGAAATCAATGAGACATGTGAAGCCCATGATTCCTGGTAGAGCACCTTGATTCTGAGCTCACCCCTTGTTCTAGGATGAAGCAGGGGCACAATGTGGAAATCCCCAGCTACTGACATGAATGAATTATTCCCAAACTCAGAGGGCTGGGAAGAGATGGCGTTGGAGCAGGGAAGGAAGAATTTGAGTACCTATGCATCTGGTGGGAGACAGTACCATGAGCACTTAGTGGGGGGGGGGTGTCACTGGCTCTATTTAAAGTGAGATATATATATATATATATATATATATATATATATATATATATATATATATATAAAATAACATATATATATAATAACATATATATTATAACATATATATTATATATATATGTTATTTACATGTATTATTTGAGAGACTGTGAGAGAAAAATAAAGAGGGAGAGAGAAAGAGAGAGAGGGAGGGAGAGAATGGGCTCACTAGGGCCTTCAGCTGCTGCTGCTACAAAAAAAAAACCCTTCAGACACATGCACCACCTTGAGCATCTGGCTTTCAGGGCTCCTGGGGAATCAAACCTGGGTTCTTTGCCTTTGCTGACAAGCGCCTTCCCTGCTAAGCCATCTCTCCAGCCTCCTGAAGTGGCTTTTAATTCATCTCCACAAGTTCTGTATCCTTTTCCCCTCTGGGCCTTCGGTTCCTAATCTGTGAAATGAGTCTTATTTGTTTTGTGGGGCATTATGACAACTTTCACTGTAAACACAGCAAACAAACGCTCACTTTAGTAAATCAACGTGAATGCATACATTTGTGACTTATGCCCAAAATAATTTAACTAATTAACTGTTCAGTCAAAAACATCTGAAAGCTATCATTTCAGAAAAAAAAAAAAAATCTAGAAGTGGAGAAGCTGTTTTAGAAAGCCCCACCCACATGAACCTGCATAAAGATGTCCCGCCCACTAGGCTTTTTTTTTTTCCTGGTTTATTGATTATGGTTTTGTTTTCTCATGCCTCATGAATTTTTTAAAAAAAAATTTCAAGGTAGGTCTCATTCTAGCCCACACTCACCAGCAATTCACTCTGTAGGCTCAGGCTGGCCTTGAACTCACAGCGATCCT
Source organism: Jaculus jaculus (assembly GCF_020740685.1). Classification (NCBI taxonomy): domain Eukaryota; kingdom Metazoa; phylum Chordata; class Mammalia; order Rodentia; family Dipodidae; genus Jaculus; species Jaculus jaculus. The sequence continues at coordinate 167,874,845 of NC_059106.1, forward strand.
CCCACCTCTACCTCTCAAAGTACTGGGATTAAAGGTAAGAGCCACCACGCCCCGCGCATGATGTGTTATTTTCACAGGTCGACCTTAGAGTAAGTAGCCGGGGGGGGGGGGGGGGGGGGGGGGGGGGGGGGAAGAAACTCCTCCCAGGGAAGCTGCTGGGGCAGTCCTTCCAAGCCAGAGGTGCTCTGGGAGCGGTCGAGGCGAGGGGCACTGTTTTCAAGTCCAAGAGGCTGTTTGCAGTTTTTCAGTGTCTTGCTCTCTGGTGTTCCCTCCCCCACCCCCAGCCCCCACATCACACGCGCCCTTTAGAAGCCAACTCTCCATGTCTGTATTTCCAGAGAATTCCAGCCAGGGCTATAAACCAGGTGACACCTCACAGTAAATTCCTGCCGAGACTTCCTGCTCTGCGGGAGTGTGGCACACTCTTGCTTCGTGTCCCGCTGCGGGGGTTCCTGCATGGGAGCCACCATCTCAGGTCTCCTTCCAGTGAGGCACTGTTTCTTTTCCTGCATCCAGTGGCAGCTGTGTGGCGGCGCCCCTCCGTCCCCAGACTTACACCGCGGCTTCTTGTGTCTTATTACCTTGGAGCTCCTGCGCTGGCCGGAACCTGGGCTTCTGGGGTCACTCCTACTGTGCTGAGCCTGGATGAACTGGCTATTATTGACACAGCCTGGGGTGGCTGGCAGCCACCTGTCCTCCACAGTGGCATGGTTGTCCCCATGGCTGCATATACACCTGTACCTGCTGTTCTGTGTCCTAGAAAAATGACAGAGAATAGCTCTTCCTAGTATCTCTCTGAGCCAGAAGAAACTCAGAGACGGACTAGGCTCAGGGTACACATGCTTCCCTGAGGAGCCCAGGCCCCATAGTCCTGGTGCCAACCTGCCCTCCCTTTAGAAAGACCCTTCACTCAACACATGCAAACACACTTTCCAGACTCTCGCCAGGCCTCACAATACCCAGATCTTGAGCCTGAGGGACCCAGCTGGTCCTCCATCCCTTCCCTGGCTTCTCCTCAACTTCCCCCAGCCCCTGAGTTCTACCTCTCTCTCTCTCCCTCCCTGCCATGTCATCATTCCTTTAACAGATGACTGGCTTCCTCCATGTCCGATCCTGTGCTGGGCTCGAGGGACCAGAGCCTAAGGAGAGCAGCACACACGACTGACCCAGGGCCTTGGGGCATCTGGATAGTGTGACTTAGAATGAGTGCTGTGAAGGTCACTGGCAACTCTGATGAAAGTCCTTTAAGCCGGGGAAGTGAGTGAGGGGTCGCGAGCGGCCTCCCTGAGCAGTAAAGGATATGGGGCAGCTGTCAGACAGGAGGACACGGACGGTGGAAAGAAAGCAAAACTCCTGTGCCTAGCTGGTGACGTCCCCCCAAGCGCTGCCCAAGAGATCAGCACCCGGGTTAAGCATCCGTGTAATAGATACCCAGAAGCCCCTTGGGCATCTTCTCATACTGGTCCTCTGGAGATAAATGTCCTCAGCCTTGATTGTTCAGACAGGCCCCTTCTGTTTTCCTTTACAAGAAAACAACAGTGTTGGTTTTAGGGATTAAATCAAATGTCCCCGTAAAACATGACAAAGGACACCATTGTGACAGGGTAAAAAGATCAACAGAGCACTTGCCATGTAGTTAACAAGATTTTCTAACTGACTTCATGGGGTGGAAATGGCCAAGTCAGCGTCGTGAGGCCGAGGCCATTGGTTGTTCTTTTTTTTTTTTTTTTTTTGTATTTTTTTGATGGTGTGAAACAGTCTTGGCTTGGAGGTTCAGCTTGCCTGAGCTTCCCGTACTGAGGCAGCACTCTGGTGGATAGGAGCCAGCCAGACCCAAGTCTGTTCCACTCTAGTGTCCTCTTTTGTCTGGAGGGAAGCTCAGGATTCCCACTTAGGTGCCCAGTGGAACAGGGAGAAGGCGCTGGGTGTGCATGTGGGCCAGGGAGGAGGGCACGAAGCCTGAGGAACAGAAAAGCCCCAGCGGGCTTTCTAGACACACCCATACACAGAACTCAGACACCCCAGTCGTTCATGTTTGTGGTGACGCGTGAGACAGACTAAGCCAGGGTTTATGCCCTGTCTCGCTGGCTTCAGGACATTCCTCTGAAGAGATGCCTTTCATATTTCTAGAAAGTTGTGGCGGTGTCTGCAGCTGTCTGGAGAACATCTTCTGTCCTCTCTTGGGCATCTGAGCCCAGGGTGCCAGGCGCCGAATTGTCCTGTCCCTAGTTCTTCTTTCTCTACAGCTATTTCTGGGTGCTTCTTCTGGGCAATGACATGTGTCTGAAGGGCGGTGTTAAGACTCCCAAATTTCTGGTTATAGCACCCCGTCTCTCTGTCACTCACACTTATTTTTCCTTATTATCTTATGTCTTATATATATCTTATATATAAAGGTACATAAAGGTGAGACTATATTACTGTCTTATACCCTTTCCACTTAGAATTATATCATAAACATATCTCCAAGCCATGGTGTACTCTCCAAAATCATGATTCTTAATCCCTAAGTCACATTCCACGGCTTGGATACAAGAGCATTTTGTGACAGAAGGAAAACCTAAGTCAACCTTTGAGCTCCGCTCGATTTTAGTTGACTTTGAAAGCCACTGATGGGCTGGAGAGATGGTTCAGTTATTAAGGCACTTGCCTGCAAAGCCTAATGACCTGGGTTGATACCTCATTGTCCACGTGAAGCCAGATGCACGAAAGAGCACATGTGTCTGGAGGTCATTTGCAGTGGCTGGAAGCCCTGGTGTGCCTATTCTCTCTCTCTCTGTCTCTAATAAATAAATAAACAAAATAAATGAAAGGTAATCACTATCTTTTTGCAGGCTGGGGAGCTCACATGGGCCAGCGTCGTATCCTGTCCTGGGAGTAGAAGCCCTGGGTGGGGTGGGCTAGGAAAGGGCTAAAAGAAGTATCAACAGGCTGGATGGTGTGTCAATAACAGAAGGTTATTTGGTTCATGGTTCGGGCAGCTGAGAAGAACATGCCGAGGTGCCAGCCTATGGCAAGAGGCTTGTGCTGTGTCGTCTCATCGTGATGGCAGAAGGGAGCAACAGCCGTGCAATGGTGAGAGCAAGACAGATGAGTCCAGTTTTACAATACATATGCTCACAATACCCTACCAGCTCCCATGATGCCGGTACGAACAGAGCGTCAGTGCCCACCTCCCAACACGATTGCATTGGGGGTTAGTGTTTATGCATGAAACTCAGGAAACACACCCAATCCACACAGCAGAATGTGGTTTGTTCACACCATTCCCTTCTTTGATCACCTCCCCAGCAATCAAGTTCTTAAGGATTTGAGGCAGGAGGGCTCAGGTCCGCCAACATATGGGCTTGGGCTAAAGGTGACATGGAGGTAAGCCGTACTCCATGCCATCACCCTCCAGCTAACCTGGGGAGCGCATAGCCGGTACGAAATGAGGTCCAGGTAGGGACAGACACTCACGAACAGCCTGCCGCCAGCTGGTGCAGGCTTGAGATAGAGCAGAGAGAGGCGTTTGGCACATAGGTAAGAACATGTCTCACTGTCCCAGTGAAGTCAGAGGCAGACTGAGGTAGAGAGAGGAGTTTGGAAGGAGGGTCTCAGCGTCCCTAGGACACTAGGTTGTCAAGCAGCACCAGCCCCAGTCCACACAGGGCTCTGAGCCCTGGTATGCAGGCCCTGACTCAGCTATCCAAGGTTACTCTGTGACCAGAGCTCACAGGGGGCATCTTCTGATCTACTGAAGACCGAATAAGCCCCTGGCAGCACCAAGACCTCCATAGGACCCACATATGCCTATTGCGGCTACGTAGTTAACCAGCCACAGCCACGGCTTTCATTTTGCTTCAGTACCCAGAGGCGGGGCTGGCATTCCCCAAAGGAAAGGGCTCAGGTGCCCTTTAACAAAGGAACTTAAACACCCCAGTGGACTTGCACAGCTTCTTTGGGGGGCTTCCTGGGCTTCCTCTGCTGTCCCCAAAGAGACAGTCAGGAAAACGAGTGAGCACAAGGTGCCTGCACTCACGGCCCGTCTCCATGTGTCTCCGGCTTTGGAGTGGCCTCGCACTCTCCAGCACGCAGTAAGTGGGTGTGCGGGAGAATGTGGACTTCAGAGAAGGGATGGGGGGAACTGTAGGACCAGCCGGAACCAGCAGAGGGTCTGTGCTGAACTCTTGCTTTCTTTTAAAATTTTATTTATTTATTCAGTTATTTGAAAGACAGAGAGAAAGAGTCAGAGAGAGAGAGGGACAGAGAGAGAGAGAGAGAGAGAGAGAGAGAGAGAGAGAATGGGTATGCCAGGGTCTCTAGCCACTGTAAACAAACTCCAGACACATGCACCACCTTGTGCATCTGGCTTACATGGGAACTGGGGAATTGAACCTGGGTCCTTAGGCTTTGTAAGCAAGTGCCTGCACCATTAAGCCATCCCTCCAGCCCTGTACTGAACTCTTTCTGGGGTTGCTTCCTGCTGACACATTACTGTGAAAATAATTTCATTAATACGAATGCTGACATCATCACTTAGCAATTAAGTAAGGAAGTTAATACTGCCAAGGACTGTGATTGTATCTGAGGGATACACCGAATGCCTCATATAGACTCAACCAAGCTCAGATATGCCTGGTAGGAGTAAACACGTCCAAGATAAGACATCCAAGGGTGTAACTGAGGGATGCCCCTGGGTAAGTGTCACAAGTCTGCTAATATCTATTTTTTGTCTATGTTCCAGCCATCCTCACATCTTGGGGGACAATCATTAGACAATGGGCCAAGCGTGAAGATAAGCACAGTGTGCTCAGTTTTGAATGCTGCCTCTGAATGGAGCAATCAAACCTCATTCATTTCCTTTTCAGCTCATTATGTTAACCTTTTATTTTACAACACTGTCAATTCCATTACCACAATGACAGAAAAAAATTATTTGGGACAATTCACAAGTGATGTTTACCATACTTGCTAAAAGAAAAAAAAAAGAACTAGATGAGACTAGCTAAAGATTGTCATATGCTCATTGACGAGCATGTGTCTGTCCAGGAGTGAACAACCCCTGGCCCTTGAGTGTGCTTGAGAAACGCAGTGTGCTCTATGAGGACTCCTCTGGGGTGCAGGAAACAAAGGCCATGTATTGGTCAATGGTGTTCAGGAGAAAGGCGTCCCTCCACAGGCTTTCAATGGCAGTTCTCTGGCTAGGAGATTCACTTGAGGGAGTTTGTTAAGCAATTTGGATTCCCAGGATTAAGCCTAACAATTATGACTGTGTTTGGCTTGGAGCAGAGGATCTACAGGTCTGCGATCCTTCCTTGAGAACCTCTGTGCCCACCTCGACTGGCTGGTTATCCACTTAGGTCAGAAGAGGCAGACGTGGGTCCTAGGAGCTATTGGCATTGGGGGTAAGAGTGTTATTTGGCCTTCTGTAGGTCAGGAGATCGGGCTCTCCTATCCGTGATTCTGTTCACAAAGTGATTGTGGGTGAGTAGGTCTGGGCCTGATTACCAGGGGTCAGAGCAAGTTTCTGCAGTAGGTTTCAGGAGAATGTGGGCTTTCCATGCCTGCCCATCTCCATAGTCAAATGAATCCTAGTCCTGACTGTATCTTACAATCATCTGGAGGGGTCTGAAGGAGGCTTACACCCCAGCCCGGCTCCACATACGTCCCCAGGGCCACGGGGAGGAGTGAGGGTGCTTCCGGCAACAAGGCTTGACTCTGGCAAGCAGCCGGCCTTGAGGGCTGCGGCATCGGTGTCTTTTCCCATCTCTTGCTTGCTTCTCTCCCGTAACTTAAGGGTGGGGTGCCCCTGGGCATTCTGTGCTGAAACCACACTCTGCCTGCCCACAAGCATTATGTTGGCCACATTATTGGAACATCCCCCCCTCACCTTCATGGTGTCTCAAGGGTCTTCTTGCCTCTTCTGCACTCAGAATTCTCTTTCCTAGATTCAGTGTCCTGGGGGGGGAAAACCCTGGTTTCAGAGATTCTCAAGGAAGACATGCATTTCTACACCCCAGCAGTATGTAAGTGACTAGTGGTGTGATGGTCTCAGTCACCCCCCACCCCCAAAGCAAATGCTGAGGAGGTCACGCACTGCACCAAGGGTTTATGGGAAAGTGCTGCTGCCGGGAGATGAGTGTCTGGGAGGGAGCAAGGGCAGGACCGCAGAACAGGGGGGACCCCAGAACACGTTGCTGCAGCAAAGGCCTTGGCTGGCCCTGTGAGTAGCTCTAGAGCCCAAGGCCAAGCCTCTATGGCCCCTGCGTGGATTCACACTTCCTTGTTGGCTGCCTCTGAGATGAGACGAGTCTGTTCACTTAGGGGAAGCCGAGGGCAGCGCCTAAAGAAGGTCTCACTGGAGAGCCACGGGCAGACTGGGAACTGTCATCTACCCCATTCTCCTCAACACCAGCCGGGCCCTGGGTTCTCCAGTTTGGGGGACAAGCTTGCCAGTAGGAAGGAGTACCTCCTTACGTGTCTAGGGGAAGGAAGTGACCGTGGAAAACTACCTGGGTGCGATGTAAAAAGTTACGGGCTTTGGGTTGGGGAAATGGTTTAGCAGTTAAGGCATTTGCTTGTGAAGCCTAAAGACCATGGTTCGATTCCCCAGGACCCACATAAACCAGATGCACAAGGGGGCACATGCGCCTGAAGTTCGTTTGCAGTGGCTCCTCACCCAGCCCTTGCCCAAGTTCAGATTTTAGATAAGTCACTTAAAGCTTCTAAGCTTCAGTGGATTCGTCTTTAAAATGGGGTCATAAATGGGTGCCCCGTAGAGTCCCTGAGGATGTGCAAACTAGTGGTGCTGCCCTAGACTCTAAGTGAGTGGCCCTTGCCCCTGGGCTCGCTCGCTCTCTTCTCACACGCGGTACGCTTGGACAGGAATGAACCGGCGCTCTCTAGTTCCTACCACAGGGCATGGTGGTTGAAAAGCTGAGAGAGCATTGGCAGTATCCCTGGTGGGAACACTGATCGTGTTTGGTCCTGGGCTGGAATCATATGTCTACTTCTCCCATGGGAGCATGAACTAGGGTCTTGGCACATAGTCCTTTAATAGGAAGGAAAAACTGAAATTTGAAGGAAGTGTCACGATGGCATTCAAGATCTTGGACAACCCACTAAGATCTTCCTGGATCTGAAGATATCCCAAATCTGTCAGGAAGAAGGGCTCTGTTTGATCCACAGGCCATAAATCTTCCAAATTATACCATTAGGAAACTGATTAAGAACCAGCCTTGGGGGCTGGAGAGATGGCTTAGCGGTTAAGCGCTCGCCTGTGAAGCCTAAGGACCCCGGTTCGAGGCTCGGTTCCCCAGGTCCCACGTTAGCCAGATGCACAAGGGGGCGCATGCGTCTGGAGTTCGTTTGCAGAGGCTGGAAGCCCTGGCGCGCCCATTCTCTCTCTCTCCCTCTATCTGTCTTTCTCTCTGTCTCTGTCACTCTCAAATAAATAAATAAAATATTAAAAAAAAAAAAAAAAGAACCAGCCTTGGCAGAATACTATGAACAAATTAAGTGCAAAAAAAAAAAAAAAAAAAGTGGGACTCCAAAAGACAACATAGCTGCTGGGAAGAAGTGACAGAGGAGTGCTCAGCTCTGAAACATCTCGATCACACCTTCTAAGCCTCAGGGTCCATTGCGGAAAAGGTGGCAGAAAGAATGTAAGAGCCATTACAACGTGCTCCTCCAGACACAAAATGGCCTGGATATCCATGACCTCACAGTGCCTGACACCACCTACACAAGACCATCTTTATAGGAAGAAAAGATGATGGCATCAAAAGTAAAGAGAGGCTGATTGAAAAGGGGAGGGGACATGATGGAGTGTGGATTTGTGAAGAGGAAAGTGTGAGGGGGAATTATCCTGGTTTATTATCTATAATTATAGAAGTTGTCAATAAAAAATGTTTGTTTTTTAAGGGCTGGAAAGATGGCTTAGCGGTTAAGCACTTGCCTGTGAAGCCTAAGGACCCCGGGTTTGAGGCTCGATTCCCCAGGACCCGCGTTACCCAGATGCACCAGGGGGCGCACGCGTCTGGAGTTCGTTGCAGTGGTTGGAGGCCCTGGGGTGCCCACTTTCTCTCTTTCTCTCTCTCTCTTCCTCTTTCTCTCTCTGTCACTCTCAAATAAATAAATAAAAATGAACAAAATTTTTTTTAAAAATGTTTTTTAAAAACCAAAAACCATGTGATTCCAACAATGCTATATAATGGCTTAGAAACATTCCAGAAGCAAAAAAAAAGTCAAGATAATTTCCTATTTATAATAAGATTGTGGTTTATTTCCCCCCCCTTTTTTTTTTTTAACCCATTTCTGTAGCTCTAAAATTTCCTACAATGAACAGGGAGTTGGGTAAAAAAGGGGAAATAAGTGGAAAATGCACGCCCAGAGGGGTGATCCTCATGTCATCCCTCCCACAAGCTTCTCCCCAGACAGGAACCTGTGGGGAGGGGACGCGAAGCTGGGGATCCTCACCCCTCACCCAGACTTAGATCCATGCCGAGATGTGAGCAAATGCACCCCCGTTCTAATCGCCACCGGAGCTGGGCTGCAGAGGATTTTCTGGGGGCTTTGTCATCAGTTGAGGGCTACCTGCTGTGTAGGGTGGATTTCCAGCCCGCAGAGGATAATTTTATCACCAAGGACAACATTGTACTTCCACATGAGTGGCTTCCCTGGTGCGATAAAGAGGGAGGATAAAGAGGGAGCCTGAACCAGGGCTGTAGCCGCCAGGCCCAGCGAGCAGAGCGGCGTGGCCTGCATTGTCCTGGGGGAGTGGCAGCTGGGTCCAGCATAGGGAGGTGCCAGGGCAGCAAGGGAGGAACAGAACAGGGCCTGATGGGCCCTGGTAAGTCCTGTCTTTACAACATAAGCTCTGGGATGGGCCCCTGCCCTTTCAGTTCCTTCAGCCTTGTCTGGGGACTTTGGGAAGTGCCAAATGTCACTGGCTTCAAGTCTTTCAAATGTTTTACTTGTCATCGCAGAAGCGTTAGTAGGCAGCCAGAATGTTTCCATGAAGACAAAGAACAACAATTTTAAACGAAAGATTCTGGGGGTGGAAGACAGGCTTAGGCATCAGCTTGTTTGGAAACCCACGGAGGCTTGTTAAAAGCATGGATTTGACCTGCGCCGATCCAGACCAAGATTCTGAGCTCGAGCTGCTGGAATGGCCTGTGTTACTGACTTAAAGGAACTACCCTCCTCTCCTCCCTACCAAAGCAGTGACAGTGTTTGAAGCCCTAACCTCAGAGCCTTAGCAGGTAGTGAGCTCCCTTGGAGAAAGGTGGTTTTTGTTTACTTTGTGGGTTTTGTTTTTTTTTTGCATATATGCATGTACGCGTGGTATGTTCATGTGCACATGTGCCAGTGTGGTGCCCTGGGCGCCCCTGTAGCAGCCAGAGGAGAGCCTGGCATTTTCCTCCATCGCTTGCCTGCCTGTCAGTTCCTCGTGATAGTCTCTTACCAATCCCAGCCTCAGAGATTCTCCAGCCCCACCACACTGGGGCCTCAGGCATGTGTGTGGCCACGCCCAGCTGCCTATGTGGCTTTGGCTCTGGAGATTTGAACTCAGGCTCTCAGCCTTGTGCATAAAGTGGCCTTGACTGCTTAACCATCTCTCTCTCTTAACCATCTTCCTTTTTTTTCTTTTCCTCCCAAAGGCTGTATTTGAAAAGTAATTTTTAAAGTTTTTGGGCAGGTATAGACTATTGAACATATCCCCCATCTCCCTTGCCTTCCCTTTTCCATCCTCTCTCCTGTTTGTCCCCCTTTACTCTCCAAGATAGTTTTACTTCTGCTTTCATGTCATGTATTCACACATAACTTTATGTAACTGTATTAAATACAGGCCCCACAAATGATAGAAGACATGATATTTTCTTTTCCGAGGTTGGTTTAGTGCACTTAATGCAATTGTCTCCAGTTGCACCCATTTTCTTGAAAGTCATGTGACTTTGTTCTTTGTTGTGGTTGAAAGAAATTCCATTGTGAAAATATCCACATTTCCTTGTCCTTCCTCGTGTTCCACCCGTACACTGGTTCCGTCACTTGGACACTGGGAACAGCGTTGCGGTGAACGTTGATGGGCAGTGTCTCTGAGATTTGTTGACTCAAGTCTTTGGGGTAAGTACCTGGTATGGGATAGCTGGGTCATATATGGAAGACCTTTTTAAAAAATTTAGAAACTTTTGGGTAGAGAATCTTCTCTTTACAGATGGCAGTGACCTTAGAATGACTCAGAAGGTGTCATAGTGCTGGAAAGAAGTGACTGGAGTACTGAGTAACATCTCAATCTCACCTTCCAAGGCTCAGGGTCTAATACGGAAGAGGTGGCGGAAAGAATGTAAGAGCCAAAGGAAGGGTTGGACTCCTTACAACATGCTCCTCCAGACACAAAATGGCCTGCATATCCATGACCTCACAGTGCCTGACACTACCTACACCAGACCATCATAAGAGGAGGAAAAAATCATGACATCAAAATAAAAGAGAGACTGATTGAGATGGAGAGGGGATACGATGGAGAATGGAATCTCAAAGGGGAAAGGGGGGGGAGGGAGGATATTATAATGGGATATTTTTTATAATCATGGAAAATGTTAATAAAAGTTGAGAAAAAAAGAAAAGAAAAGAAATTTAGAAACTTCCACAGTAATTTTCACAGTGGCTGGAAAGGGACTTTGCAGGGGTAACCAAGCAAACAAGAGGTCACCAGAATAGTAGCACATGACTGGTGCTCTGGGGGACAGCCGCCTGGACACAGGGACGGGCTGGCACAGTGGGGACACCCGCCTAGACACAGGGACGGGCTCGCACAGTGGGGACAGCCGCCTGGACACAGGGACGGGCTCGCACAGTGGGGACACCCGCCTGGACACAGGGACAGGCTCGCACAGTGGGGACACCCGCCTGGACACAGGGACAGGCTCACACAGTGGGGACAGCCGCCTGGACACAGGGACGGGCTCGCACAGTGGGGACACCCGCCTGGACACAGGGACAGGCTCGCACAGTGGGGACAGCCGCCTGGACACAGGGACGGGCTGGCACAGTGGGGACAGCCGCCTGGACACAGGGACGGGCTGGCACAGTGGGGACAGCCGCCTGGACACAGGGACGGGCTGGCACAGTGGGGACACCCACCTGGACACAGGGACAGGCTCACACAGTGGGGACAGCCGCCTGGACACAGGGACGGGCTGGCACAGTGGGGACAGCCGCCTGGACACAGGGACAGGCTCGCACAGTGGGGACAGCCGCCTGGACACAGGGACGGGCTCGCACAGTGGGGACAGCCGCCTGGACACAGGGACAGGCTCGCACAGTGGGGACACCTGCCTGGACACAGGGACGGGCTGGCACAGTGGGGACACCTGCCTGGACACAGGGACGGGCTGGCACAGTGGGGACACCCGCCTGGACACAGGGACGGGCTGGCACAGTGGGGACAGCCGCCTGGACACAGGGACAGGCTCGCACAGTGGGGACACCCGCCTGGACACAGGGACGGGCTGGCACAGTGGGGACACCTGCCTGGACACAGGGACAGGCTCACACAGTGGGGACAGCCGCCTGGACACAGGGACGGGCTGGCACAGTGGGGACACCTGCCTGGACACAGGGACAGGCTCACACAGTGGGGACAGCCGCCTGGACACAGGGACGGGCTCGCACAGTGGGGACACCTGCCTGGACACAGGGACGGGCTGGCACAGTGGGGACAGCCGCCTGGACACAGGGACAGGCTCACACAGTGGGGACACCCGCCTGGACACAGGGACGGGCTGGCACAGTGGGGACAGCCGCCTGGACACAGGGACAGGCTCACACAGTGGGGACAGCCGCCTGGACACAGGGACGGGCTCGCACAGTGGGGACACCTGCCTGGACACAGGGACGGGCTGGCACAGTGGGGACAGCCGCCTGGACACAGGGACAGGCTCACACAGTGGGGACACCCGCCTGGACACAGGGACGGGCTGGCACAGTGGGGACACCCGCCTGGACACAGGGACAGGCTCACACAGTGGGGACAGCCGCCTGGACACAGGGACAGGCTGGCACAGTGGGGACACCCACCTGGACACAGGGACAGGCTCGCACAGTGGGGACACCCACCTGGACACAGGGACAGGCTCGCACAGTGGGGACAGCCGCCTGGACACAGGGACGGGCTCGCACAGTGGGGACAGCCGCCTGGACACAGGGACAGGCTCGCACAGTGGGGACACCCGCCTGGACACAGGGACGGGCTGGCACAGTGGGGACAGCCGCCTGGACACAGGGACGGGCTCACACAGTGGGGACAGCCGCCTGGACACAGGGACGGGCTGGCACAGTGGGGACAGCCGCCTGGACACAGGGACAGGCTCGCACAGTGGGGACAGCCGCCTGGACACAGGGACGGGCTGGCACAGTGGGGACACCCGCCTGGACACAGGGACAGGCTCGCACAGTGGGGACAGCCGCCTGGACACAGGGACGGGCTCGCACAGTGGGGACACCTGCCTGGACACAGGGACGGGCTCGCACAGTGGGGACACCCGCCTGGACACAGGAACAGGCTCACACAGTGGGGACACCCGCCTGGACACAGGGACGGGCTCGCACAGTGGGGACACCCACCTGGACACAGGGACGGGCTGGCACAGTGGGGACACCCGCCTGGACACAGGGACGGGCTCGCACAGTGGGGACACCCGCCTGGACACAGGGACGGGCTGGCACAGTGGGGACACCTGCCTGGACACAGGGACAGGCTCACACAGTGGGGACAGCCGCCTGGACACAGGGACGGGCTCGCACAGTGGGGACAGCCGCCTGGACACAGGGACGGGCTGGCACAGTGGGGACACCCACCTGGACACAGGGACAGGCTCGCACAGTGGGGACACCCGCCTGGACACAGGGACGGGCTCGCACAGTGGGGACACCCACCTGGACACAGGGACAGGCTCGCACAGTGGGGACACCCGCCTGGACACAGGGACGGGCTGGCACAGTGGGGACACCCACCTGGACACAGGGACGGGCTCGCACAGTGGGGACAGCCGCCTGGACACAGGGACGGGCTGGCACAGTGGGGACACCCGCCTGGACACAGGGACGGGCTCGCACAGTGGGGACACCCACCTGGACACAGGGACAGGCTCGCACAGTGGGGACACCCGCCTGGACACAGGGACAGGCTTGCCCAATGAGGAAATATCATCCAGAGGCTGATGTCAATGCTGCAACACCCTTCCTACCAAGAACCAGGAAAGAGGCCTTGGGCATCCTTCCCAGAGCCATCGGAGGGAGAATGGGCTTGCAAACACCTTGATCTCAGACTTTTTGGTTAAGCCCTCAAGTGTGTGAAACTGACTTGCAGCCATCTGGTGAGATCGGCACAGAGGCTTGTCATGGAAGGACTGACAGCATCGGCCTTCCTTGAGGAAGGAGCCCTGTGCATTCAAATCACCTGGGCTAGTGCTTGGTTTTATGATAATTAACAACTGGGGTTGGAAAAGGCGTAGCTGCTAACCAGTCTTGAGGAAGCAAGCGTTGTGGTGTGGCCCAACCTGGACAGAGCTGATCTTCCTTTGCTTCACGGAAAATGGCTGCTCTGGGTCAAGAACTCAGCTCAAGGTCAAGTAAGGACTCAAAGGCAGAACTGTGTCCTTTTTTCTTTTCCTTTTCCTTTCTTTTTCTTTTCTATATCTGCTTGAATTTCAAAGATAGCTACCATTCAGACACCTGGCTTAGCCCCGGAATGTCACTGAGTGAGAGCCCCAGAGGCAGGCAGGAGCTTCAGGAAGGAGGGTGATGTATCAAATGCAAGCAATACAGTGCTGTCCCCACTTCAGTTGGGGTTTCTCTTAATTCCCTTCTACTCAGCCCTGAGTTCTCTTGGTTAGGAATGGAGGTGAAAGTTCCGGACACTCTGCTGTGAGAGATACTGCCTGAGCGAGACCCAGCGTGGACACGGCGTGTGGGCCCTGCTTTTGCTCTTCCCCTCCCTCCTCCAGTGAGCACACCTCATCTGTGCACTTGTAGCCCCCAAAGCACTGAGGATCCCCTGGAATAGACACCTTTCTTTCCAGAAAAATGCTCTGCAACTCTCATTACTTTTTAAAAAATATTCTATTTATTTATTTATTTATGAGAGAGAAAGAGACAGATAGGGAGAAAGAGAGAATGGGCACACCAGGGCCTCCAGCCACTGCACACGAACTCCAGACGCATGTGCCCCCTTGTGCATCTGGCTTACATGGGTCCTGGGAAATCGAACCCAGGTCCTTAGGCTTCACAGGCAAGTGCATAACCACGAAGCCATTTCCCCAGCCCCCTGCAACTCTAATCTTTTGACACATCTCCAAGCAGAGTAAATTAGCTGGCAAAAAGCCATGCCACCGGTGTGGAAAAGAGCTTAGCTTTTCTGGTTGGAAAGCAGCATGGCACTTGGGGTTTTCCTCCACAAAGCGGCGGGGGCAGCAGAGGCAGTGCGGATCTCTCAGAACCCACTCCCAAGCCCTGATGGACAGCTTGGCATGCAAACTGGCAGATGGAATAGATGATTCATTTTTAAACAGGGTTTCTTCTTCCTCTTTTAATCAGTAGAGTTGCTTTTTTTCAAATCTTAATTGGAAGCCCAAATAAATAAAATAATATTTTTGAAAAATGACTTGTTCCTTTTTCTTAAAGACATGAGCAAAAGCCTTGAATAAACATTCCTCCAAAGAAAATATAGAAATGGCCAATCACTACATGAAAAGATGCTTACCATCACAAGACATTAGAGAGCTTCAAATCCAAACACAGTGCAAGACCGTCTCACATCCTCTACAGCGGTTTCTTTCTCTCTGCCGGATAAAACACCAACCAAGCCGGGCTTGGTGGCGCACGTCTTTAATCCCAGCACTCGGGAGGCAGAGGTAGGAGGATTGCCATGAGTTCGAGGTCACCCTGAGACTACGTAGTGAATTCCAGGTCAGCCTGCGTCACAGTGAGACCCTACCTCGAAAGAAGCTCATGGGAGGAGAGGGCTTATTTTGGCTCAGGGTTTGGGGGAGAGCTTCACTGTGGTGTGGAAAGCGTGGCAGAGCAGGCATCTGGAGAATCGCCATCCTGTCGCAGCTACGGGAGAAGAGCAGTGAGGGATCTAGCTCTGCCCGCCCGGTGGGCTCGACCCCTAAAGCCAGCCTCCTCCCTAAGGGACTGCTCCCTCCAGCGAGGGTCCACCTTACAGTGGCTACTCACCAGCTGATGACTAAACATGAGGCTTAACCACAGACCCTTGGGGCTGTGGGAGACATTTTATATTCAAGCCACCACACCCTCTAAGATAATTTTTGCCTTCTCAAACATGAACAAGAGAAGTTAGCAAGCGCTGTTTGTTAAGGTTCTGGGGGAAAGGAACCCTGTGGCTTGCTGGTGAGCATGCGGGTGGGGCAGCCAGCATGCAAAACACGATGGAAGTTCTTCACAACAGTAAAAATAGAGAGACCGTCTAAGCAAGCAGTGCCACCTCTGGGAAGACACACAAAAGAATTGACCATGAAGCTCAGGCAGAAATTCGAATGGGCAATGCTAATTGTAGTTTTCTTCACAGTGTCCCCCAAGCTGGGGGCAATCTGAATATCCATTCATGGGTTACAGGGATGACAAAATTGCAGCCTGGATAGACAGCGGACTGTTATTTGCCTTAAAGGGGAAGCAGATCGGACACAGGCTACCACAAGGCTTCGGAAACAATAAGTGAAGTAAGCCAGCCACAGAAAAGGAGAAATTCTACAGGACCCTACTTCTTTGAGGCACTTAGAAGTGGCCAGTTTCATGTCATATGTGTAACCACAATGATACGTATGTATGTATGTGTAAACACAATAATAATATGTGTAAACATAATGGTGGTATTGACAAGGAGCTTCTCTGATTTCCTAGATATACTTGTACATATTTAGGCTCCCAAGGAAGGTTTTCCCCTGTGTCTTCCCTTTTTTACAGGCTGTGCTGCTCCTCAGTGGGGCCCGAGAGGAGCCAGGAGCAGACATCCAGCGCAGACGTGCGACTCCAGGGTCCAGGGGCTCCTCTCATGCCCGCCGTGGGCATCCCATTTCCCAGCAGAGCGTTGTCCGTGCAGACCGTGTGTCGGACTGAGGAAGGCGGGCCATCAGAAACTGAGATCGGGGCTGAGGAGAGGCGGCTCAGTGAGCAAAGCGCTTGTCACTTAAACCTGAGAGCTTGCTTTCAGTCCCTGGACCTCACCTACAAAGCCGGAAGCCAGCCGTGGCTTCTATAATCCCAGCACGCTGCGGGCAGCCAGGTGGGAGGCAGAGGCAAGAGAATTTCCCAGAAGCTCACAGTAGCATGGTGGTCAACAATCACAAAAGTAGTGAGAGTGAGAGAGACCCCGCTAAAAAATGGGGTGGAAGATAAGGAATGACAACATCATGACTTCACGCATGCACTCACATATGAGCGCGCATGCACACACACACACACACACACATCTCTCACATACATATACCACAGGAAAAAAAAAAACCTTTAAAAAATTTCAGGAATTCCTGTTCTTTATCTTACCCTCTCCTTCCTCCTCTGACAGTTACTAAATACAATATTTATCTTTCCAAGTCACAAAGCAACATAAATAGCTATAAAGAAATAAAACCCTCTTCTTAAGAAGTCACTATCTAGGATGAGTATAAAGTCTAACACAAGGCCTTCTTAGGATGCAACAGCCTGAACCTTAGACACAAGTGCCCCGTATTCCTGAGAAATGCTCACTTGTTCGGTAGATAGTTTTGTGTTGAGTCCATCAACACTGAGCTCATGGTGCCCAGCTTGGATGATGAGATAACCAACCTATGGCAGGACCTACAAGCACATTGATCTTTGCCCTTCAGAGACTGACACCATTTAAAGCTGTGTTTTTCCTGCTTATTCTGAGATAAACTTGATTATGGATTATGGGACAGAGGGCATTCATTTACCACTTAGTGCCAAGATTTTACATGAAAATGAAGACGGTAGCAGGTTTCATATAAAATTATTTTGAAGAAATTTGTGTGAACTGATGACCCAAAAACGTGTGAATCTACTCATATGAATTGTTTTTACAAAACCATTTTGTTATATTTGAAAACAGTTTGTAAGATTTTGCTGGCCGTAGTGTGAAAACTGGTCCATTATATGACAACAGAGATATAATGTTCAGATTTCCCAGTGGATGATGTTCCATTTCTGAAATTCCTTTAAAATTTTTTTTTC
The DNA here is from genome assembly GCF_020740685.1 of Jaculus jaculus. Taxonomy (NCBI): domain Eukaryota; kingdom Metazoa; phylum Chordata; class Mammalia; order Rodentia; family Dipodidae; genus Jaculus; species Jaculus jaculus. The sequence goes on from NC_059106.1 coordinate 167,892,080, forward strand.
TTTTAATCTAGTTGGGGCCTGGGGAGAATAATATGTAGACAATAAGATAGAACTCTGGTTAACATACATGGCTCTCCCCTTTGCAATGTTCTCTTAGTTTCTTTTGGAGTATGCTAGGTGCTTGGGGGGGGGCAGGGGTGCGATTACATGAAGAAAATCCTTTAAGCGGAACAAGCTATGAGAAGCTGGTTTTGGAGAGACTAATTCAAAGGGAGGTTGCCTTTCAGGAATGTGAACTTTGCATTTTTGTAACATTTATCTTGAAATTTGTTTCTGTTTACAATGTCTCTTACTGTGTTAGCACATGCATTTCAATGTTGACTGCTTAGAAAGCGTTAAAATGAGTGAGGTCAAAATGGCAGAGCTGTGAGTCCCAGGAAGAAAGGGCACTTTTCAGAAAGCCTGAGTGCTCATATAGGGAAATGGGGTGAGATTACTCCAAATCAGTATGGGAAGGAAGGTAACTCACAAGATACACCCTCAAGGGGAATAGGATGAAGCCATTACAAGGCATTTCCAAAGCTAAGCTCCAGCGAATGGCCTTAAAGCTTGATCCTGGCTGGGCAAATGCACGTGCCATTTTATGTTTGTTATGCAGAAAGGAAAAAGAGGAAACAAGCCCCCAGGACTTACAAACAAAACCGTAACGTTTTCTTTTGACAGTAGGATGGGAGGTTATTTTCCCTTATTTGTTTTTAGATTTTCACTATGTATTTCTTCAAGATGACTATAACTGTATTGTTTTCAAAACAAACGGAAGATATAGATACGGGGCGAGTGCTTTGAGTCAAAATAAATGAAAACTAGGCTGAAGAGATGGATCAGCAGTTAAAGGCACTTTCTTTCAAAACCTGCAGGCTCAGGTTCAACTCCCCAGTACCCACATAGAGCCAGATGCCCAACATGGCACATGCATCTGAAGTTTGTTTGCAGTAGCAAGACGCCTTGACAGGCCCATTCTCTCTCTCTCCTTACAAATAAATAAAAATGTTAAAAAATACACAAAACCGTAAATAATTCAGATAGTTAATTTACATTCTTATAAGCATCAGCTTTTCTATAAATGAAAGATAATTTTGTTGAAGAATAAGTTTTACGGTAGACATGTTCATTAATTTCACTGTACCATAGACATAATGGTATGTTTACATACTGGGGCATTATATGCAACTTATACACACACAAAATTAAACAACAGTGGGAAATATTGACAGCATAATGTTGAATAGAAGAAAGGAAATGGGCTGAGGAGATTGCTCAGTGGTTAAAAGTGCTTGCTTGCAAAGCCTGCTGGTCCGGGTTAAATTCCCCAGCCACCCATGTAAAGTTGGGTACAAAAAGTGGCACAGGCATGACATTTGTTTGCAGTGGCAAGAGGCCCTTAATGTTCTTGCTCTCTCTCTCTCCCTCCCCCTCTCTTTCTCTCACATATGCATTCAAATAAATATGCAAATGTTTTCTAAAAGAGAAGATTGTATAGACAATACAGGCTACATACTTCTGTTTGAAAAACAAGATGAAAATCAGGTCAACCTGTAACTGTGGTTTTATGGAGAGAAAGAAGATTGGATGAAAATATTCCAACATGTAAATATTAAGACCAGGAAGATGGCTCAGTCAGTAGAGTGCTTTGCTGTGCAGGCTGAGGGGCGAAGTTCAGATCTTTACCACCCTGCAACCTCAGTTCTGGGAGGCAGAGACGGGAGAATCCCTGAGACTAACAATCTACCTTGTCCAGTTACATCTGTGAGCTCTGGGCTCACAAGGAGAGACCCCGTCAAAACATTAAGCGGAAAGTCACTGAGAAAAACACCAGATTATGACCTCTAGCTTCCACAAGCATGTGCACACATATGTATAAGCCACTGCACGTGCACATGCACGCACACACACATACACACACTCATGTACCCACACACATATGAACATGTATACACCTAAGCATACACACACACAAATTTTAAATGTAAATACTGCTTATCTTTGAATAGTGGTATTATGAGTAATGAGTTTTCCTCTGTAGAATTTTCAATATTCTTCAAATTATACATAAAGTAAATGTATCATCCTTCAAATTAAAAACAAATTAAAGTCAAAATTAAATTTTAAAATTTAATTTGAAGTTTTAAAATTTCAATTTCAATTAAATTTATTTTATTGTTAATAATTATTAATTAAAATGATAATAATAAAATTAAATTAATCAAAAGTTTAACATTTTTCACTATGAAAAAAAACGTTTTTAAGTCCACAGAAAATATCAACAGAAGAATTATTGGAGCTGGGGAGATGGCTCAGTGGGCGAAAGCACTTGCCATGCAAGCATGGGAATGGAGCCCAATCCCTGGTACCCATATAAAAAGCCAGGAATAGCAACACATGCCTGTAGCCCCAGAGCTGAACCGGGGTGAGACAGGAGGCCCACCGACGTTCCCTGCTTAGCCAGTCTAGCCAAAAAGTGGGGAGCTTGAGGTTCAATGAGAGACCCTGTCTCATGGAACTCAGGCTGAAGAGCTGTGAACACCTGGTGTCTTCCTCTGGCCTCCGCACACATGCACACAGGGCAGGAGAGCCTGCATACACCATGTGCATGCACCCATGCACATAACACACACGTAACATGCATAATTATCATATGATCCAGTGACTCGACTGCTCAGTATACACTCAGAAGAGTAAGTAGCAGGGATCCAAGCAGATGTTTGCATGCATATGTCTATAGCAGAATTATTCACAATAGCCAATGACATATGCAGCACAAATGTCTACACAGGTTGAATAGTAAACAAAATATCATTTATATATAGCATCCTATTAAGCCTGAAGAGGAAGAAAATCCTGACATGTGGTTCTGAATCTAACAATGATGAACCTTAAAGATAATCTAACTTAAATACGAAAGTCACACAAAGGCAAACCCAAACAGACTACCTCCAGTGGTAGCTAGAATCAGAGAGAGAAAACAGAATGGGAGTTGATGAGAGCAGGGGGAGTGAGAAGTGGGGAAGTGACATCTACTCGACATTGGGTTTTAGTTTTACAAGATGAACTGAATTCTGAGGAGGAATGAGGGTGACGGCTGCACGAAGAGAATGGCCTCAACACTGCCCCACTGGGCTTTTAATAATGCTCAACAGGAAAAACGTAAGGTTATATATATTTTAATACAATTTAAAAATATTTTCACTTGACTTGGGTTTAGTGCAGGTAACAGTAGGGTCCAGATGAGCTGCTGGGGTAGGTGATGAGCAGGCCAGTCAAGGAGCGCCTTGGAAGAAGAGTTATGCCAACAGGTGAGTTACAGAGGCAGCCAGTCAAGCTCAGGGTGCCATAGGGAGAAGGAAGCCAAAACCGTCAACAGCTTCCTGTGTGCCCAGAATACCTTCCTGATGGCAAAGGAGAAATCATTTGTCTGCTGTCCCAGGGATGACAGACATGTCCCCACACCCACATCTCTACCCTTGCCATCTCTCCATGCTAACCATGCATAGTGTAAAGTCAAGTCAGGGGAAGGAATGGCCCAAGAGGAGAAGAAAGCCGCAGGCTGGGGAGATGCTGAAGGGAGACAGGAAGGAGTCAGCAGTCAGGAAGATGAGATTTGAGGCTGCAAGCAAGAATAAACTTTTAAATAAGTCCCCGAGTTTGCATTGAACTTTTGACAATTATGGTTTGTCAGCAATGGTAACTGATTCATAATTATTTTATGAGAGTTTAGCAACTCTGTATGTAACAGGCGCAGAGCAGTTGCAGAGCTGTTAATCCCGAATGTTTATTACCCACTATTCAATAAATAGCTTAATAAATCTCAAGAAGTCCAATTTATGGGGACGGTTATGGCATGCTGTTCAAATTCCAAGCAATTAACAATAAAACTATGTCTATTGGAGGTAAAGTGGCTTTTTCTTTTGTTTTTCTTTTTTCTTTTTAATTTGACATTAGAGAAGTGCTGAAACTTGACATCCCCTGGAGCTGTTCTCTGTTCCTCGCCCAGGTCACAGGAGGCCAGGCCAGACCGGGGGCCATACACAATCTTCAGATGGTTATCCATCAACACAAGGACAGACAGACAGAAACTCAGGTTCATCCTTTCCCATCTACCTAGGGTGACAGTGGCCTTGCAAGGCTCTCCTTGGGATCCCACTGTCATTGAGTCACTCCATAGCCTAGGTTGGGTAGGCATGGAGCACCTGGACCTTTCTAGAAAGTAAATGCCTTGGAACGAGCCAGCACTGGCGGCTTTTCTTCTCATAGCTTCTTTCAGCATTCTAGACTTCACGGCTCACTGCCGGGAGTTCAGTGTCTCCGTACAAAGTGTGCTAGATAGACTCGGAAAGAAGAAAAGAAACCATGTACACACGCACACGCACACACACACATGCACGCACACATGCACACACACGCACACACACTTAGTGGCACTGCTTCTTGGCCTGTGGATTTTCTCTTGCTTCCTGACATTCTCTCTTCCGTATGGGAGATTTCTAGTTGACAGGGACAAAGAAGACTGGGGGAGGGAGAGGAAGTAGGAAGACGCTGGGCTGAGGGGCGGCTGCCCTAGTCCACAGGCTTGACGCATGTCCCTGCTGAGTGGGCTTGGACAAGTCACTTGAACCACAGTGCGTGACATCCCTTCATTCCACGGTCAATGAAGAGGAATTGCAGGTGAACCAGAGGCCAGCAGAAGAGGCACTCTGCAGTGGAGGGTCCCTGGCTGAATTGGCAACCAGAATTTCTATCATGAAAACAGAAATCCTAACCTGCCTTCTTCCGGCTTCAGTGTTGATTGAGAAGGTGCGGATGCCCTTCTCTCTCAAAGTTCAAATCTAGCAAAAATAAGAGATACCGATTCAAATAATCACAAGGCAGAAAACGCTAAATTACCATTGTGAAGAAAATATTCTAGGTACACACAGAAATAAAGTCATTTGTTTTGGGTTGGGAAGGATGTGGTTAGGTAAGCCTTCATGGGGGATTGCTATGCGAGGTAGACTGTAAAGGATGGTGATTGACATTTACCACCAGGAGTCTAGGGGCGGGACACCCCAGGGCAAGTGACAACCCTGGACACAGAGGACACAGGTCTTCACTTACTCACCTGCCGTATGCCAGGTGGGCAGGGTGATAAGAACGCAGTAGGCATAAGACAGGCTTGGATGCCAAGGATGTGGTCTTAGTACACGGAGACACGCATGTGCGGCATCCAGAGTGCTGGTTAGGGAGAAGATGGACATGAACTTGAAAGGCCCAGAGCAAACGTTGTAGAAGGCCTTAATTTTAGTAAGGCATTTGTAGTGTGTCCTCTAGGCAATAGGGAACTAACCAAGATGTTTTAATGGGGGATGCATGGTGAGATTTTAAAATTAAAATAAAAACTAAAACCAAGTCAAGAAAACATTGGATGGAAAGAGATAGGATGCTGAGGAAAAAATTAAAATATTATCACTGTGATCTAAAAAGAAAATAATGAAAATAAATGTAGGGCTATTTCCATGAGAATAAAGGCAAGGAGAAAAATTTGAAAGGCACTTTATAAGCAAAACCTGGCATGAGCAAGAAAGGGCAAGATGATATACTGTTTACAGATCAGGTGAAATATTTACACCATTCTCGAAGATAGAGCAGTCAGAAGAAGGTGGGCTTAAAGACGGGGAAAAAACATGCAGATGAATTTGAGGCACCTATGGGATTGGCAGTGGGAATATAGTCCAAAGCATGAAATTCCTACGGGCGCTCTGGGCTGGGCTGGTGACTAAGGTCTCTTTAACGGGGTGTTCACGTGGATATCACAGGAATGCAGAGGGCCACTCCGAGAAACAACAGAGAAGATAACTAAGCCTGTGGAAGGGGACAAGTGAAGAAATTCAGAATGAGCCCACAAGAAGGACAGTGGCCTAGAATCATGGGAGGAAATAAAAGAAATACAAAGATAAGGACGATTAACTAGAGAAATCCTGCCTGAAGCCAGATCAAAACCAACAGGAAAGCCATTGAAAGTCATCAATAGAAGCCTACTGGAGACTTCGGGTTAAGCAATTTTATGGATACAACAGAAGTGGACCGAAGGCATTACATAAAAAAAAATCATGAGGGACTCAATGTCTAGGAAGAGAAACAAGACATTTAAAAAATTTTTTTTTAATTTTTTCTTATTTGAAAGCAACGGACAGAGAGAAAGAGGCAGATAGAGAGAGAGACAGAATGGGTGCGCCAGGGCCTCTAGCCACTGCAAACGAACTCCAGACGCGTGCACCCCCTTGTGCGTGGGTCCTGGAGAATCGAGCCTTGAACCGGGGTCTTTAGGCTTCACAGGCAAGTGTTTAACTGCTAAGCCATCTCTCCAGCCCCGAAACAAGACATTTTAAACAGGAAAAACCGGAGGGAGTACAGCGGGTAAGAAAGATCAGGCCTAATGGAATGTGATGGTCACAACATTCCTTTAGTGAGTATGTTTTGACCTCCTATACACTCTACCCGCTTAGCTACGAGCCCTTATAGGAACGTGTAATATATAATTCTTGCCTTGAATGTGCTTACCACTGCCACATAGGTGATGCTGGAGGTATATAAAGTTTCAGACATAAAAACAGGTGAAGACAACTTTGTACTATCTCATAGAGAAGTTGGAGACCATTTCCAACAAAATGCACAGAAATCTGGATTTAAAAAAAAAAAAATTCAAAGAAGTTTGCCAGGTGGAAGAGGTGGGGATTCATTCCACAGAGGAGGGAGAGGGCAGGGGCCAAATGAAGGCAAAAGAAGGTAAAGGGCGTATTTGGGGAGTGGCGAGCCCGTTGGCGTCTCTGCATCGTGTGGGTGGGGGACGCTGACTGACGGTGCTCAAAGGCAAGCGGAGATGCACAGCGATGGCTTCGGGTGTCGTGAGTTGGCCACGAACTTGGTGTTCGTCCTGTAGGTAGAATGAAAAGACAGCAAGGAAGGCTGAGCGTCGAGGTGTCTTTCACCCCAACATTTAATTTGTTCATTTCTTTTGATTGACTCACTTCACTGTTCTTTTTCTAGGTTAAGATGAACATTTGGTTCTTTTATTTTTTTTTCATTGTCTTTAGTAATTAAGCACTGCTTTTATATTATCTAGCATTATTTTTGTATGAGTTGTTAATATTTTTCCCCTTCATGTCTAGGCAATGACCAATCTCTTTTTAATTTCCTTTTTGAAATCAGTGAAATAGAAATTTGGAAAATAGAAGGTATAAATAAATCCAAAATCTGATTTTTTGTTTGTTTGTTTTTTGTTTTTCGAGGTAGGGTCTCACTCTGGCTCAGGCTGACCTGGAATTCACTATGTAGTCTCAGGGTGGCCTCGAACTCTCGGAGATCCTCCTACCTCTGCCTCCCGAGTGCTGGGATTAAAGGCGTGAGCCACCACGCCCGGCTAGCCAAAATCTGATTTTTTAAGAAAGCCAATAAAATAGATACTCTCTTGAAAGTATAACTAAGGTAGCAGAAAGAGTGCATAAAATAAGATTAAAAATGTAAAAGGAGATGTGCCATATTACATGCTTGACTTGTATAATAACAGAAATTTAAACCTGGAGGAAATGGATTAATTCTAAGACACATCCTATGAAAATCAGTGTAAAAAATGAAGAAATTAAGAAACAATTTTACTTGATCAGTTATGAGAGAAGTTGGTGATCTTACCAAGTGAAAAAGTTACCAGGCCTCAAAGTTGAGCTTTTATATAACAGCAGTAATTCCAATGCTCTATAACCATTTAGATGACAAAAAAAAAAAAAAACCACCCAGAAACCTCCTACACAATTTAATAACAAAACCCAAGAACAAAGAAGAAAGAAAATTATATATGCAAAAGTCACTTATTAATATAAGCGCAAAATAAAATTCTGGCAAATGAAACCCAATAACAATCCAGAGACTAATATATTATGATTAAGCATATTTTGTACTGTGCCAACTTGATTGTATATGAAATACTAAAGCAGGAATGAGGCTTTTGAGTGCATCTGAGAGGGAGTTTTCAGAGAGGCTTAGCTGAGGGCCGAAGGCTCTCCTTGAAGGTGAGCAGTGCCAACGGGCTAGAATCCTAGATAGAATAAAAAGGGGAAACGAGAAAGCCCACGGAGCCCTGGCATTTTCCTGTTTCTGCAAGCAAGGCGCTTCCTACTGTGGTGTCCTCCCCTTTGTGATGGAATATAGCTACTGAACTGTGAACCAAAATAATTATTTCCTACCTCAGGTTGCTCTTGCAAGTTATTTGATCATACAGTGAGAAAGTAACCAACACAGGAAGAAACAGAAAATCTGAATAGGTGGTTTGAATCAGATGCCCCCCAACCATAAACTCATGCATTTTGAATGCTTGGTTCCCAGCTGATGGAAATTTGGGAGCTAGAACCTTGTTGGAGGTGGTTGGAGGCAGGCTTAGAGGTACAACAGCCAGTTTCCCCTTCCTAGGGTTTGGCCCACTCTCCTGCTGCTGTTTTCTACCTAATGTTGGCCAGGAGGTGATGGCCAGCCTCTGTCATGCCATGCTTTTTCCTGCCACAATAGAGATTCCCCTCAAGACTGTAAAACCAAATAAGAAACTTTATTCCCATCAGTTGATTTTGTGTAGGTGTTTAGTGCCAGCACCGTGAAGGTAACAACAGACCGAATAATTAAGATATTGACTTAGTAATTAAAAAAAAAAAAAACTCCCCACAAAGAAAAGCCCAGAATAAGATGGCTCCACTAGTGTATTCTACAATTTTTAAAGAAGGATTAACACTACTACTTCATAAACACTTCTAGAAAAGGAAACTATTTCAAATCATTCTGAGGCCTACATTACTCTTCTGAAATAGGCTATTAGAAATATACTGATGCAGGATTTTGGAGCATGAACGTCAATTTTGTGTTTATGTTATGTTTAATAAAGAATTGATAAAAACATAGCTGAGTGGTGGGTGCACACTCTTTAAATCCCAGCACTTGGGAGGTAGACGTAGGAGGACCACCGAGAGTTTGATGCCACCCTGAGACTACACAGTCTCAGCCAGGTCAGCCTGGGCTGGAGTGAGACCTTACATTGAAAAAAAAAAAAAAAGAATTGATAAAAACAGACTCAATAAGGCTAAATGCTGAATTATGGAATTTATTTAGGGAGAAGTCTTAAGTTGTGGAATTGTGGGGTTCATTTAAGGGAAGTAGGGTTCTAAGAAAAGACTGGAGTGGAGTCACAAGCATGCAGAAGATAGGACCTAGGAGCTTATGTAGAGAGATTTAGAAGAAACACACACTCGTATGGAAGGCACAGCAGAGTCCTTGAGGTTCATTTAAGAGAAATTAAGGGATAGGAAAGGACTGGAGCAGAGTCACAGAACACATGGGAGATAACAGGATCTAGGAGCCTATGCAGAGACACTTAGATGAAACATGCACTCACATGGAAGGCACACCATCTTCGCTGAGCCTCCCCGTGGAAGGAAGCTAAGAGAGCAAGTGATGACAGCTTAAGGAAGAAGAGCATTGGGAAAGTACCACAGCAGAGACCAGGAAATCCCCATGAGAAATGGGTGGTAAAGAGAGTTACACCCATGGTTACCCCAAATTTAGAGAAATCACATGTGCAGCAGGTACATGAAGAGTTTAAAGGAAATACACACATGGTAGACCCAGAGACCACAGAGAAATCAAACACGTGATTAAAGTGAGAAGTTACCCCAAAGTATGACGCAGATGGAGGCAAGGAGAAAACCACCCAGACAGAGAAACAGAGCTCTCCTCAACCTGGACAGGCTGGGTGGGGGCTGGCCAGACTTACTCATGTCCAGACAGAGATCACAGGACAGAGAGACAAGTCTTTATAGTTGATTTAGATGGATTTTGCAGACAAGATCAGGTATGCAAGGAGAAGACCTGATTGGTTTGCAAAGTCAAGGGGCAAATCCCCAAAGGCCAGCCCACCTAGGTAGTGTGTTACACTGTGGAGGCAGCATGGGGGGCTGCAGTTGTGGATGAGACTGGATCAGACATGAGTTCTGTTCCTGCCATGGAGGAGTGTGGCATCTTTTGGTTTCCTCTTTGGGCTCCTGTCCCCAACTGAAACCTCCTTAAAGAAGTTAGCTTTCTCCCGGGTTTCCTTCAGTAGCATGGCTTTATATTAATGACAGAGATCTTGCAGAACCAAAATCACATATCACTTAACAGTCTGGGCATCCTGGTGTAGCCATGCCCAAGTCTGACCTGGGGTGTCCAGGAGACAAAACAATGCAGGATAAATGTAACTCCCATGACCATTAAAATAAAGCAGAACTCCCCAAGAATAACTTAAATTCTTTTTTAAATGAAAGATAGGCTTGGGAACTCACTCAGATTAAATATAGCTTAAGGAAGGAAGAAGGATCCCTCAAACTCGGAGAATAGTCTCCACACGGAGTCCCTCCTGGTGAGTGTGTCACCTGAGCCCTGACAGTGTACAGTCCTTATTCTCAGCCCATTTCTACTTCACATCTTGGGAGATGGCTGCTTCGATAAACCACAGCTTATTGCAGATGTGAATTGGATCAAGGGGAGAAGATGGCTATGCAGGACTAGCTGATGGCCTCAAACATGACCACTGGTGAGGAGGACGAGATCTGAACCTGTGAATGCAAAGTACAAAATTAAACGACACCTCACAAGGGCTGAGGACAAACAAAAGGACAGATATTGCATGAAATATCAAGAACAGGCAAATCCACAGAGACAGAAAATGTGTTTGTGGTGTCCAGGGGCTCAGGGTGAGGGCGGGGGGGGGGGAGAGGCGAGAAGAGAGCAACTACCAGGGCTCATGGGGTCCATTCAGAATGAGTAGCAGTTTCTGGAACTAGACAACACTGATTATTGCAAAACCTCATGAATATACTTAAAATAGTACTCTAAAAGGATAAGTTCTATGCTTTATAAATTATAGCTGCATAAAAGTTCAGTTTATGAATTTTGGAAAAAGATATAGTAGCAGTAACAGTAGGTTTTATGAAAATGTAATTCAGATAGTAATTAAATGGTTAACTTCTGTACTGTGCAGAGAAACTAAAAATTGACAAATAGACTACATGACAATAAGAAGGCAAATTATACCAATATACAATTCATAGAAGGGCATATGCAAATGGTATGAAATATGCTCACTTCACTGACAGTCATAGAAATCCAAATTAAAATAACAATGAGACATCTTCTTGCACTCACCAGACTGGCAAAAACCAAAAAGAACTCTCATATCTCCTGCTAGCAGGGATGTGGGGAATAAATGGCTCTCTCATACACGCCAGGTTGGGATACTGACAGAGTATTTTGGAAGTCAACAGGTAATACCTATTAATATTCCCAATACAAGTATCTCATGGCCTGGAAATCCTATGTCTGTTAATCTGTCCCATGTAAATAAAGGACCAGTTTCTAAAGACAGAAAAGGAAACACAGAGGGATGTTGATGCAGAAGAGCTTGTTGATGTCATTAGTGGCATCAAAATGAATGGAATGATGGATGCTTATACTGCAGGATTATGTGAGCATAAAAATGGGTGAATTAAAAAATACCGTGAGACTAAGGAGTACCTTAGATTTTACTGGATGAGAAAAGAATTGCCAAATATATATATATCATAGTACTCTATTAAGAAAATATTTAGAAAGAGCATTTTTTAATGAATTAACTAGGGCAATATACATCATTGTGCACAACACATAGTTCTATTTATTACTGTACTTTGAAGAAATATATTTTATTTTCATTTATTAATGAGAGAGAGAGAAAGAGAGAATGGGCATGTCAGGGCCTCTAGCCACTTCAAATGAGTTCCAGACACATGTGCTACCGTGTGCATCTGGCTTACGTGGGTACTGGGAAATCGAACCTGGCTCCTTAGGCTTTGCAGGCAGGTGCCTTAGCAGGTAAGCCATCTCTCCAGCTCTATCAGTACACTTTTAATGTAACTATAAAAACAAAAGGGGGGAAGCCATTTTAGCACTAGATGCTGTTGGAGGCTCCTGCAGCTGCCCAGGAAAACTGTGACAAAGAACTTGGCACAGTTGACGTTGGAGCTGAGGCAAAGAACTTCATAGAAACAGAAAGGGTCAATAAATCACCCACCATGATCTTTTCTGTGTTGATCCTTGGTCTTTATGGATTATAAAGAGTTTTCCCTGTCTTGGATCATCTACAAAGGCTCCTGGGGAACAGGTGCCTAGGTCCCTCTTAAAGTGAGTATGTCAGTGGTGCCCTATCTGAAAGTACGAAGAAGGAATCTCACCTCTCTATGGGATGCCCCGGCCCCAGTGAGCTCAACTCCTAAAAGGAGTGAGAGGTAGGTCTGCTGACGCCCTGCTTTGGTGCCACAGCTCATTCTTCTATGTTGGACTCTCTCTTCCCACCAGACATATGCAGAGAGAAAGCAGCTACCCAGCTTCCCCACTCAGCCCTGCCGTCGGTGGGCTGAGCATGCTCTCCCACAGGTCCTTCCTTTATTTCTGTCTGGGAAAAATTTTCACATTTTCTGTTTTTTTTTTTTCTTTCTTGGAACCAACCCTACTATTTATTTTTAATGTCCACATTGCTTCTGAGTTCCCACAATGAATTCTTCCATTCCAGATCAATTCTATTTTTCCTCCAACCCAGACCAGACATTCTCATGGTGAAAGTGGATTCTTGATTCTGGGGCATATACCAGCTAGCTATTCAGCCTTCCCAGAATTTTAGTAGAAATCATTGAAAATGCTGGAGAGGTGCCTAATGCCCACTAGCTTATTTTAGCACTTACTTATCTGCAAACGGTGACTGATCCTCTATTCTAAGCATTCAGAGGAGGGTTGAGGAGGTGGGTGGAGACAGATGAGCAAGATGGAGCATCTGGGTGTGATGGGCTCACAGCAAGAGAGGGGGTGGACGGGCTACAAGGGGCAGTTACAGTTACTGTGATGGTCCCTTCCCTGGCCTGAGGAATTCAGAATTTGTCAGCTCATCAATAAAGGCTCCCGGAGAACAGGTGCGCAAGACCCACTTAAAACAAATATGTCTGTTTCACGCTACGTTTTTAAAATGGAATAATCTCATTGCTCCCTTTGAGCTCAAATATATATAGTTCCTTCACACCTGCCATGCTTCCCTTGTAAACTGCCACTCCAAGTAGAGTAGTGTCTACTATTTCCCATTTCCAAGGGTACCCCATGACCCAGCTAAGGGGGTGAGGGTTTGGGATTGGCAGTAGATTTGTTGTGGTTTGTACGCAGAGTCCCCCGGTGTTTCAATACTTAACCCTCAGTTGGTGGCGCTGCTTAGGAAGGTGGTGGAACCTTTAGGATGCAGAGCCTTGCTGAAGGAAGTGCGTCTCAGCCCTCGCCAGGCTCTTCTCCACGGATGGCTCCGCTGATGTGACCCTGGTTGGCTGCTCCTGCCGTCTCTTTCTGCTGTAATCCGTTCTCCCCTCTGCAACGGTAAGCCAAGATCAGCTCTTTCCTTCCCTAAGCTGTTTCTGGTCAGGTATTTTGTCTCAACAAGGAGGAAGTAACTGACACAAAGCCCTTTCCATATTTCTCAAAACAAACACAGGACCAGGTCTTCAAACTGTTTGAAGGGAACGAGGGTGACCTTACAGGCAAGAAAAGGTGAGGGGAAAAGAAAGAGAATTTTGAACAGGCGGAAGAGAAAGAGCAGGGCATATAAATCCAAAGTGCTCCACTTAGTGGGAGATACTTCTGATAGTGAAATAGAAAAAGAGGGGACAGGGAAGCGTCATGAGTATAGGAGCTTGTAGGGAAAAGTGAAAACTAGGGCAGAACTTTTTTTAGGTGGATTATTGCAAGATTAAAAAAAACTATTTTTGATCATATCGGCATTCTTCCTGAGGTTTTCTTCCCTGGCAGGACTTCGAGAAGCATTTGAAGAATGCTCATGAGGACAGCCCGCCACAGGCAGGCGGTGAGAGAGGCTCACATCTGACATGGCCTGGATCTGGAATCTCTTCAAAGCGGAGCGGAGCCCAGGCCGGAGGTGGGATCCCAGGGTGGGAGAGAGGCTGCGGAGCCAAGCTCTGTGAAGCTCTGGCCCTCCGGGGGGTCGGGACTTCTGAGACTTGCCTGCCTCTGTGCTTTCAACCTATAAAAACAGCCTCTTTGATCTACGAGAAAAGTGGATTTGGTCTTCGGATTAATGCTGTTCGCTAAGTATTTCAGCACATCCGTCCCAGGGATGGGCCTCACAGGCCTCACAAGGGTCAGCTGCAGGGATGAGTTCGATCTGTTTAGCTTGAGTGAACCGCGGCATGCTGCTCTATCAATCCAGGGAACCAGCCCCTGCCCCACATTCCTTCCCAAGACGGGCACAGAGAGTCCTACAAGGCGGGGTCCTTATCAAAACAGCTCAGCTCACACACGTGGGTCTGGCCGATTCACCCTGTGGGGTCCCTAGCCCTGCTTGGCTGTGACTTCTCAGTTACAGGGCATCCGAAGGGCTCTCCTGAAATGCCCTACACTAGGATTTCTGTTGTGAATTTGGGATGATCTTGGCTAGAGCAATAAGACCCCTAGGCTCTGTTGCATGGGCATATTCCATGGGCTGTGCTCCATGGGGCACCACCGTTTTTCAGTGGGTGGAGGGTACAAGGTAAGGATAAAGGCAAACACCTAAGCCCTGTCCTGCACTAGGCACATCAGGTCTCCTAACAAACCACAGGGTTAAGCCTATTGTCAGAAAGGGATGTCATGCCAATGTCACTATGGCGTGGAACAAGGCTGCAATGAGTAATCGGGCCACTTTTGTCAGCTACCACAACCTCTAAACTATAAGCCATGTAAATAAATATAAGATAACATTACTATCCAAAGGCAATTTAATCAATGTATGCTTGTTGAACTGATTTACATGAGCATTGGCCTGTCTCAGACCTGATTACTTTCACAAGTGTTTTCCAATTGCCCCCATAGTTTTTCATAGCTAGAATAAAAGTCCACTTAAAAAAATAAAAACCTATCTGTAAATTTTTCTTGGGCAGCTGATGCTGTCTGCCTTCCCTGAGCTTGGTGTTATAACACTGGATGTATGTACGTGTGTGGGGTGTGTTTATGGCGATTTCTATTTCCATTTTGCTAAAGTCTTCAGTGATAACTTTAACTTGGCAGTTTCATCAGGGCTCTTTCTAAATGTGCTGACATTTCAATTAAATGTCAGTGGCATCATTCTGTTTACCAGCTGGAAGATTTGTAATGGGGAATATTGGTAGTGCCAGAGACTAGAGATTTCCATTTGGGAAAATGCCAGCCAATGATTTTTGTCTCTCCAGTTCCTGAGGGTTGTGTCTGCACGTGGGTTTCTCGCAGCCTGCTTGGATTGCCAAGATACCCTGGTACTCTCATTTAAGAATTTTCTAGGGCTGGAGAGATGGCTTAGCAGTTAAGTGCTTGCCTGTGAAGCCTAAGGACCCCGGTTCGAGGCTTGGTTCCCCAGGTCCCACGTTAGCCAGATGCACAAGGGGGCGCATGTGTCTGGAGTTCGTTTGCAGAGGCTGGAAGCCCTGGCGCACCCATTCTCTCTCTCTCCCTCTATCTGTCTTTCTCTCTGTGTCTGTCGCTCTCAAATAAATAAATAAATAATTTTTTTTTTAAAAAGAATTTTCTAACTGCTCCCTGGACTCCAGGGTGATCTTAGAGTTAGGCTAATTTTAATTTTTCTTTTAGAACATGAGATTTTTTCCCCCATCTTTCTAGTTTAATCAAAAAATAGCTCTTGTTGTAAGCAGCCAAGCTAAAAATTATCCTTTGTAACTAGATATAAATGTGCATGTGTATATATGAACATTGGCATGCTTCTGTATACATATACATATGGCTTTTAATTAAGAGTAGCAAAATAGTTTCTTATAGACTATGTTTTGAACCCCAGCTCTGCCACTCACCGGCTTGTTGTGTGACTTTGGATCATATATCTGGGTATCTGGATTTGTAGTTACCCGCCTGGGGATAATATGTCAGAGTTCCGAGGTTTAAATGAATTCCCACACTTGAAACACAGAGACCAGTGCTGAGACATTACTGTCAATATTAATACAATGCAGCTAAAATAAAGTGCAAATATATCAGATAATAAGACTAGCACAGGAAAATGTAACTGTCGCCCCTTATTTCTGATTCGATTATTTTCATTAATTTTGACATAGTTATACATATTTATGGGATATGATGTCTCAATGCATGTGGAGAGTATAGATCAAATCAAGGTAATTATCATTTCCATTTCCTTATCATTCCATTATGTTTGGAGACTTGCCCTCCTTTCTTCTAGTTCATCATACAGCACATGTTAAGTTATTGTTCCATATTTCACCCACCATACTATGGAACACTGGGACTTATTTTATCTAATTGGTTTATGTGCCAATTATCCAACCTTCCTCTATTTCCTCCCACTCTCTCTTCCTAATATAAATTTTTTAAATTAAAACTTCACTATTTTCATTAATTGACTTCTTAAATTTCTGTTCATTAGAAATCATATTTTGAAAATACATGAGAACTAACTACCATTTGTCTACTTAATGCATGTTACATTCTGGGTAAGATTTCATTTGGAAGAAACATTGTATTGCTTAAAACTTTTGTAAGGCTATTCTTAGCCAGTTCACATGATTCTCATTAGGAACTTATGAAGCAAGCTCAGATACATAGACTGGAGCCCAACCTCTATAGCCGTCGAGGGCAAATGCAGCCTGAGTGTCCAAGCCCAGACCTGAAGTCATTCCATGATGGCTTCCACTTGCATGTCTAGTGGAACAAAGCCATTGTTTGGAAGAATGATGGCCTAGAAATTAAATCACTGATTAATGGATTAGTACCTTAATCTACTTTTAAAACAACCTCTCCTGGCAAGAGTCCAAAGGAAAATAACAGTTATTAAAGATCCAAACATTTCACCGAGAAAAAAATGATGTTATTTAGAAAGGTTTTCTTTAGAGTACATTTAATTCACATCACTCCATGCTATCCTGGCCTTACAGGTCAGTTTCTCCCAGTTCCCAGGGGAGGATTGGAATGACATGAGAAATACACCTTGAAATTCTTAGATGATAAAAAAAGGATTAAAAATCAATAGTCTTTCTGCTTCAACTCTTTCAATTTTGCCTTCAACCCCCAGAAAGCACAGCTCCTGAAGAATGAGTGGTGTGGGGATCTGATGTGTTTTGCCAAGGGATGTAGGAAAGTGTCTTCAAGTGTCAATGCTGACAGAAACTTCCACCATGTTGGTGATTTGGCAGAGGTGGTGCTGAGCCCCGAGGAAGGAAAGTTCTATAACTATGCGGTACAACATAGTGAAAACCCTGCTCCTCAACTGCACCAGACACATCCCAAGAATTCAATTATTCATTTCGCTAAGGGCTCCTGTGTAGAACAGTGCCAGTATAAAACATTTCCATCCTCACAGAAAGTTCTACTGCAAAGAACTGGCCTTCAGGCTTGTTTGCTAAGGAAGAGCTAGAACTGAGTAGAGGTGGTACGCAAAACCACCTATGAGGTGGTTCATCTTGATGGCCAGCGTGGCCACTGAAAGACAGATTAGAAAAACCCACCTCTGGGAATATCTGTGAGAAAATATTCAGAGATTATTTAGATATGAGAACTCTCGCCTAATTGATTGCTTAGTCATTGATGGCTTCAAAATTTGAATACTGTATTGGTTATGCTTCATTGATCACTATGGCATCACCTAGGAGACACACCTCTGGGTGTCCATGAGGGTCTCTAGAGAGGCATAACTGAGGGAAGACCACCTTCACTGTAGGTAGCACCATCTCATGGCTAGGCTCCCAGATTTAAAACAATAAAAAAGGAAAAAATGAGGAAGCCAACTGAGTGGCAGCATTTGTAGCTTTCTGTTTCCTGGCTGTGCATGCACTGTGACCAGCTGCCTCCCACTCCTCCCACCATAGCTAGAGCCATTCTTGATACTAAGGCTTCCCCATCATGATGAAAGGTACCCTCAAACCTTTCCTTCCTCAAGTTGCTTTGTTAGATATTTTGTCAAAGCCCTAAGAAAAGTAACCATTAGGGCAATTAGGAGGTAGTGAAACTGTGGAAGGTGGAGTATGGATGGAGGATGGCCCTCATGTGGAGGTGTGGTGTAGATGGTCCTCCTGTGGAGTTGGAGTGTGAATGGAGGATCAGGTCACTGGTCCTCCACTTATTACTTCCTAGCTTCTGGGAATTGAGTAGCTCTCTTCCTCATGCTCCTACCTCCATTGATGTTCTGGCTCCCAAGAACCATGGAGTGAAGTGTATGATGCCACAGGCCAAAGTTAAATCAAATCCTCCCTCAGGCTGTGTTATTAGGTGTCTTGGTCACAGCCCATGTTCCAGTGCCCGTTCTGTCACAGGCACCTTGTCTATCCACTTAGTCGTTAGCTTGATTTAATGTGAAATGTTCCTCAGAGCGTCATGTGTTTGTGATTAAGCCTCACACTTCATCTTTAGCTGTTGGAGCCACTGGGAGGTGGAGGCTTGCTGGAGGAGGTGTGTCACTAGGGCGGGCCTTGGGCTGATATCACCCAGCCCCATTTGCTGAAATGCAATTCGCTCTCTCCAGTTTGTCCTTGCTGCTGTGGAACTGTGCCGTCCAGCTGCCTGCGCCTGCTCTGCTTTCTCTGTCATGACAGAAACTTCCCTTTGAAACCATAAGCCTAGCTAACTCCTTTCCACCCATAAGGTGCTTCTGGTCTGGTGTTTTGTCCCAGCACCAAGAACGTAACTTTTATAGTTACCTCACCTACAAAAACGGGGTTAACCATTCATTCAGTCTGACTGCTGGTTTTTAGATTTTTATCTATTTACTTCTCTGTGTGTGTATGCACACACATGCATGGGTTTGCCTCTTGCCACTGCAAATAAATTCTAGATGTATGTGCCATTTTATGTGGCTACTGGAGAGTTGAACCTGGGATGGCAGGCTTTGCAAGAGAGTATCTTTAACTGCTGAGTAATCTTCCCAGCTCAGCCCACTATTTTTTTTATTATATACTGATGTAGGTTATACATCATGAACATAATGACGGACTGTGCCAAATTTGCCCCTCACTGCCACCAAATTGTGTCACAATGCTGCTAGCAAGAAGCACATGGCGATGGAGTACCTTCCTGGGCCTGGCCATTCAGAAGATCCTCTGTGGGCTGGCCTGCAGTCAGAAGCCAGTTCCTTTTAGAGAACTGATTTCTTCTCTTTTCACTTTCTGGTGTTTTCTATATCATCACAAGCTGAAAGATCCAGAAAAGCAGAGAAGCTGTGAGCCCAGGACAAGAGCATGAAGCATATCAGTAGATGTGGCTCCTTCCCAGGCCATCTCTTGCCTTCATACCCCTTGCCCAGCAAGTACAAACCAACTCTAGGAACTGGTAGATAGCAATTTTCTCCAAATTGAAACATTCCCTCCTGGAAGGAGGAGAAAGGTTCTTAACCCTCAGGAGATAAACAGTTACAAGTATAGGAAACAAGAAGCTGGTTAGATTCACAAGACCCCTCCCAAAAATTATAGAAACGATAAACAGTTGCTGGGAGGTGACTCTGCAACCTGTGGATCAGCCTGCCAGGGGGCACCGGGGGTAAGCATGCCGTGAATCCTCAGCCATGCTGGGATGAGGTTTTGGGTGATGCAGCTGCCTTTGATTCATCCATGTTTCCATAAGAAATCCCTCACCCATGCTCTGTAAGTGACCCCAATAAACTCACTGGTTCACAAAGTTGAACTTGGCTCTAATCATAGTTGGTTTTGTTGTCTGTGCCCTCGCCAGAGTGAATAGATGTCTGTTGACATCTTCCCAAGGAAAAATCAATGCAACAGGAACAAATGGAGGCTAAGTTTCCAAAGGGATTCAGGAGAACCCAGAATGTCTGCCCTGGAGGAAGAGACTGGAAGAAGTATGTCTGCATGTCCCCTCGGCTCTATAGCATCTTGGTCATATGCTCACCTCCTACCTAGACAAGGTGGGCAAGGGGGTGAGTGGAGGATGGGAGACCCAGGCAGGACAGGGGTTAGACCCACTCTCAGGGAGCATTCCTGCCACTCAGGCTGGGACTTCCTGCAGGAATCAGCACAGCCCAAGAAGACTCTCCTTCCAATGCTGGAGCCTGCCTGGCTCTCCACCAGGTGAGGATATGACAGCCCCGAAGGCCTGTGATCCCACAGCAGACTTACGGGCTTGAGCATAGGAGACCTGAATTCCCATCTCAACTCTGCATCAACAGCTATGGCCTCGGACAAATCAATCAGCCTGTTGGTTTCATGCGTCCGTAAAATGACTGTGGTTCCTGCCTTTTAAGTGTGCCTTCCTTCCAGTGAGAATCAATGAAAAAACTAACGGGCACGTGTTTGCACGTACACAAGCGTAAGAGGAAACGCAGCCCTGCAGAACAGCGGGTGTCTGGGCTAGTGACTGTAAGGAATCTGGTTTCAGGACCATGGAGAGAAGAGCACTTGCTCAGTTTCTGTTCCCCTGGGTGACACCTTGGCTCCCATCCCAAGCCACCTAGAATTACAGAAGCATAGGGCCAATCAGGTCCTTGCCTCCCACCACCAAGTTCCCAGGACAGCACTGTGGCACGCAGGCCATGTAGCCCGAGTGCCTAAGTCAACTCACTCTCCTTGGCAGTCCTGGCTCTTAGACGAGCAAGGAAATGAGGTTTCCTTGAGACCTGTCTTTTCATTGTTACTGACAGTCTGGAAAAGTACCTTGAGGAGGATCCTGATACTGTGGCCAGCCTCTGTGGTAATTAATGGTTAATTAACTGTCATTGGGATCCAACAGCACAGCAGGAGGGCAGAGCATCACTTCTTGCCTTCCCCAGTCCTGATGAATCTTCTTGGTGGATGTACAGACTTACACCCCAGCTTCTACATGGGTGCTGGGGGTCCAGACTCAGGTACTCATGCTGTTTGTGTGGCAAGGACTTTACTCACTGAATCATCTCCCCAACTCCCACAGAACAGGTTTTCTGTCATCTGCACTAATTGACTTATGTCCCTTAGAGGTGGCTGCACCTATCTAAGTCACCTTAGACTTTCCCAAGAGGGGCAATGTCTCATGTCTCCTCCAACTTCTTTAATTCCTTGACCTATTCTTCATATGGAATAAGGGAGTATTCAGTACTTTGAAGACTCTCTTCTGAGTATCTTCCAACTTGCTTTAGGTAACTTTTTTTAAAGACATATTTCATTATCTCTGTGCTCCACACATAGGCATCTGGGTAAACTAGCGGAAAAGCAGGAAGTTGACAGGAGAGGTGTCTCTGCCCCCCGCCCCTGCCTCTGCTCAGGGCCTGGACACTGCCGGTGGTCACGGGAGGGTAGGGGGAATTCTGTTTCCCTTAGCAGCAGCCTGGCTCCTTCTCTTCATGCTTCTGGATAAATAACTCATGTCCTCATCGCTGCACGTCACAGATAGAGAGTTTTCAGTGGGGTTCAGTGTAATTGCTACCATCGATCACTTTAATAGCTGAATGAAGGTGAGATGTAATTAGAAAGGGTGTCTGTGGAATATGGAGTTTGTTTTATAATTATCTATACTGCCTGGGGGACGAGCAGCACAGAACATTGCCTTTTAAAGGCCCAAGAAACATGTGGCACACACGTGCACCACTGAGTGACTTAAAGGACCCCTGGCCAAATTCCACCATGCTTTGTTTTAGTTCTTTGATATGGATGCACGGTTGTCTGCACTGAGCACTAGGTGGACCCCAGATAAAGATTTGTAAAACTCAAGCGTTTAGAAATCAGATTTTAAACTGGGCCTGGTGGTGCAGACATGCAATGCTGGCTGCTTTAGTGGCTGAGGACAAAGGAGCACAAGGCCAGTCTGGGCTACATACATGAGTTCAAGGCCAGCCTGGGAAGCTTTGTGAGACTCCCATTTCAAAATAAAAAGTATCAAAGACAAAAAGTGGAAAAAAGACTAGCAAATACAGCTCAGTAATGGAGCACTTGCCTAATGTACATGAAAACCCAGGTTCAATCCCTGGTACTGCAGGGAATAAATAAATGGACATCAAGTCTCCTCATTCCCTCGTGACTCACACTAGCCTTGCACAGCTGTTTCTCTTCATGTGGCATCTCCTGAGTGTCCTTGCCGTCCCCTTCTTTGATGAGCTGTTAATGATTTCTAAAGGAACGTTATAATAATCCTCCGGAGTTGCCAGCAAAAGGGGTCTTTTGCCAGCACTCCTTCTCTCTTAAATCATTTCTTCTTCAGGTTGTTTTTACAGTAAGTAATAAAGTAGACACAACATATAATGTGCCATTTCAAGTGCATAATTCAATGGCATTAAGTACATTCTCAGTGTGGTGCACCCAAGAGCACTCCCATTTCCAGAACTTTCCATCATCCCAAACAGCAAGCCATCATGATAGCAACCACCCTCTCACCCCAGTGCCTGCTAACTGTTCTACATTCTGTCTCTGAGTTTGATGCCTCCATGCTCACATGACCTCACATAAGTGGAATTTTACAGAACCTGCTCTCCTGGGTCTTGCATATTTCACATACCAGAATGTCTTCTGCATTCATCCACGTGGCAGATTGTTTCTTCCTTTCCCAAGGCTGGGTAATATTCCACTGTGAATATAAGCCTATGTATTTACATTGATTGACAAATATTTGGGTTGCTTCTACCATCTTTTTGGGCCATTGTAAACAATTCTTCTATGATCATGAACCTACAAATATCTGCTTGACTCTCTTTATTTTTTCACTTCTTTTGGGTATGTGTCTAGAAGCAGAATTGCTAGAAAATGTGGTAACTCCATGTTAACTTTTTAAGACATTCTAAACTATTTTCCACAGGGGTTGTACCATTTTATACATTCTTTTTTGAAATCTTCGTGTATGCATGACGTGTGTGTGTGTGTGTGCACGTGTGCTCATGTGAGTGCTGATGTGTGTGTGCCATGGTACAAGTGGAGGTCATGTGGAGGTCAGAG
Source organism: Jaculus jaculus (assembly GCF_020740685.1). NCBI lineage: Eukaryota > Metazoa > Chordata > Mammalia > Rodentia > Dipodidae > Jaculus > Jaculus jaculus. The sequence continues at coordinate 167,915,035 of NC_059106.1, forward strand.
GACAACCTTCGCTATCTGTCTTTACCTTCCATGTTGTCTGATGCAGGGTCTGAGTGGTAGCTCGAATCTGTGTCCCCCAATAGACTCAAGTGTTTTATTAAAGCTTATAACTTGGACTTCAATCCACCTGGCTAGAAGAGGTGTCCCTGTGGGTGGGTCCTGGGGTCCAATCCTAATGCATTACTGGGGGCAGATCTAAATTCTGCCCTAAGGTATGCAAAGTGAGTTGTGCCTAGGTTCTCTGCTGTTTGGCTGTCAGTTTTTGTTCTTGCTTTTGGTGGTACAGGTGGTGTTTTTTCTCTCTTTCTCCATTACGAAACTTGCCCTGGACCTGTACTCCTGAAACCCACCCATTCCTCCTGTGAACTGTCTGGTTTGGAGGTTCTCGGTAGCATGGAGCTGACTACAATAGTCTCTGTTCTGTCCACTGCTGTACATATCATACCATGGGCTTCTGGGAATACTCCTGTTTTTTCCTCCCCTCTGTTTGTAGAAGGCTGGGGTTACAGATGTTCACAGCTGTGTCATCTTTACATGCATTCTGGGGTCTAAATTAAGGTCATCATACTTGCCTAGAAGACACTTGATCCACTGAGCATCTCTCCTACCCTCATTTCATATAGCGCTCTATGTGCATTCTAATTTCTCAAGGTCCTTTGTCAACTCTTATTGTTTGTCTGTTTGTTTGGGTGTGTGTGTGTGTGTGTGTGTGTGTGTGGTGTGTGTGTGTGTGTGTGTGTAGTTCTAGGGATTGACCCCAGGGTCTTCAATATGTTAGGCGATTATTCTACCACTGAGCCACATCATCAGTACTCCTCAAACCCTGCCAATAGCCGTATTCACGAGTGTGAAGTTGTCTGTCGCCGTGGCTCTGATTTATACTTCCGCCTGTGTTTGATTTGGTGGCCACGTCCCTCAGGTAGTGCTCACCTGTCTTAGCATCCAGAGGCCATAAGGTCTCCAGGGGTCAGAGGGCAGATTCTGCTGTGCAGGGGCGCAGCACCTCTGCTGCCGAGGACAGGGGCGAGGCCTTCCTCTGCTTGTAACTTCCAGGTCAGCACTCGACTGAGCACAGTGGGTAAAGGAAGAGGTGCCAGGCCTGGGAATACATAGACGTTCTCATCTCCAGCTTTTTGATTGTGACTCAATCAACCAACTGCTCTGGGCTTCAGGATTTTCTAAAATGTAAAACAGGGACACACTCTACTCCAAATTGTTATGGAGCATGTAGCAGTTACACTCTCGTCATCACTGGGTCAAGCATCTGACCAGAAGCAGCTCATGGGAAGAAAGGATTTATGATTTTAGGCTTACAGATCACAGCAGAGACTCCATCACGGCGTAAAATGCTGGCTCACTTCAGTATCCATAGCAGAAAGAGAAAACCAACAGCCACCAGCACAAAAAGCCAGAGTTCCAAACTGGCTCTCCACACATCCAGGAGGGCAGGACTTAAGGTCCACCCCAGAGACATACCTCTTCCTGATGGAGCTCTGCACTGGAGAATTAACCAGAAAGCTTAATGAAAAATACCTAAGGGCCGGGCATGGTGTCGCACACCTTTAATCCCAGCACTCGGGAGGCAGAGGTAGGAGGATTGCTGAGAGTTCGAGGCCACCCTGAGACTCCATAGTGAATTACAGGTCAGCCTGGGCCAGAATGAGACCCTACCTCGAAAAACCAGAAAAAAAACCCCTAAGACTGTGGGGAACATACATTTGCATTCAAACCACCACAAAGCATTAAATGTGTGAAGTATCTGGCATAGTCCAGCACACTCCAGACCCCCAGAAAATGCCACACGGCTGCCCAGCTTCTGCCCTCAATGTGGGCATACCTTTCAGACCGCATGAGGGCACAGAAAGCAGACCACATATTCCTCTTCATTCCCCAGCAGCCTAGGACAGCCTCAGCCACATAGGACTCTATTAACCAATGAACTCATGACTTCCAAGTCAAGACCATGAGAGGTGAGGCAACCCGATGGAAGGCGGGCTCTCAGTGAGGAGAAGGGAGAAGCAGCGCAGTGCCCGTGGCCTCCGAGGGCCGGCAGCCCGCCCCTGACTGGAAAGAACAGCAACTTACCCAGGTCCTGGGCTCTGACGTCTTTTGCGCTTTGAGCTCCATTCATCTTTGCAAATGCTATTAGAAAGGCATAGTTGTCACTCTCATTTACAGATAAACCAGTCAAGACACGGGGGTGGGGGAGGGTGTAGGGACTTGCCTGAGGTCCAGGGAATAGAAAACCCTGGACTTGAACCTAGGTCTTCTGATGCCCAGTTAGACCACTTAGTGACTTAGTTCATTCTGAGATCCTTGATCAATGGCCCCTTCCTCTTCTGGTCCAGGTGTCCTGAAACCTCACTTCCTTCATAGCAGAACTCAGCTCTGGGCAGCACTTCTAGTGGGCCTGTGCTAATGCAGCAATGGCTGCTGACGTGGAAGTGAGGGTCCGTTCTGGTAGGGTGCCTTCCTTCTTTCCCCAAGCATTCATTCAAGAAACTTGTCAGAGTCAGCAACGTGGGCCAGTTCTTCTGACTCCGCTGTGGACAACCCCCTCTCCTAACCGCCTCTCTCCCCGCCATCCTTCCCTCCAGCTCTACCTCCCATCTAGGTGGAAATGTGGTTTATCATCCCACAGGAAGAAATCAGCGGCAGACAGAGGGCTGGATGGCTAACCCTTATTTAGAAGATACTGTCAGTGGGAAGAACATTGCCACCAGATAAGCATCGCTTGCTGCTAGATAAATGTCAGGCCTTGTCTCCTGATGGATGCTGTGCAAGAAAATAACAATTACTCACGGGGTGGCTTCGTAGGATTCCTGCAGTGCTCACCCCACCAAGGGGCCTGGAGCCCCTGGAAGCCAAGAGCAGCCTCAGCTCCATAGCTGGTGTCCAGGTCAGGCAGCGGCAGGAGATGCCACACGGGCAAAGGCGAGGGAAACCGGAGGGTTCCTGTCCTCCTGGTAGGGTGATGTTTGGCGGCGCTCTTGATTTGAGTGACTCAGAGTCTCCAGCCTGTATTGCTGTCAAGTCTGCCACCTGCAGCACTGGCTCTTCCAAGGATTTGGAAAGTACTTAAGGCAAACTGGTGGCGCACGCCTTTAGTCCCAGCACTCGAGAGGCGGAGGTAGGAGGATCGCTGTGAGTTCAAGGCCACCCTGACACTACATAGTGAATTCCAGGTCATCCTGAGCTAGAGTGAGACCCTACCTTAAAAAACAAAACAAAACAAAATGGGGATTTCAAATGGCACTTTGAATTCTGTTACAGTATTTTGCTCAGTTCCCTAGGCTGGTGGCCAGGGAAGAAAAGTTGGAAGGAGAGAGTATAGGGTCCACCGAGTGTGCCATGAGACCTGAAAGCTGACCCGCCCTCCATGCAAGGACATTGGTAACAAAGGAGTTTCCACCAAAACTGTGAGCCCAGGTTTCCTTCCTGGCCACAGGAATGCCAGATTTGGACTTAGATGGTTCTAGATTCAGAGCTCAGCCCAGCCGCTGATGAGCTGTGGGGCTGTAAACCACATACTCCTGTTGGTTTTCAATGTTCTGAGGTAAAAATGGGAATAAGACTTTGCCCTCTCTCCTCTTCATCTCCTCCGAGTGAGCCTTTAAGATGCGGGTCACACACACCCTGCCGCCCCTGTGCTTCCACCGCACCGCTCTGCTGACTCAGAGAGGTGAAGCTCAAGTCTGGAATGGCCTGTCAGATTTCTGGGACCAGGGCCCATTTCTTCCCTGACCTCAGGTTCTTCTGCTGTCTGGAACACGGTCCTCCACAGAGCTGACCACTCACCTCCTCATCTCCAGATGTTGATTTGAACGTGCACTTCTTTAGGATGCCGATCTCGCCATCCTGTTAAAAATTGCCAGCTCAGGGCTAGACATATGGCTTAGTGGTTAAGGCGCTTGCCTGCAAAGCCAAAGGATCCCGGTTTGATTCTCAAGGACCCGCCTAAGCCAGATGCACAAGGGGGGGCATGAATCTGGATTTCGTTTGCAGTGGCTGGAGGCTCTGGCACACCCATTCTCTCTCTTTCTCTCTCTCTCCCTGTTTCAAATAAATAAGCTATATTTTAAAAAATGCCAGCTCAAATGCCTCTGCCCACAGCCTTGCCTTATGTCTGTCTTCTCTGCCCTCTTGCACACATTTCCTTTAGCTGGGCTCGGCGCTTACTGTTCACAGCTCCCAGAGGTCTCCTTCTGCTTGCTGCCTGTCTCCTCTCAAGCATGTGGGTATCCATGAGAGTGGGGAGTTTCATCAGGGTCATATAATTCTGTATTCCTACACTGGAATGTAGAAAATTGCCTGGCACACAATTTGGCACATAGATTGGGATCCCACCTTAAAAAAGCATAGTACTTCTTGTAGATAAATTAAAAGATATAGAAACAAAGGCAATAGAAGTGATGCATCATGCCATTATGCAAAGTTCGGTATGATCAGGATTTTGGTGTGAGTCCTTTCAGGCTTTACATGTATGTATCTAATAACTGTTCTGCTTGTGAATGTATATAGATTTGCATTTATTGTAAAGATAATGTAATGTATATTTATTTACATTTGTTGTAATGATTTTGTCAGACTTTTGTATCAGGTTTACCTCAAAAACCATAGTGTAAACACTCCCTTCCCTATTGTACTGTATGTGGGGTGGGGGGAGTCGTGTGGAAGCCATAAATCAATGTCAGATGTCTTCTCAGGATCTCCTGTTGAACCCAGAGCTCACTGATTTGTCTAAACTAGTCGGCCAGTAAGCCCCAGGGACCCTCCTATCTCCACCACCTGCCCAGAACTGAGACTATAGCCGCGCATCACCATGCCGGGCTTTTGCGTGCTGCTGGGGATTCAAACTTGGGCCCTCAAGCTTGGGCAACAAGCGCTTCATGCCATGAGCCATCTCCCCATCCCCACCCTCTTCTCTTTTCTGAAAGCATTTATAGAAAACCTACATTATGTGCTTCTTAGTTTCCATGAAGTTTGATAGTGGAACCATTTATATTTAGCTTGTAGAAAGATTTTAGATAATTTCGGTATAGAGCTATTCAGGCTGTTTATTTTAGTAAGTTAGATTTTCCCCAAAGCAATTGATCATTTCTTCTATGCTATCAAGTTCACTGGTATAACTTGTTTGTAACATGTCCTGATTATTGTCTTGATGTCTGTGTGACCTTCAGTGATAGGTCACTTCTGCTTTCCGATACAGTAACTGTGTTTTCTGTCTTTTTTTTTTTTTTCGGATTAATATTCCTAAGATTTAGTGATGTGTTAATCTTTTCAAAGAACAAAATATTGCCTTGGTGAATTTTGTGGCTGGTTGCTTTATATTTAAACTCTGATCACATCTTTATTATTTCCTTTCTTCTGTGTACTTGGCTTTCTTTCTTTCTTTCTTTCTTTTTTTTTTTTTTTGATTGCTCATTTTTCTTACAGTGGAAACATAGGTCACTTAAACATTTATGATTTTCTTTTTTAAAACTTTTTTGTTTATTTTTAATTTATTATTTGAGAGTGACAGACAAAGAGGAAGAGAGAGAATGGGCGCATCAGGGCCTCCAGCCACTGCAAATGAACTCCAGATGCATGTGCCACCTCCTGGATCTGGCTTACATGGGTCCTGGGGAATCAAGCCTCGAACTGGGGTCGTTAGGCTTCACAGGCAAGCACTTAACTGCTAAGCCATCTCTCCAGCCCACATTTATGATTTTCTAATACAGTAACATTTCTCTTTGAGCGCTGCCTAAGCTGCATCCTACAAATTGTAATGTGTTAAAATGATTTCAATTGAAATATCTTCCAACGTTCTTCATGATTTTTCTCACTAACCATGCTTACTATGTAAGTGTTATTGTTTAATTTCTAAATATTTGAGGCTTTTTGGCCTATCTGTATTGTATTGCTAATTTAATGGTGTCATTAAAGAATATACTTTAGAATAATTAAGTCTTTTGCAATGGGTTTTGATTTATCTTGTAGTTTAGCATGTTTTATCTTTGTGATTGTTCTATGTGCACTTAAAACAAATATATATTTGCAGTGTGACTATAGCATCCTATAAACATTAGATCAAAGTAAGTGGTAATGCTACCGAGGTTGCCTTTGATTTTGTTGCCTTTTGTCTTAATGTTGACAACTAACTGAAAGAGAAAATATTGAGTCTGTTATTTCTGCCTTAATTTAATTTTGATACATTGTAGTTTGGTTTAATATTTTTAAAGTCTGTAATTAGGTACACATATATTTATGATTGTTATGTTTCCTGATAAATCAACATTTCCATCATCATAAATGTAATATTTACTTTGAACTCTATTTTTGTTTAATGCCAATATAACCACTTTGTTTTTATTTGGTTAAGGTTTATTTTTATAAGTATTTTTGTATTTTATTTATTTATTTATTGAGAGAGAGAGAGAGAGAGGCGGATATAAGAGAATGGGCACACCAGGGCCTCCAGCCACTGCAAATGAACGTTAGACACATGCGCCATTTTGTGTATCTGGCGTATGTGGGTACTGGGGAGTTGAGCCTGGGTCCTTAGGCTTTGTAGGCAAGTGCCTTAACTGGTAAGCCATCTCTCTAGCCCTTTGGTTCATGTTTTATTGGTATATCTCTTCCTAGATTTTTACTTTCAACTTTTCTGATTTTTCTTTGTATTTCTTTTTTTAAAACATTCATTCATTTATTTGTAAGCACAGAGAGAAATGGAAACACAGAGGGAAAGAAAGAGGGAAAGATACAGAGCAAGAGAGAGAGAATGGGCTCACCAGGGACTCAGCCCCTGCAAATGAACTCCAGATGCATGTGCCACTTTGTGCAGCTTGCTTTACATGGGAACTGGGGACTTGAACCTGAGCTGTCAGGCACTGCAAGTAAGCACTAACTGCTGAGAAATCTCTCCAGCGCCCTGTGTGTCTTTATATCTACAATTGTCCCTTGTGGCTTCCTGGTGGAGTCACAGACTATCTGTGGTGTATATTGAGGAGGTACTGGCAGGTGAAAGGCCATAAAATTGTGGGTCTCAGCAGCCGGGCTCACTTCTTCCACGGGTTCACTTTTCCCTTGTTTCTGCTTGTCTTAAATTTCCTTAGCACCTTCAAGTGGGTTTTGTGTCTATATCCTCAGGGTTGATCATTCTACACGTGGGAACAGTGGGTCTAACATAAGCCACGCACCATTGCTGAGAGCAAACACCGCTGCTCTACTTTTTAAAAACCTTTCCTGTTTTTACCCTCAACCCTCTTGCCACTTATCTGTCCCATTCATCTTTGCTTGTTAATGTGCACACTGCACTCCTTTAGCTCACTCTGAATCTGCTCTGGCCATGACTCGTTTGAATTGGCAAGTAAAGCCAGTACAAAATGGAACACAGACGGTAGCCTGGGAGGAGACTTGCAAAGGGATCAAAGACAAATCCAGAGTTGAAAATCTCTGCAAGATGCCACTGCACAAGCATTTGGGATTTTGTGCACCCATACTGCTGAATACACATGACACGGCCATCCCTGCACTAGACCAACCTTCTGAGCCTCTTTTCCCTATGGTAAAATTCTACCCCCTCCCTTAGCCCAAACAGACTTTGCTCAACATAATAGATCCGTAGAATCGAGATTATGAGCCAGGAGGTCTGAAATTTTAGCTGGGTTCTTTCACCTCATAGGCTATGGCTGGAACCAATTTCTCCTTTCTCCCCTTTTTTTTTGTGGTGTTGGGGAATCATACTCTAGGTCTCACATATACTGGACAAGTGCTCTACCACTAAGCTATGACTCCAGCCCTCTCTCCAACTTCAAAATAGTCACAAGTATGTATACAGCTGTGGATACAATGTAGAAATTGACAATGTCAACTTAAAAGTTGAGGCAGAATTCATTCTTGAGTTCTGGCCTACCTAAAACCAGAAAGGGGAGGTGAAGGGTTCTGGCTGTTGCATGGGGAGAGACTTGAATGTGGATGGAAGCCCTAGCCCAGCACAGACAAGTAAAGGAGAGGCAGGAGTGGGGAGCTTGGGGCTGGGCTTCTCCAATACTTTAATTTGTATTATTCTCTCTAGAGCAGTAAACAGATATTGCTTAACCAAAATTTATTGTTCAATTTCTAATTATCTATCATGAAGAAATATTGTGGAAATGGAAAACAAATACAGGTGACTTTAATAATAATAAAAAATGCTAGAAAAATGTGCCATGGATCCAGTTTCCAGGTTATCTTACCCATGGTGCCAAGTACTTTCACACAAACAAATACATCTAATAGATAACTTAGCATCCAAGCGGTGCTCAACAAATCCCAATGCTTGCATCTGAATCTTTCTTCATAAGTATCTTTCATAAGTCATGCCTACTGAGCAGGTGGGCAATCTCAGCCACAATGCTACCATCTTCTTCATAGACTATACAGCTCTCTCTATATATCTCTATATCTATATATAGATATAGATATAGAGATATATATGTCTCTATCTATCTATCTATCTATCTATCTATCTATCTATCTATCTATCTTCGAGAGAGAGAGAGAGAGAGAGTGAGCTCTGGACAAACCCTATGCAGCTCATGGAAATCTGAAGTTGAAAACCAACATAATAGAAACGGGTTCTCTTCCTAAAGCAAGATTGTCAGGGTTGGAGATGGCTCTGCAGGAAAAGGCACTTGGCTTGCAAATCCTGCAGGCCCAGGTTCACTTCCCTGGTACCCACTTAAAGCCCGATGCAAAATGTGGTGCGCTTATCTGATAACTGTTTACAGTGGTGGACAAACTCAAGCATGTGAGAGCATGCACTGCGCACACACAGAAATATTTTAACAAAAAAATAAAGATTCCTCAGTGGATTTCTTTAAGCAGTGAGCTCCCCTGCTCCCCTTAAGATATGACTTGATTTGTAAATTTTAATTAGACTTAACTTTTCCGGCACATATTGAATGTGAACCTGGCTTCCCTGGTTAGATTTCAGTTTCGTTTCCTTACTTTACTTGGGCAGTTCTTGTTGGGCACTTTGCAGGATCTTGAGCTGGGACAAGGACACTGAGGTGGACAGGATACACTGAGTGTCCATCACAGAGTGCCCCATTATACACTTCTATAAGGAGGTCAACATGTTTTGCAAATAGTGGTGGGGAGGTAAAGTCCTACACAAAGGAGGGGGGTCTCTGCATGCACCTTTAAATGGTCTTTAACCAATTAATCCCTGCTCTCTATCTTCCACCTCTTCAACTGGATTTATTATTAATAAGCTCTTCCCCGTCTGAAGCTGAAGCAGAAAGCGCCTCATCGTCCTGGGACACCTTTGAGTAATGTTTCAGCATATTTAATGTGCTGGCAGGGAGGTGGAATTTCAAAAAGGAGATGGATTTTGTGCCTAACAGACCTCTTCTAGAAAATTGCTTTTATTTTTTTAAATGGTCCCTTCAGTATTATATAATTTTTTTGAGGACAAAGGATGTCCATTTACACAGAGTCTTTGAACTCTTCCTCTCACATGGCTAAAAGCAATTCTCAGAATTCTTCAGTTTAGAGCTCCTGTGGTTATTTTTCTAGTTCTCCTTCCCCCACATGAATTGCTCTTTTTATTCTCTACCTGAGACTTGAACGAATGCATTTCCTTCCTCTGCCCTGTAAATGCCAGGTTTCCCTGGGCTTCCTTTCTTCTCTCTCTCCCAGGATGCCCTCCTGGCCTTCCGTCTGGCTCTGAAAATTCTTTGCCTGGGACTTCTGTATCTTTTCTCAGCTCGCACCCTTTCTGAAGCTCTGTGAATAGCTACATTAGGATGGGTTTTTGTTATTCAGTTTGTCTCAGAGTCATTTAATTTTTTTCTCCACACCTTCATCTCTTCAATCCAGGGATCCCCCGTGGATCCAGGCTTTCTCATGGCATATCTTGGGCTACTTGTCCACTTCATTAAGACTGAAACCCCATGGATCTGTACCTTCCTCCCTGTATCCTTTAGCTCTGTCCTGATTCAAAGGGTCAGTTTTGAACATGGTATCTGGGGAGACGACTCAGTGGGAAAACACTTGCCTCACGTGCTTGAGAACCTCAGTCCAGATCTCCAGAAAGTATGGAAGCCAGATGCATAATGGCACGAGCATCTATAATCCGAGTGCCAACTATGTAAACCAGAGGCAGATGGGAGAATCCCACGCTTAGAAGCCAGCCTGGCACATGCAGTTGACAAGCGAGAGCTTGCCTTAAACGAGGTGGAGGACTGGCACGCGGGCTTGACCTCTGACCTCCACACGGAGGTGCATGCCCGCGCTCACCACACAGCCACCCACAAACACACGGTGAAGAGGAAGTGCCGCAGCCTTCCTCTCAGCCTCTTTCCTTGCCCATCCTCCTCTCCAGCGCTGGCCCAGCTGTCACTATTTTTGCTGTTTCTTTGTCTTTTCTGTGGCAGGAGGACTCAGGGAGCCCCAGGACCAGTGTTCCTCAATCTCTCTGCACCTCAGACTAGACTTCCCTGGCAGGTGGGTCCAGACAGATACGGCAGAAGGCAACAAACAAATAAAAAAGCCCCCTTTTCTCATTTCCACTGGGTGCTCTCACTCATTTAGAAGCAAAAAGACAGGTTTTTTGATCCAGCTTTATAATTAAAAGAAAAACTTCCTCTGGTTAAAGAAAATTCCAAGCATATATGGAAATAAGATCATAAGTTAAGCCCCCATGAATCCATGTTCCAGCTCCAACCATCTTTACCTCGTGGGCATTCTTGCTTTGTTGATACTCAATGCAGTTCCCCCTCCACATCTCTGGGTATGGTGAAACAAATCCAGAATGAAGACATTGGATGTAACAGCTGAATCCCCAGGGGCGTAGCCTGACCTGAGTCAGGGCCTCAGTGGTGCTCATCGTCTGGCTTCTCAGTTCTTGCATTCCAGGTCTACAAGAGACCCTAGGCCTCTGCCTGTGGCTGATCCTGGCTCAGGACCTGTTGCTCCACCGCCCTGGACGATGACACCACCTGTTGGCTCTGCCCCCTTTCTCTGCTTTGGACTGGATTCCCTCCACCCTAGACGAAGCCGCCCTCTGCTGGAGGCAGCTGGGGCAGTTGGCAAAACACTTCTCTCTCACCCCCAACCCCCATCCTCCACAAGGACAGAGTCACCATCATGGTACGCATCAAACTTCCTCCGTGCAGACATGGTCAGCCCTGAGCTTATTAAGGAGCCCAGGGAGAAGGATAGCAAAGCCTCTTGAGAGTTTCTGTAGAATATAATTCACGCACTTGGGAATCTGTGTGAGGGACTCTACATTGCATTCTGGGATGGAAACAAGGGTAAGCAAGCCACTAGTAGTATAGTAAGGGGTATGACTGTATCTGGACTGCTGAAAGACAGGAGGGGAAGCCAGGAGCTGCTATAAATGGTTCATTTATCTAGGACTCCAGTGTAGCTTTTCTGTCCTTTCTTTCTTTCTTTCTTTCTTTCTTTCTTTCTTTCTTTCTTTCTTTCTTTCTTTCTTTCTTTCTTTTTGCAATCCAAAACATTTATAGGGCTCTGGGCTCAAGATACAAATTTGCATATTGCTTTACATAAGTCAGCATATGGAGTTCGTTCACCCCTAACACCAAGAAAAGGAAATTAAATTCAATTAGATTAATTAGTGCAACTGATTGAAAATTGTTTTCAGTCTTAATATTAAGGGTGCTGCTGCATGCAAGACATACAGAAGAGATTCTTTAATTAGGAGACCGAGGAGGGCAGAAGGCAGGCAGCTTAGACAACTCAGCTGGATTTTCTAGAGAGGCGTCTTAAGGGGGTGGGGTCACGGGGGGCAAGAGGGCTCCTGGGCTTCTGTGCAGGGCGTCTATTGTCCCACCTACTCGGCTCAGTCTCCCAGAAATTGTCACCTGGCTGGCGGGTGAGAAAGCTCATGTTAGAGTCACTCTCTGGTGTGAACCTATCTTAAGGTTCAACATTCTATTTATTTATTTATTCATTTGTTTGGGGGTGGGGGGTGTGTGTGTGGGAGAGGGAGACCATGTGTGTGTGCGAGCATGAAGACGTGTATGATGAGGTCAGAGGATGACCTTCACGCACTGACCCTTGCCTTCCGCCTCCCTTGAGGTGGGTCTCACGTTATTCAGAACGGCTTTTGCCTGCCGGGTTGGCCCTGAGCTCCTGCCTCTGCCTGTCCCCCCACCATAGTTGGGATTACCTGCCATGACCCTGCAGAGGGTGCTGGGGCTCTGAACTTGGGTGCTCAGGCTCACACAGTATCCACTGAGCCGTCACCCCAGCTCCGCAAGCTTCCACTTTGCATTTGTGATTTGTAATGCTTTATTTATTTATTTATTTATTTATTTATTTATTTATTTATTTATTTGAGAAACAGAAAGAGTCAGACATAGAGAGAGAGAGAGAGAGTGAGTGTGGAACACCAGGGCCTCCTGGCACTGCAAACGAACTCCAGACGCATGCACCACTTTGTGCGTCTGGCTTTACATGGGTATTGGGGAATTGAGCCCAGGCCATCAGGCTTTGAAAGCACCTCCAACCACAGAGCCATCATCTCTCCAGCCCCTGCATTTGTAATTTTTTTTTTCAGTGAGTCCTGAGGAGCTACAGCTGTCTGCTACTTCCTCATCATGCCCTTCCTTCTTTCCCTCAGCTCCTCTTTTCTGGCTAATTGTTTGGAGTTCTGGACAGGGGAGGGGCTTCAGGGAAGAGAGCTCTTGGGGGTGGGTGCCGCGGGCAGTCTTTCTACACTACTTCTCCCTGGTCCAGCCTGCGAGCTTAGCTCTGCCCTGCGTGAGCGGGTTCCACCCTGAAAGTGCCTGGGTGCACACTGCAGCTTCTTGCTCAGGCCCAGCATCAGGAGCTGCTCAGCCTCCTTTATTGGGTATTTGCCTGGGCCCAGGGAAAGCCTTATGCTGGGGACCCATCTGTAGTGGCCTTGCCCTTGCTGGCCTGCCGTGTGATGTTCTGGTCAAGAGGCCGAGCTTACTTGACTGAGGCCTGGAAATCCTGCAAGCCCTGGGCTTGCTGCTTGGCCTTAAAATCCTGCTTCCTGTTCTGCTGCCAAATGGGTGAATTTCCATAACTGGGTGGGTGCCAGGCTTAGGGCACTCCCGCCACTTGGTCTGTTTCCTCTCCGGATTGGCATTCTCCCCTTCCCTGGTGGCATCTCTCCCGGAGCCACAGAGAGCCCAGGACTTCCTTGTCTCTGTGTGCTTCCCGAGCCTTGCCCCTGTGGTGGCCCAGCCCAGGCCAGGCCACTGTTCAGGGAGGGCAGGCCCCGCCCGCGCTGCTGACCGACTTCCTTCTTACACGCTCGCTAGACCAGAACCCATGATCCCCCCTTTCTGGGTGGTGGGGGACGACTCAGAGGGGGACACGTGGAGCCTAGCAAGAGAGGGTAAGAGAAATCCAGAAATAACTAACCAAGGAACAGTCAGAAATATCAGAATGGAGAAATCTTTCAAGAGATGCAGAGTCGGGTGGAGATTGCTCAGAGGAGTGAGCTCTGAGTGTGTTGCTCCCTCATCGTGCAATCCAGCAAGCCACTGAGAAGGTCACACAACCTGGCCACCCCAGACAGGGTAAGGCAGCAGTTGGTGTGCGTACGTGTGTGTGTTGGGGTGTCATATAGACCCACCAGAAGCAGTTACAGGAAGAGGTGGCTGACCACCCTGAAATGACCAAGGTGGAAGTGGGTCCCCTGCGTTTACTTTGGCTGGAGCATTAGAGTTTGGACAGGGAAGGAGTTGGGAAATCCAGGGAGATGTGTGGGAGTGAGCTTTTGACATGAACAAATGCCTGCTCCCCTCAGAGAAAACAGAAACAACAGATCAAAGTAGCATTGCCATCAAAGTCCAGCTCAGAAAACCAATTGCGCTTACCTGCAGAGCATGTGCACGGGGCACAGGCAACCCCCAAACAATTCCACTCTGAACCGCCTCACCCCAGCATGGGGGGCAACGGGAGGAAGGAGCAGCCTTCAGAAGTGAGTGGAAGAAGAGCAGAAATGGAGGGGGGAGGAGGACCACAAATCTCCCTCCCTCCCCCACAAATTCCTCTTCTTCCTCTCCTGCTTCTCCCGACTGACTGACGGAGGAAAGGAAGGCTCGAAGGCCCACGCTCAGCAACCCCGAAGTTGGCTCTGGTCAGTCCAGACCCAGGTCTCCATGCACGCTTCTGGCTGGACCTCCAGTTCCCGCTGTGGGTCCCCGCAGAGCCACAGAGCCCTGGGAGTCCTCACTTGGGTCCTGGACTCCCTACACACACCTCCCTGGGCATCCAGGCAGGGCATGGGCTCTCCCTCAGGCACGGCCTGTTGTGCATGATAAGAAGCAAGCTCCTGACAGTACTAAATGGGCGTCGACTTCCAATAAACCCCCTGCTGCTGGTGCAGTGAGAGAGCTGATAATCGCTCTTCCTGGCTCACTCAAGCCGCAGCCAGGGTTATAGAGGCGCATGAATCAGAGATGGCAGCCTGTAACAAAAGCTTTACCTCCAGCTGTTTGGTTCATTTTCTAAACAACAACAACAGAACATTTTCTCCTTCCCCACCCCTCACTTGTGTTCCTTTGTGTTTGAGATTCATTATCAGCCAAATGCATTGGTCTAAGCCTCCAGGCTCGCGCACAACTGCAGAGAGGGAGGAGGTCAGGGACGCCTGCATCACAGGAGGCGATTTCGTATCCCCTGGTCCCTCGTACTTGCCAACTTTGGATGCCCACATGGAATCGCTGCTGCTCATTTCCCACGGGGGAAAGAGGCCCCGGGTTCTTCTTTGCCCACTTAGAACCACTTAGAAACCACCCACCTCCTCTGATGGCTTGGGCCCTGGCCCTCTTCTAAGGCTAAACCCGTTCCAGGAGCCCTGACTCTGCACGCTGAGTTGAGCACCCTTCACTGTGTCACAGAGCGGCTGCCCGGCTCCAAACACTGGGCCCAGTTCCCTTCAGTTGCCCATTGAGAGCGAGCAATCCAGCCGACTCTAGAACCTTCGCAACTCCGCACAGTTCCCTTCAGTTGCCCATTGAGAGCGAGCAATCCAGCCGTCTCTAGAACCTTCCCAACGCCGCACAATTCCCTTCAGTTGCCCATTGAGAGCGAGCAATCCAGCCATCTCTAGAACCTTCGCAACTCCGCACAGTTCCCTTCAGTTGCCCATTGAGAGCGAGCAATCCAGCCGACTCTAGAACCTTCGCAACTCCACACAACTGCCGTCTCTGTGTTTGTGTCAGTCAGCTTCCTGGGACCACATCAAATACCTGAGACAAACATCAAAAGAAGAAAGGTTTACTTCAGCTCATAGATTTTTTTTAAAAAGTATTTAATTTACTTATTTTGTGTGAGAGAGGGAGAGAGGCAGAATGAGAGAGGATAGGCAGTACAATTGAACTCCAGATGCATGTGCCACCTTGTGCATCTGGCCTATGTGGGTTCTAGGAAGTCAAGCCTGAGTCCTGCGGCTTCACGGGCAGGCGTCTTAACCACTATACCGTCTCTCTAGCCCAGCTTTAGTTCATGGTTGTGTAGAACGAAGCAAAGGACAGGACAAGGGTGTTAGTATCCCTCATCAAGGAAATGATCCCAGTGGCCTAACATCCTCCTGCCAAGTATCACCACTACCTCCCAAGACCGCCACTGGTTAGCAGCGAACCATGTAACACAGAGACCTTTGGAATATTTATGATCCAAACTGCAGTCTTGTTCTAGAATGCTTTCATTTCCTGGAAAAAAAAGAAAGAAAGAAAGAAACATTGCTTACTCATTAAGCAGTTCTTTTCCATTTCTCCCTCTTTCAGACCCTGGCAACCAGCAATCTGGTTTCTTGTTCTGTGGATCCACGAGTCCCAAATATTTCCTATCAACAGAACTGCACATGAGGCTGAGTGAGAACCGCTTCTTCTACTTAGCATAACACCAAGGTTAACCTACTCCATGGCATGTATTGCCACTTCACTCCCTTTTAACTATTTCATTATTCATTCATTTATTTGTGTGTGAGAGAAGATGAGGCAGATAAAGAGAGAGAATGGGTGAACCAGGCCCCCAGCCACTGCAAACGAACTTCCCCATGCACATGCCACCTTGTTCATCTGGCTTCAGTGGCTGCTGCAGAATTGAATCTGGGTCCTTAGGCTTCACAGGCATCTTAACCACTAAGCAATCTCTCCAGCCCTTTTACTCCTTTTTTAAAAATGGATTTTACTTATGAAAGAGAGAGAACACATGAGAGAGAGAGAGAGAGAGAATGGGCACGCCAGGGCCTCTAGCTATTGCAACCAGACTCTAGAGGTATGTGTTAGCTTGTGCACATGCACAAATTTGTGTGCCTGTCTGACTTTGTGCATCTGGCTTACATGGGTTTGGGGGAGCTGAACCTGGGTCCTTAGGCTTCTCGGGCAAGCACTTGCCTTAACCACTAAGCCATCTCTCCAGCCCTCCCTTTACTCCTTTTTATAACTAAATAATATTGCATGGTCTATAATCCCACCATGTGTTTACCTATTCATCCATCAGTAGAAATGACCCCACTCTGGGTTACTGTGAATAATGATGATGTGATTATGCATGTGTTTTTATTTGTTTAATTAGGTTTCGTTTGTCTGGATATAAATAAGTAGGGGTAAAATTGGTGGGTTACCTGATAACTGTTTAACTTTTGAGGAACCACCTACTGTTTTCCACAGAAACAACCATTTCACATTCCTGCCCCATTGCATGACAATGACATTGCTGATTTCTCCGCATCCTTGCTAACATTTTCTGGTTTTTGTCTTTCCCCATCATCTTTTCATTGTAGCAGTCCAGGGAGGAGCATCTCCTGGTGGCTTTGACCTGCACTCTTCTAATGACAATGGTCATGTGAACATTGAATATACATTTATAGACCTTCTTTAGACAATGTCAATTTAAATTATTTTTGAGTTGGGGTGTTTTGATTTGTAAGTGTTTTCTATTATTCAAAAAGGGATTTTTTTTCATTTTTTTTTTTAAATTTTTTTTTTTTTTGTTCATTATTTATTTATTTGAGAACGACAGACATAGAGAGAAAGACAGACAGAGGGAGAGAGAGAGAATGGGCACGCCAGGGCTTCCAGCCACTGCAAACGAACTCCAGACGCGTGTGCCCCCTTGTGCATCTGGCTAACGTGGGACCTGGGGAACCGAGCCTTGAACCGGGGTCCTTAGGCTTCACAGGCAAGCGCTTAACCGCTAAGCCATCTCTCCAGCCCTTTTTTTTCATTTTTAAAGTAATGTCCTTTGATGTCAACATTTTTGAATTTGGCAAAGTGTAGTTTATTTTCATGTTTAAGAAACCACTGACAAACAGGAGGCCTTGAAGATTTATTCCTGTTTTCAACCAAGGCATCTTTGTTCATTTGCTTGTTTTCGTGTTTAGAGCATGGATCTGTCTCGAGCTAGTTTTTGTCTGTGGTGTGAGAGAGAGTTTGTGACTTGCCCTCCTACTCCCAAGCCCGCGTCTGCCCTGGCCCCACCCTGGCTGCCTGCACGGCTCCTTCTCCACCCGGGTCACCTGCTGGTCTGCGGCCTGGGTCTCCGCTCTATTGGCCTCCACGTTGCTGGCCTGTACTGCTTCTTGCCCTCAGCTGAAATCCACTAGATGGTTCTTTTCAGCCAAGTAGCTAAATCTGTTTCTGCAACTTCATCCTTCATGCCCTTCTCTCTTGAGACCAAGCATCCCTGCGGCTTTCCCAGCCACACCAGCCAAGCGTTGTGACAAAATCAAGCTCCATTAATAAACACAGTTGCTAAGAATGTGGACTGTGGAACTGGCCAAATCTCAGCTTCTCCACCTGCTACAGGGGTGGCCATAAAAATCCTTTAGCCTTGATCTTTTCTGCATTATTGTGTACGTGGTCTGCATGCGTGTTCACATGGGTGTGTGCATGGAGGCCAGAGGGTGACGTTGAGGGTCTTCCTCCATCGTTTGTCCCTTTATTTACTGAGACAGACTGTCTCGCTTGAATTCAGAGCTCACCAAGCTGGTGAGTCTAGGTAGCCAGCTTGCCCTGGGGAAGAGAGACAGAGAGAGAGAGAGAGAGAGAGAGAGAGAGCGCGAGCGCACAAATGAGTGTCAGGACCTTTTGTCACTGTAGAGGAACTCCAGATGCTTGCATCACTTTGTGCATCTCGCTTTATGTAGGTGCTGGGGAACTGAACCCAGGCCATCAGGCTTTGCAAGCTTAGTGCTTTTAACCACTGAGTCATGTCTCCATGCTGAACAAGCACTTTATTTACTGAGCCCTGTCCCCAACCTTCTTTAACTTTTTTGTGACTCAGTTTTCTCATCTACAAAATGGGGGTAAGTTTTATATTTACCTCTAATAAAGTGAGTTACTAGACAAAAAGTTTTCAGAAGAACCGCCAACACATAGAAAAATGTTCCATGACCATTAGCTCTTAATAACCATGCCTAAAAATACAAGTGGTTCTTGGGAAAGGTATTATAGCCAGAAAAACAATTGAGCATGGCCGAGTTCCTCATTTTCCTAGGTCTTGAATAAGGACTGGTGCTGTCTCCTAGACCAAGGAAAGGAATCAAGTCTACTCTTGCCAATGGGCATAGTCAAGAGAAAGGATGTAGTGTGTAGGGTACAGGGTCCAAACCGGTCTTGCTGATTGCAAAATTCAGTTGGTGCCACTCAGGTTATATAAACCTATAGCCAATTCAGTCACATGATACCTGTGACCTAATGAAAGAGGCAGAAATTGGGAACTTTGTTTTGGCTGAATTGTTCTGAGCTACCTCCCCGCCCCCCGCGCCCCACCACCACTCTGCCCCACCCCGACCCTCATTTGCTTGCTGTTGAGTTATGGGAGAATCTTGTTCTCTTCTGAGGTCCTAGGGCCCAAGTCACCAAAATTCCCCCAGAGTTACCTGGAAGAAAAATACCCTGGGAGGAGGCCCTTGCCCTGCCGCCTGCCGCCTGCCACCCCTGTGGCTGTGTCCTTTTCAAAGTCGCAAATCACTCCTTCCCCAGATGGACTTCAGCCACCCGGATTTATTGTCTGTCTGAAGAGACACCGTGTGGAGCGACCAAAATAAAGGGGGAATAAACTAGAGCTATTTCAGCAAAATCTGCTGAGTCAGAATTAACAAGAAAATCGTGTAAGTAATGATCAGAAATTAAAACGCACTCGGGAGCCGCGGTGTTTAACTGAACCGATGTGGAAAAATGGAATTGGGTAACTAACAGCTCACACTATGATGCTGCAGGGCGCAATGCGAGGCCGCTCACCAGAGCAGCTAGGTGAGAAGGTGGACCCCAGTAACCTGGACCTGCCACTCCTCGAGGGGGCTTCTTCCCACTGCACCCCCACTTCTCTAATGGAATGTGGATCACTTTCTATGGGACCTCACAGCTTGCACTCTGGCCCTCATTTGGATATCAGGACACCCTAGAGGGCGGTAGAAATACTGCTCTCCATTTAACAAGTTAAACCCTGAGGGACACAGAGCAAGTGTCTGGGCTTGGCCTACATTTGGGCTTCCAGGCTACTGACATTCCTCTATGAGGCTGTCCTTGTCAATAAGTAAGAAATCTCCTCTCATTTAATTCTTCTGTAACCCTTGGTTATCATGCATGAGGTACTGAGTAAGAGCTGTGTATTGCCAGTGTGGTAGCAAATGATGGAGCCTGAGATGCAGAAGTATGGTTGCTTTGTATATTTTAAGTGTTTAAAAATAACTTTCATCAGAGCACAAGTCAAATGTTTTCTTGTTCTCCTAACTCTAAAAGCACTTAACAAGTCTTACATGAGTATTTTTAGTCTCCCAGCAAATGTCTCAGAAAACTGTGGGGAATGACAAAAAGGGTGTGGAAGGAAATGAGCTTGCAGCCTGGTTATGCCACCTTGCCTTTCTGTCACCTCTCATGGCCACAAAGCCATCAATATCACAACTTGCCATCCTTCAACTACCAGAATAACCATTAATGAGCACTGGGGAGGGAGGAGCTGACTGCTATCTGTGTCCCTGTGCAGCATAGGGACACACAGTGTGATTTCCTAGCAGAATCGTCTCAGCAAGGACGCTGCTCCTCCAAGGAGCCCAGAGCGTTCATCTCCTGCAGGGCGGCACAGGAGAACCCAGGAGAGCAAAATGGGAGGTGAGACCGTTCATCTCCTGCAGGGCAGCACAGGAGAACCCAGAGGATCAAAACCAGAGGTGAGAGTGTTCATCTCCTGCAGGGCAGCATGGGAAAACCCAGAAGAGCAAAACCAGAGGTGAGAGCATTCGTCTCCTGCAGGGCAGTGCGGGAGAACCCAGAAGAGCAAAACCAGAGGTGAGAGTGCTCATCTCCTGCAGGGCAGCACGGGGGAGGGGTGCGGGGGGGGTACCCAGAAGAGCAAAACCACTGGTCAGGCACTGAGCTGCAGGCAGTTTCCTCTTTTAACACTTAAAGATCTTAAGGAATTCCTCCTAATTTCCTCACCTCTACAGGTGAAATGGTCATGCCTCCTGGTAGGAGTTCTGAGTAGCCTCAAATAATATCTGTAAGCTAGCCTATAGGAAGATGTGCTTGTCCTGTAGGAAAGTTTCCATGAAAAGATGGGATTTTTTAAAAAATTTATTTATTTGAGAGCAACAGACACAGAGAGAAAGACAGAGAGGGAGAGAGAGAGAATGGGCGCGCCAGGGCTTCCAGCCTCTGCAAACGAACTCCAGATGCGTGCGCCCCCTTGTGCATCTGGCTAACGTGGGACCTGGGGAACTGAGCCTCGAACCGGGGTCCTTAGGCTTCACAGGCAAGCACTTAACCACTAAGCTATCTCTCCAGCCCGGGATTTTTTTTTTTTTTATTAGCAGTTGTAAGAGTAGATTTTGTATTGCAACAGCACGAGGTATTCCTGGATTTGGCCTCCCTTACTCTCCTATGTGCAGATTACTCTCCTCCTGAGTGGCCTTCCTGAAACCCTACTTCAGTGTGAAGCTTCTTGGGGTGACAGCCTGCAGCCAGCACTCCTTCCCCAGCACCCCTCATCCGCGTCTCTCTTTAGAACACAGTTATACGACCCAATCACACTCTTTCTACCTGTTAGTCCTGGGATACAAGCAGCTGTGAGATGGCTGAGATGGAGCAGGATGAGGCATGAGAATTTGCTGTATGGTCGGCAGATGAGCCTTGGCAAGGGCAGGAAGCCTATAAAGCTCGGGTGAGATTGGTTAAGGAGGGAAGGGTTGGGGTGGGAAGACAGTGGCTGGGTTGTGATGAGTAGTCCAGGATCGGGGTACAGCTCTGCATGGCAAGGGCAGCGGGAGGGGAAGGGACCCAACCCACAGCCAGGTGTTGCCAGGGACATGTAGCCTAGGATGTCAGAGCCTCAGGCTCAGTCGTTAGGCATGGGACTGCAACCAGTCATTAGAATCACTTAAAGACTTTTATTTCCTTAAAATCTGTCTTCCTAAGTCCTAAGATCAATTTATATGAAAAAAAATGACATTTTCTAAAGAAAGTGCCATGTGGAGATGGAGTCACAAAGGTCACCTTTCAGATGTCCTGTAACGGATTTATCCTGGCAAAGACCATTGCCTGAGTGCGAGGAGGCCAAAGTTGCAGATCGTGACGGTTGGAGGCAAGCTCCCTGCGGCTCTGTCACTTTACAGCAGGAGTCTGGGGCTCTAAGCCCAGCCCTTGAGAGGCAGTGATACGGAGGACCACTGGGGTGGACACAAGGGGCCAAGGGATTCAGCTTAGCGAATGTGCTTGTTTCTTCTCCAAAGAAGAAAAGTGGTAGCCTTGGCTGTCTTCCCCAGATTTATGTTGTGAAAGACAAAAATAAGTTTCCAGCAATAATGGAATATCTCCTCCAGAAAAGTTAACGATATCAAGAGCTAACACCTATGTGAATGTGGCTCAGGCTCACGAAGGGGGTAACACCATCTAGGGTCACCAGACCCACAGACCGCAGACCCTGCCCAAGCTCACTGAATCTCCAACTGCCGTCTGGTATCATTCCAAAAGAGGTGACGACATCCATGGACATCTGTGACACAGCGAACCAAGCAAATGAGAAAATTCAGACAACTAGCTAGACAGTTCCATGGGGCGCCCGAGGAGAAAGAACAATCTAATCATCAGAAGACTGCGTGAAGAAAACTGTAGGACATGGGAGTTCTTCAGCTGAAACTCAGAGAGCATCACTAATGACACTGGAGCAGTTGAGTGGAGCATCCTTGTGTGAGGGCTCTTAAGGGAGAGAGGAAAGGAAATGATTGGTTTGAGATCATGAAAAGATGATGACATGTTGGGAAATTTGAGGAAAAGTGAGAGTCTTGAACACCAGGGAAATATAAATAAACAAGTAAACAAACAACAAGGAAATTATGAAATCCAGGGAAAACAGAATATACAAGAAAATAGACTTGGTCATAATTCACTATTTGGCTCAACATTTAGATGCTGATTATTGATTTTTTGTACATTATTTTATAAACATATCATAGGGATAAGAGAAAAGAAATGTGGGCAATGATGTGGAAAACCTAAGTTCTTATTTACCATGGCACAAAGTCAATAGTCCAAAACTAATATGTCAAGAAATAGCAGTATAATGTCTAAATTGCAGATGTAAATGCCAGAGGAAAAACCTAGATATTTGAAAGATGGATGTCTCTGAAGAGTGTCTATGGAAAGGGAATTTCTGAATGTAAGTGTTGCTTCAATAGCTTCAAGTTCAGCAACTACAACAACAGTGGTCCTTTTTTTTGTTGCTGTTTTTGAGACAAGGTCTCACTATCAAATTCATGGCAATCCTCCTAACTCAGCCTCCATAGCGCTGGGATTATAGGTGTGAGCCACTGCGCCTGGCCCAACAACAATTTTTTAAAAATATAAAATGAACCCTCTAAAGAAACAAAAATAGCTGATGCAGCCTGTTAGTGGGCTAGGTCTACTTTCTCTTTTTTCCCCTACAAAACTGGTCAAGTCATGAACATCTCAGAATGTCAACCTTTCTTCTTATGAATGGAAAGGATATTTTTAACAACCTGTTACACTTTAAGCTTCTTCTACTATATTGTTCTCTTGCTTTTCCTCATTGCGTTTTATACAAACAAAACTTTCTTGAAGAAGAGGAGCAAGCAGGAAGTCTGGACTTGGAGCTGAGGATTCCTGCTCACTCCTTGCCGGTGGCTTCCTGACAAATCACTGCCTTGCCTGTCGCCTCTTCCCCTCCTCCCAGGGCAACAGCAGGCCCCACCCCACGACGCCATCTCCCCCAAGCCTCAGCAGCCTGGATCCATGCAGGTGATCATAGGCATCCGAATAGATATGGATTTGATTTAACAAATGAAAGTAACTGGTTTTCCTTTTTTCTTTTTGGTGTGTGTGTGTGTGTAGTGCATATGTGTTCATGGATGTGAGGTTGGGCACACAAGTGCCACCATGTACATTTGGAGGCCAGAGGACAGCTTTGGGGTGTTGGTGCTTGCCGTCCATCTTTTTTTTCAAGGTAGGGTCTCACTGTAGTCCAGGCTGACCTGGGTCCTGGAATCTGAACTACCACTTCCTGTGGTTGTGGTTGGAACAGGGATGCCCTGGGTTCCCCTCAGTCCGCTGCTGTTCTTTGGGATGTCCCAAAGCCAACTCTGAGGGCGGTGGTCAGTGGTTGAGCCTCTGGCTGTTTGATCTACTACTCACCATTCTGACGTGGTCAGCCCTGCTGGTAATCCTGTAGACAGCAGGAGTCCACAGCTGACCCTGCTTCCTCCAGACAGCTTCCCACGGGGGCAGCACCAAAGCAGATTGTCTGTGCACGGGGTGAGGGGGCTGCGGCTGGTCGGCAGCTCATGAGCCAACAGGAAGAACCCTTTGTAGTTAGACTGAACTACGGGTTCTTTCTGCTAAGTTCAAGGGTCTGTTGTCGACTGAGAAGTGATCCTGGCCTGGCTGCCGGGGAGCAGATTAAAACACAGTTTAATCCAGACAAGCAGGTTTGGTCCAGCTGGTGTGGCACAGTTCGACCAGCTCCCCGTGAGAACCTAGCCCTGGCAGATCCTTGTGGGTGCCAGCCTCCCAAGGGGACAGAGACAAACGGGAAGGAGGTCTACATACTGAAAGTGAAGCGGACCATCTGGAGGATGTAACGGGACACAGGGAAGCATGGGAGCACGAGCTCTGGTGGGGGACGTAGAGGAGGTGCCTAGCATCTCTCCTTCCAGAGCCTGAAAGTGGTTCCTGGTGGAAAGCTCTACCTGCCGAGGTACGCTGGTCTCCCCCACTCTCAAAGGTCGCCAGTTCCTAAGGAATATGCCTCGGCGAGATTGCAGCCGGGACCAGACCAGAGGCTTAGAGATGGCTCGGAGGAACACATACAGGGCTTCTTTTGTCCAGCTGTGCCCTCTCTTCCCCCTTTCCTGTCCACCTCATGGCACAGCCACCCTATTGTCCACAGAGCTTTCTCGTCCCAGTCTTGGCAGTCTTTGTACCCAAGCAACAACCTCGGTGGTACCAGTGACACAAGGCGCCACCCCCACCACCCCCTCGCTCTCTAAAATTACTTCTCTCCTCTGCTTGTTGTCCTTGCAGACAAGGACTGCTGGCCCCGTCCTGGCATCATGCTGTCGTATAACAGGTACCTAGTCAGTATTTATTGCTGAGTGATCTGCATATACATTGGAGAGGGGTGAAGTGCCCTGCCTTTTGGAGGGCTGGTCACTGAGGTGAGGCACTCGCTCTGCTATTTATCACTTGGGCAACCCCGGTCAGTTATTTAACTTCTCTGAGACTCAAGTTCCTCATGTGTAAAATTGTGTTAATGCTATTGCTCCCCCTCCCCCACCCCCGCGTAGGAATCCTGTTTGCATGAAATAAAACAGTGTGTGTTTAAGGTACACAAACCTAATCCAGACACATCTTACCAGCTCGCTAAATGCTTGGGCCTCCCCTACCTATCAAATAATTGGTGAGGGGATAGATCTATGTAAGGGTCATTGTGGCTGACCAGTTGTTCAAGATATAGAAGGGCTCAGTTTTTTTAAAAATTTTATTTATTGATTTGCAAGCATAGTGAGACAGAGAGAAGAGAGGCAGAGAGATAATGGGCACGCCAAGGCCTCCAGCCACTGGAAACAAACTCCAGATGCATGTGCCCCCTTTTGCATCTGCCTTATGTGGGCACTGAGGAATCAAACCTGGGTCCTTTGGCTTCACAGGCAAACGCCTTAACTGCTAAGCCGTCTCTCCAGCCCTCAACTCAGTTTTTAAAAGCCCGCCTGCTAAGGAGAATGATACAAGGGCCTTCAACTGTATTTCTTATAGTTTCTTTCTGGTGAGAACACAAGTATTTGTTATTTTATTCTTGGCGTGAACAATGAAGCCTCATGGTCATGAATTCAGAACTCAAGGGAGACTCTCTTGGGTTTGGATCTTGTTTCTGCTTCAAATTGTAGGACTTTAGTCACTTGCTTAACCTTGCTGGCTCTCTGGTGACTCTGGGGAATTAGGAGCGAGGGTGAGGTGTGGCCTTCGGTCTTCTGAGCACGAGGAAGTGCTGTGTTCGTGGTTGCTGTGCACTGCTTTCCCTTCCAGTTTCTGGGATTAAGAAATTAAGCCTGGTAGTCACACCAAATCGAGCAGCAGACCATGAGCACTGGGATGGCCTGTACTCGGTCAGCCAGCCACGTTTCTGTGACACAAAGAGCCCTCTCTCACTGCAGCCATCGTCCCCCATCCTCTCCTCTCCCATTGCAGCCATTGCCCCCATCCCAGTCTCTCACGGCCATTGACTGTCTTAACAGTGATGTAGTTCATGTCTCAACAAAGTTTCCGGAGCCTCACGCAGGCCCTGGCTTCAGATGTCTCATCCCAAGCTCCTAGTTACTCTCTGCCACCCAGTCCATCTTCTTATGTTTGTTCCAGTAGCTTCCACGGCTCACAGCCACCTGCCAGATAAAGTTCTGGATCCTCTGCCTGGCACTCAAGGTCCCTTTTCTGGCTCTGCCTGAGCCCCCTTCCCTCCCATGTCTCGGGGTACCTGTACTCGCGTGGTTCCTGTCACCTATGGGTTCCCCCTCTCTGTGCAGATATCTCACTCATGCCTGAAGCTCCTCTCGCGGGCTTCCTTACTTCCTTTGCTCCTCTAAGCATGGCAAACCTCTTCCATGACACAGCCTTCTGCCCAAGCTGCTTTCTTGTGGTCTGTCACCTCCCCTTCCTTTGCTCAAGACTGAACATTCTATCGTGCAGAACACGCCGTTCAGTCTACAGTCCCCCCCTTTACCAGCTGAGCTGCCGAAGGGTGCGTCAGACTGAGCACTCTGCAGCACCCCACTGGACGCAGGGCTTCTGCCCCTGCCTTGATGAAGGGGGTGCAATGCCACTCACTCCCAGGCAGGTGACCCCTCCTGGAAGCTGGTGGAAGCCTGGGGCCCTGGGGACTGGCTTCCAAGCTGGACACCGCATTGTGATAAGGGTTAGGGATGGCTTCAAACTGGCAACAGTGTGGACGCAACACTGGAGAGGAGTGAAGAGAGACAGACATCTGACATGGGGGTTGAATTCATGAACCCAAGCAGAAATCTTTTAGGAGACAGGTGGTTTTGAAACTGAATCTCTTTCTGTAGCCCCAGATGGCCTTGAACTTATGGCAATTCTCTTGCTTTAGACTCCAATGTACTAGGATTGTGGGCATGAGACATAGAGACTAGATTCCCCAGAAAGAAGAAGAGCTGAGAACATTTCCTAGCTATGGAGTAAAGTGAGGAAGAAACATTTGGAGGTGCTGCAACTGTCTACAGCCTCCTGGGTTCTGGGAGTTGAACTCAGACCCTCATCTTCGTGAGGCAAGCCCTTTACTGACTGAGCCATCTCCCCAGCCTCCAGGTGGTGACCCTTTTTACAGAGGAGATTGGTGAAATCAATCGGAGAGGCAATTTAGTACTACTTCACACCTAGGATCCAGAGATGCTGGGATTTGACCTCTTCACATTAACTTAGGTTGCCCAATGGGAAAGAGGAGGTGAGGCCAAGGGAAGCCTTTTCTCTTTGAGTCTCTGTGGGAGACATCCGGATGCATCAGACAGACAGGGCGGGCCTGGCAGGGTGGTGAGGCTTACTGGAGGAGGAGAGAAGGAGCCAGGGCAGCCCTGAAGGACACTCCTGGAGAAAAAAAAGAGGGACTTCATTCCTGTGCCCCTCCACTGCCGGAGGCAGGTCATCTTCAGTCAGAAGCAGGGTTGGTATCTGGGACCTGCATGGAATGAAGAAGTGCCGACGCCCAGCTGGGGTGGGGTGGGGGCGAGCCCAGGGCATCTCCTCAGCAGAGGGGCAGGCCTGCAGAGTAGACTGAGAAGCCCAGGGGAGCTCTGTTACCTCCCTGCCTCTGTGCACCTCAGTGCGATTGATGAGACCAGCTTTTGGAAAGAGCTTTGTCCCTCTGTGGACTGCTATTTAGTCTCTGGCTGTCAGATCACTCACAGCCAAACTACGCCTTACAGCTTCCTTTCCTCCAGCCAGGGATGGACGGAGCCTGGATGGCGAAGCAGCTCTTTTTTCTCCCCTGGAGCAGGAAGGTACAGTGCATGTCCGCACCCCACCAGGTCACCTTACTCTTCCAGTGGCAGCCCTTCACCCTGGCATCCTGGCTGGCTTGGGGCAGGTTGCGCTGTTGGAGACTGGCGTCCTCAGGAGGGATGCTCCTGGCTCCTTGGTGCAGCGGGACAGTGAGTTATTGCAGCCTCTTATCTCCAGCAGCAGGTGCAGGCATCCCGGGCCGCTCCTTCTGGCGGAGCGAAGCCAGGTAATGTTTACTGGCTCAAGTGAGCGAGGGACGCAATCTTGTCACAGCATGGAGGATGCTGCTCTCGCCCATGGATTTCTCTCCCCTTCTTTCTTTCTTCATTATGTTTGTAATTTTGTTTTATTATTTCCCATTGGAAAGCTGTGAAATGAAAATGATGCAATCTACTGCTGTGAAATAATGTCGTGCTCGAGTCCTTTTCCAATAAGCCCCGAGGTTTGCACTGTGACGCCTTCATTAAATTAGTCGGCTCCATGGCAAATGGAACAGCGCTCAGGGCTTTGGAGTTGCCTAATCCGAGTTGGACTGCCAGAGAGTGGAGCCCTTGAGGGAGCTCAGGGCATTGGCTCTGCTGGCGGGGGCCAAAGGGCTCCCAACTGCCAAGTTGGGGGCATTGGTTCCATTGCTAGACTTCCCTAAGTCCTTCCCTACACACCTGTGATCCCGGCTCTGTCCCAGGTTCTGAAAGGGAGCATGGGCTGGGGCGGGAAGGTGCCCAGTGAGTAGGGAAAGCAGGGCATGGTACTGTGGGTCACTAGGAGGTGACCAGAGGTACAAAATGAATGAACTTCTCTCTGGAGGCCAGAATTCGTGCTTTTAGACGCCAGTGAACGTGCCTGAGTTGTTCACTGATGCACTATGACACCCCCTCCCCACCGCCCACCCTTCCGTCACCATCCCCCCTCATGAGTTTGAGAACATATTCTCTCTGGCTAGGATTCACCGCCGTATTAAAGATTTCCATTTCTGATAGATCCTTCCAGTTAGCATTTTCAGTATTAAACTCTGTCATTATAAAGTTAAATATGCATGGTCCCTGAATCTATGTGCATTCTAGCAAGGTTTTATTGTTATAAATTTGTCTTCTTGGTCTTCCACTCCTGCCTTCGCTGTCCTGTTCATGCTCTAGCGTCTGATAACTAGCCAGGAGGTAATTAGGAAGCAGTGCCAAAGAATCACAAGTTTATTCTCTCACTCATTCATGGAAATTGATTGAGTGTCTACAATGCGAGATGGTCCCCAGCCAGTGTGAGAGACAATGATGACAGCTGATCACAGCACTCAGGAATTCTGCTCTGAGCAGCACAGGAAGCTCCGCCCCCGTGCCCATATAAATATTGGATAAAACAATTTGAAACCACAGCTGCATTTGTAAGGAAGAAGGGAGAGAGTCCAAATACCAAAATCAAGTGGGAATTCAAAGTGATCCTGGTGACTGAGAGCTGGACAGGAAGTGAAGCTGAAACGTCACCAGGGCTGGGCTTCATGTGCAAGCAGACACATGCAGAAGTCCCATAGCCCCTTGGAGCAGAAGCTGGAAATGGAGTCGCCCATGTGACCAGGGGTCTGGAAGAGCTAGATAAGCCCCACCCACCAGATGGGTGAGCCACAATGGCAGGGAAACAGAACTAAAATGGGGGGTGGAGAGAAAAAGCAATCTATCTATAAATGATCAAAATCCAAGATTGTACCAAGTAGAGAGATGGGATCAAAATTCTCATTTCTCACAGTGTGAAAACCACCACCAGAGAAATCAATGCAGAAATTGGTCTGAAATCAAAAGCAATCCAATGGGACCAAGCAGGGGCAAGTTTAACCCTCTCCCAGGCATGCCTCCACAACCAGGATCTCGGGGTGCCCAGAAGAAAGATGCCCACTGAGGGTGAGCTCACAGTAGAAGGTACAGATCACAAAAGAAAATAAACCATGGGAAAAGTATGCCTCAGATCCGATATGACAGCCTCCACCAGCCATGTAGAGCTCAGATTTTCCTAGAAACACCCATGTCTTCCAATTCACCCGGTACCAGCCCACCCGCACCTCTCATTCAGACCCCACGGTGCCTGAAACTGCTGCCTATCTTTTTTCCCAGTTAATGAGGATACACAGCTGTGCCTCAGTGGGGGATGTGTTCGTGCAGCCCCTCTTCCCCACAGATGCCTAAATCCCGGGATGGGCGAATCCTTCATATAAAGTGGCACTGGGTTTGCATATAGCCTAAGCTTGTTCTCTTTCATACTTTAAATGAACTACATATTAAAGAGCTGGCATAATGTAATTGCTATGTAAGTGGTTGTCCATGATCAGTAGAAATGTATTTTTTCCCCCTTGCATGTTTTCAATCTGTGGCTGGTTGAATCTGGAAAATGTAAAACTTAGTGATATGAAAGGTTGACTGTATACATAAATGCACACACACACACACTTGTTTCTTTGTATTTAATACTTTCTGGAAGACACTTGATTCTTCTTAAGCCACTAGTCAGAGGTAATCCTGGCATCTCCTCTTCTGATAGTGTGGTCAGACTGCTCCAGGGAGGTGGTCTT
Source organism: Jaculus jaculus (assembly GCF_020740685.1). Taxonomy (NCBI): domain Eukaryota; kingdom Metazoa; phylum Chordata; class Mammalia; order Rodentia; family Dipodidae; genus Jaculus; species Jaculus jaculus. Next base: position 167,945,086 of record NC_059106.1, read on the forward strand.
CTAAGCATGGTTCAAAGTCTAAATTTTGGGGGACCTTCCGATGCTTTCAAGGTCTTCTTTGTTTTCGTGGACCAATCTCATTTAACAAACTTTCACAACTACAGGCAACCTACTAAGTTAACTCTTTCAGGTTATTAGAGTCCAGCATTCAAAGTCAGTGAGGTCCTTCTCAGAGAGGACCACAGACTCCACGTCAACGTCCACTCAAGAGCCTGATGACCAGGTGAGGCCCGAGCACGCTCACACTGCCGTGTGCATGCAGCCCTGGGCAGCTTAACACTGCCGCAGCGCCTGTCCAGCAGGGAGCTCTCTGGGATTGGCAGAGGCTGGAAACTGCTGGTATGTCTGCTTGCTTTATGTGCTCACTGATGCAGTGGCTTGGGTGTAAAATGGCCCCCATAGTCTCACGTGTTTGGCTGAAGCTTCATTTCTGAGGCCCAGCTGGTGGAGCCTTTGGAAGGGGGAGCCCCGCTGAAGGAGACATGTCCCTGGGGAATGAGCCCTAAGATTAAGTAGTCCAGTCCCACCAGATGAGGTAACTAGCTTGCTCATGCTTCTTCCTCCCAGCTGGTGTGGGAAATCAGTTTCCTGCTGATCTGGAGATGTGAGCCAGGCTTCCTGTTCAAGCCTAGCACCCTGCTTCCCTGATGTGATGAAACGTCCCCTTGAAACAGTAAATTCAAATAACCCCTGTGATTCCATAAGCTGCTGCTGACCAAATGCTTGGTGACAGCTTAGAGAAAGGAACTGCCACCATGTGCATGTGTGTGTGTGTGTGTGCGCGTGTGCACACACACACATGCCTGCTAGAAATAACCTCTGTTGTCATACTCAGGAAAGCTATCCACCTCTCTTTACTTTAACATTTTTATTTATTTAAGAGAGAGAGAGAGAGAGAGAGAGGGAGAGAATGGGTGAACCAGGACCTCCAGCCACTGCAAACAAGCTCCAGATATGCATGTGTTACCTTGTGCGTCTGGCTTACATAGGTCCTGGTGAACAGAGCTTCAAACTGGGGTCCTTAGGCTTCACAGGCAAGCGCTTAACCCCTACGGCCACCTCTCTGGCCCACTTTTTATTTTTTATTTATTTTTATTTTTTTTTAAGGTTTTTTATTTATTTATTTGAGAGCAACAGACACAGAGAGAAAGACAGATAGAGGGAGAGAGAGAATGGGTGCGCCAGGGCTTCCAGACTCTGCAAGCGAACTCCAGACGCGTGCGCCCCCTTGTGCATCTGGCTAACGTGGGACCTGGGGAACCGAGCCTCGAACCGGGGTCCTTAGGCTTCACAGTGCGCAAGCGCTTAACCACTAAGCCATCTCTCCAGCGCCCACTTTTTATTTTTTAAGTGGAGAGAGAGAAATGGCACACCAGGGTCTCCAGCCACTGCCGTCAAACTCCAGATGCGTGTGCCCCCTTGTGTGCGTGTGCAGCATGGGGCGCTGGCGTCACTGTGTGTCTGGCTTTATGTGGGACCTGGAGAGCCAAACATGAGTCCTTAGGCTTCACAGGCAAGTGTCTTAGCTGCTAAGCCCCCCTCTCTAGCCCCATCTACCTCTTTTGGAGACAGGGTCTCTTACTGGCCTGGATCTGACCTAGACTGGCTAGTCAGTGAGCCCAGGGGCCCTCTTATCTCTGCTTCTCCAGTGCTGGGGCTACAGGTATTTGCTGACTCATATGCCAGCTTTAGTTTACAGGGGTACTACAAGCTGAGCTCAGGTCAAGCTTATAAGGCAAGCACCTTGTTACCCACAGAGCTATCTCCCCAGCCCCGTGTCATGCTTGCTTTAAACCACCAGCCCTTTGCTTGGACTGTGTCAGTGTGAGGACAGTGGAGAGAGTGCTTCAGACCTTGCACGGTTGGAGTAAGTCCTTCCTCCTCGCATGGTCCATGCTGAACCTCCATCCTCCACTAAGGAGGCCTTGGGAAGCATGCCCTGAACACCATTCGCAGGAGAACGTCTGCGTCTCCATCAGCAGGGTACCCACCTGGCCCTTCCACGTGACTCTTTGTTATCCTCTCCAAGTTCTTCACTGTCAAGAGCAGGGTTGGCAGTGAGCTGAGGGCCACCTCTGCTGTCACAGGGAAGAGATTAGGTGAGAAGTTACGTGCCCCACTGGGCACAAGTCAACATTCTCCTTTCCTCCTCCTTTAAGTGCCAGAGAGACCTACGGCCACCCCCGTTGTGTAACTGTGTGGGGATCAGTGTAACATGTAAGTAAAGCCACTTCATCTTAGATGAAAGAATAGCTTGTCAACCACCTGCTTAAGAAGACGTCCACAGAGAACTCCCCGTGCCTGGCCCAGTGCTGGCAATAAAGAAGGGCAGGAGACCCCATTGGGTCTGACTACTTGTCGCCTCAGTATACATGCCTGTCTTTGAGTACCCTGAGGTACCGTGGCTGTGGGAGTGTGGAGCGGTGGGTTTTGTAAGGAGCCTGGACAGCCTCCCAGCACTGCGGAGCTTCCTGGGTGAAGGAAGATGGGTACCTGCTTAGGAACTAATAGTCACTGGGGGGCAGTCTGGTGGCCTTCCTGGCTGCCTTCTGGCTATCACTCTCCTGAGAGCCCCCACCCCTGCCCTTGAGCGCTGGCCATACCCGGCTAACTGATTCTGCCAAACAGAATGTGGTGCAACTGATGGGAATGAGTTGTGAGATCTGTTTGCAGAAGTCTGGGATGTCGGTCCTCTTGCCTTCTTGGTTGGCTTGCTACGGGGACGTGAGCTGCCAAAGGTATTTGCACAGCGAGAACTGAGGCAGCCTCTGAGCCACGCGCAGCCTTCGAGGGACCAAAGCCCTGAATGAGCCTGGATCACTCCCAGCCCTGTGGAGCTGACTGCGGCCCTGGCCAGCGACTCTGCTGCAGCCTTGGAAGTCTCCAGAAGCAGTGGGATCAGTTAAGCTGGGCCTGGATGACTGACCCACACAAACTGTGAAGCAGTAAATGGGTTGTTAGTTAAGCTGCTAAGGTTCGGGGTCATTGTCCCACAGCAGCAGGTAACAAAGGCAGCGACTGAATCACACTTCCCTTCTGGCATAACCTGAAAACTTTTACACAGCATAGCTTGTTTCTTCTTATAAATGCTAGTGAATAAGAATAGATAGTTACTGTAACCATCCCAGAGCACACTAGTCCACAGGGTTTATTAACACCGTAACCGTAACAGGCTTAGATGTCCACCTCATGCACCCAGGGATTGTATGATAGTGTTTGAAATGGGGGGGGGGGGCCCTGAATGATCACAGAGAACAGCTTCCACGCCATATCCACCCAACAAGATCTCCACAGGGAACTAGACCCTCTGACGACACCGATGAGTATCTGTCGCCATCAGTGATCTGGTCCCACTGTGGACACAGTAGGGAATGGAAGGCCGCAGAAGTGAAGTGTGTGTGCCACACAGCTGGTTGGTGACAACCTAAAATGAGGACACAAGTGTCCAGCTGCCTGTCTTCTTCACCCACTCTGCCACAGCATGCCACACCTTCACCCACAGTCAAGGGAGAATCCAGTTTATTGCTGAGCCAGTGGCAGAACCAACAGCATCAATTACTGGATGACTTTTAACGATAATTTTATTTGTTCAGGAAACCACCTCCGTCCTGACCTCTCCATTTACTTCTAGCATGTTGACAATGAGGAGAACATTTCTCCCTGGCCTTCATGGTGTCTTTTTTTTTTTTTTTTGTCAAGACAGAACAGCAGACACTTTCCACTGGATCTCTGTCTCCAGGTCCCAGTCAGAGGAAGACCCGACTGAGACTAAAACTTCACAACATTGCACACACGTGAGGGGTTGGACGCTGAACTCCATTGGCTTGTGACCTTCCCCTCCATCCTCCCTGAGACAGTTGCTCCTGTCCTGGAGGGGGTGGTGAGTCTGTCTCACCTCCAGTCAAGGGCATCTGGTGAAGTCATGGGCTGTTCACAGACTGGGTTCCAGTTTATTCTGGTCTGGGAAGTTACACCCCTATCCCACGGATAGATCCATGCAGGGTCCTCATGAGCTCACAATGTCCCAGTGCTGGCTCATGAGTGAGGACTCACACGGGTTGACCACAACCTCCTTGCCATCCTCAGTACTGTCACCAAACATGTCCGTGTCCAGGCAGAGGCGGGACGCTATGTGCTCGATGCGGGCACCGGTCTTGGTCCATTGCTGAGAAGACAGAGAGGAGAGAGGGCAAGTGGGGCTTTGCTGACTTTAAGCCCTGGGTCTCATGGATAATGTGGGGACCTGCGCGTCATCAGAAAAGGTGAGACAACTTGTGTTTAGGGTTAGCCAGAGAGCTGATTCCAGGATCTCATTTGAGGAAGAAAAATGCCACTAGTTGCTCTGACAGGTATTTTTTTAATTGAATTTAAAAAATCAAATTTAAATCAATCTGTTTGTTAGAAAACTCATCAGGAGGCAATAACTCGCAAAGCAATAGGCCAGAAAATATGAACTGTTAGTTACAAAATTAATCTGCACTCCACGTCCGTGTGAGGGAAAGAGGGGGTGGGGGCACTGAGTGTGCCAGCAAGAGGGGCAGGGGACTTCTTCACACCTGCCTCTGAGGGCTCACAGGACAGGGGTTCATGCCCTGTTCCACGACCTCCTCATTCACAAGGGCAGCAGGATGGATGTGGACTGGGGACCGCCCTGAGCGGGTGGAGCTCCCTGCTTCATGTGCAGAGACCACTGTAGATGGCTGCTTCAGGTCGCATCGGCCCTACTGCGGAGCGGAGGAGAGGGAGGCTCCAGTGGCTCTCCGTGCAGCGCGCCACGAAATGACCTCTTGGACCTCAGCCTCTCCAACAGGAGCCAGTGACCAGACGTGCAGCAGGGCCAACACCTGCTTCTAGAAGAACAGGATGCATCCGGGACAGGGTGACCTTGGCCAGAGCCCAAGGTCCTGAAGGCAAAGTGTCCAGTGGTAATGGCTATTGTTATCTGAGATCCGTGTGCAGGATCCCAGATGGAAAACGGACAAGTGACAGCTGTGCACACGGTGAGCGGGTCTGGCAAGGTTGGCAGAGGTATGTGGGCTCTCGTGTGTGAACTGACCAGTGGGGTCAATACAGTTATTGCCGCTGGCACCCCTGAGGGTGTCCCTTGCCTAGGGCTGACCACACGGACCTCCTGCTTGTTAACCTTTCCTCATCCAGCAGCTCCTCTCCTTCCCCATCCATGAGCCTTCCTCTGCCCCGCCACAGCATGGAAGGCAGACACCCGCACCCCTATCCATGAGCCTTCCTCTGCCCCGCCACAGCGTGGAAGGCAGGCACCCGCACCCCTATCCATGAGCCTTCCTCTGCCCCGCCACAGCGTGGAAGGCAGGCACCTGCACCCCTATCCATGAGCCTTCCTCTGCCCCGCCACAGCGTGGAAGGCAGGCACCCGCACCCCTATCGGGGGCCGCTGAGCACTCACCTGCTTGTCGTCTCCATTCTTGCACAGAGCGAGAACCACCGGGGCTCCGGGGAACAGGGTGACAACAGACAAGCACAGGTCCTCCTGGACGATCTGCTGGGTGTACGTGAGGGCCCACACCTGAGGAGACCAAGAGGGGTTCGCTCAAGAGTTGGGGAGCGACCACTGCAGGCCACCGCCAAGCCTATGCACGCTGACTCCTATGCCAGCAGGCACTGACCATCACAAGGCAGAGGCCAAGGGGACAGCAAGAGGGGAAAGGTATGTCTTCCAAGGGCGTCAGCTCCCAAGAGCCCACAGAGAGGGGTGTCTTGCACAATATACACCGACTTCCAGAGCGATGACAAGGACCGAGGGACATGTGTTTGAGATCACAGTATCACTAAGTCTCAGTCCCCGTATCTTGCGATGGGGCCGGAGCCTGAGCCGTTCGGGTAAACTCTGAAAGTTGCTGGACATTTCTGGGCTGCAGGCAGAAACCTCAACAGCACCCTAACAGGCTGTGAGGTCTGTAGTATCTCGGTGTGCTCCCCACACCTGACACTCCAAGCAAGCGCATGATAGCCCCACCCACCCAATCATCCTTAGAATGTCCCCTGTTCCCTGAAGGGATTCCAAGTCAGTGTCTAGAGAACGTCAGAGCTATGACAAGAGGCAGATGGAGGGGTGAAACAAATGGGGAAGCATTGGAGAGAAGAGATAGGAGAAGAGCCGAGAAGGAAGGAAAGTTAGGAGAGATGAAATTATTTTCAGGAAGTCCATGCATTCTAACCACCAGTATAGGAGACAATTTGGCGCCCGAGCTCCTGACAGGGTAGGGAAGAGGGGCATTTGTGGGGAAGCAGAGGGGGCTGAGGAGCAGTGCTCACACATTTCCTCCAAAGTGCCAGAGGCCCCCACAGCAACCACCACTTGGGGAGTTGGAGCGCTCCCCAGTTCTCCAGGTGAGAGGCAGCCAGCACTGACCGAGCGGCTGTGAGACGGACTGTGAAGAGGTTTTCCCCCAGGTTCACGTCTGCTTCTGGCCCTCAGTGTAGGGAAGGATGACTCCTGGCTGGCTCCTCTAAGGGAAGCTGGGGAAGGGACCCTGCCAAGGGCACTCTCTCCTCCCCCTGCCCCGCCCTCACATCAGGCCGCGCGTACGCCGGCTGGGTGCAGCGCCCTTGCTACAGGTTTGGATGTCTCCTCATCCATCTGCTGGCCATAATGTAAACCAGGGTGGGTCTGAAGTGGGCAGGCCAGAGAGTAGCTCTGTCCCTAACACCCAAGGGAGCTGGGGCAAACCCGTGATGGAGGCCCAGGCTCCATGGCTGTCCAGCAGGCCATGGGGACGCAGGTAACACTGGCTTCCAGACTGTGCCCGTCCCCTTTTATTCCCACCTTTAGTCTGCACGTCTAAGCATGATTTCTGCCTCTCAGTGGTCCCCACTGGGGCCTAGAAGTGTATGAGTGATGCAGCCCACTTGAGAGAAAAACTCTAGGCACGAGACCCATGCCTTGCATTTGGGCCCAAAACATTCTTTGTCTTGAGGTATTGGGTAAAGAAAGACCCAAGGGCCAAATCAAGCAGTCATTTGTCTAGGCTCACAGGACAACTGGCTAAATTTTAGACTCTTGCCATCCCCTGCAATTGAGGCAGAAGTCACTGATGTTGAGAAAGGAATAAATAAATTTCAAAAAAATAATTAAAAGGTTGGGGGGTGGTCCTGGAGAGATGGCTTAGTGTTTAAGGTGCTTGTCCGCAAAGCTTAACAACCCATGTTTGATTCCTCAGTACCCATGTAAAGCCAGATGCGTAAGGTGACAAATGCATCTGGAGTTTGTTTATAGTGGCTGGAGGCCTCGGTGTACCTATTCTCTCCCTCTCTTTTAATCTGCTTGAAAATAAAACAAAAAATTAAGAGGCTTCCAGTTAAGATGGCTGCATAACAGCCATTCCAAAGCAGCCTAGGGAGAAATAAGCAGAAAAACATCATAATATACTCTTCTACCAAAAAGTGAAGGTGTATAAGGAATTACCAGCCACAGCAGAGAAGCAGAAGAGACCCAGAGCTTCCTGCAAGCCGACCACCAGCCAGGATCAGCTCCTGTTACAGCACTGGTCTCCGGAAAGGGCTACACACCTGAACTGCAGGAGCAGATACCCAGGTGGAGGGGCTCCCCACTCAAACCAGCTTCCTCACAAAGTTGAAACCCCGAAGGGGAAGGCAGCAGGGGCCAGCTGAGTGGCTCACGAGGAAGAGGATCACGGGGACCAGCTACTCAGCTCTGGGTCAACTTTAAGCACCTCTTTGGCCTGCCCCCTCCCCAACCACTAGTTCTGGAAACCACTGGAGACCTGGGGAAGGGAACTCAGCCACAGAGCACCCAGCACAGGCGATCAGAGCAGCGAACCCACTGACCCAGCCAGCCTAGCCCAGCCCATAGCACAGTAAAGAGGGACCCAAGTGGGCACATAGCATAGGTGAGACTGAAGCCGTCCCAACAGGAAACAGGAGCTACTTACCGGGTCACTTCCTGCCCCTCTGCCTTCATTGGAAGTGCTAGTTACACCTTCCATGTCAGGGCAGGTTATGCGTTAGATTTGATTGAGGGCCGGCTTTGCCATTCTTAAATAAGCTGTATTTGGGGGTAGGTCTTTGTTGCTTCCTGATTTATAGTGTCTTTGTTTCCTTCTGTCATCCTCAGGGGTGGCAGCTCACTCGGCCCCAGCCTGATCTGGAACCCTTTACAAACCTGAAATCTCAGCCTCCCAGTTGACAAGATTAAGGGTGTGGGTCAACGCACACCCGTAGGGACTGACCAAATTTGTTAGAGGATCTGTTTGTTTTAATCCCTGCTCTTACATAAATACTCCATGCTGGTTTTGATTGAGTGTATATGTTGCTCAGTTGAATTTTAGAATTTGCCCATGGGAGTAACATAAGAGCCACACCTGGCACCTTAAGCTACTATCCTGATACCAAACTAGACAAAGAAAGAACAAAAAGGGAAATTACAGACCAATGTCTCTCATGAATATAGATACAACAATTCCCAATAAAATATTGGCAAACAATACAAGAATAGATCAAGATCATTCACCCCAGCCAAGTAGGCTTTATCTCAGAGATGCAGGGATTGTTCAACATATACAAATTGATAAATGTAATATACTTTATAAATGGACTGAAGGACAAAATCACATGATCATCTCAATAGATGCAGAAAAAGTATTTGAAAAAAATCCAACATCACTTCATGATAAAAGTCCTAAAGAAACTGGGACTAGAAAGAATATACCTCAACATAATAAAGGCTATTTATGAAAAACCTGTAGTCATGATAAATGGGGAAAAACTTGAAGCTTTTCCACTAAAACCAGCAGCAAGATAAGGGTGACCCCACTTTTATTTAATATAGTATTAGAGGTCTTATCTATAGCAATAAGGCAAGAGACACACATAAAAGGGATACAAATTAGGAAGGAAGAAATCAAATTATCATTATTTGCCAATGATATGATTCTACACATAAAGGACCCTAAAGACTCTACCAGGAAAATGTTAGAGCTGATAAGCACTTTTAAAATGTAGCAGGATATAAAATAAACACACAGAAACCAGTAATCTTCTTATATACTAACAAAAACATGCTGAGGACTAAATCAGGCAATCACTCCCATTCACAATTTGCTTCAAAAATAAATAAATAAATAAATTACCTTGAAATAAACCTAACCAAGGAAGTGAAGGATCTCTACAATGAAACATCTAAAAAATGTTTCTACATCCTTAGCGGAAAATGCAAATTAAAACTACTTTGAGATTCCATCTCACTCCTGTCAGATTGGCTACCTTCAATAAAACAAATGACAAATGTTGGCAAGGATGTAAAAAAAAAAAAAGAGGAACCCTTCTACACTGTTGGTGGGAATGCAATCTGGTACAGCCACTGTGGAAATACGTGTGGAGATTCCTGAGACAGCTAAAAACAGATTTACTATATTACCCAGCTATACCACTCCTAAGCATATATCCTAAGGAATCGTCTCACTACCTTAGAGATACTTGCTCAATTATGTTTATTGCTGCTCTATTCACAACAGCTAGGAAATAGAACCAGCCTACATGGCTCTCAACTAATAAATAGATAATGAAGATGTGGTACATTTATATAATAGGGTTCTATTCATCAGTAAAGTGAACTTATTAAATTTGCAGGGAAATGGATGGATCTAGAAATGATTATGCTAAGTGAGATAACCATGTCCAGAAAGCCAAATGTTACATGTTCTCTCCCACATGTGGATCCTAGCTAGAACTATTTGGACTTGTATGTGAGTTGGAATAAAACTCAATAGCAGAGGCCAGCAAGCTAGAAAGGGGACATAAGGGAGGGAGGAGGAAAGGACTTAGGGGATGGTATTATATATGTGTAAGTAGATGAACAGATTAATGGGTGTGCAATGACCTAAGGAGGTCGTGGGAAGGGTGGGGGAGGGTTAATCAAAATTCAAGATGTTGTGAATAATCTATATAGGAACCTACTTTTTTTGGATAATGGTGCACCCAGAAGCCATAGGCTATTACTAGAAAAATTTCAGTTCCAGGGATAAGTTATCTTCCAGTGAGTTATTAGCCAAGAAGTTCCCTGATACCCCCAAAACATTGCAGGCCATTGCCAAGGCTCTTGGTTTCCCAACAGAAATAGGTGGTAAGACTCTATTGCTAAAGACTCCACATGCTTTGGCTGCAGTCACTGAGAAGTCAAGGTGGAGCTGAGCTGAAAACCTTCTCCCTGTAGACCAGCTGACAGAAAGCTGAAAAAAGATGCACTGTATGCATCCCTATGGACAGAAGCCATCTGTGGAAATAAACGACAATGGACACTGCAAGTCTTAAGTTTGGCCAGCCAAGCCCAATGAACTAATTGATGCAATAGTGGCATGTCTGTTATGGTGCAAACCAATTGCTATCTAACTGGACTGAAGGCCCACTCCATGGGAGGGAATAGTACTGTCTAGTACTGAAAACCTAATCAAAAATCCTAGAGTGGGGGATGTCATGAGCCTTCGGAGTGTGACACGTGCTCTCGTCTGGCTATATGCATATAGTATGTTCACCAAACAGCCCCCAAAACACTCTTCTTAACATTCAGAGCCATACATTAATGCTACTGCTATTTTTAGTTAGAGAAGCTGCTCTTTTCAGATGGCAGTGACCACCAGGATGACTCAAAAGGCACCACGGTGCTGAGAAGTGACAGAGGAGTGTTCAGCACTGAAACATCTCTATCACACCTTCCAAAGCTCAGGATCCATTGCAGAAGGGTGGAAAAAAGAACGTAAAAGCCAAAGGAAGGATAGGACTGCTTACAACGCAATCATCCAGACAGAAATTGGTCTGGGGATCCATGACCTCGAAGTGCCTGACACTACCTACTCAAGACTCTTGTAATAGGAGGAAAAGATGATGATGTCAAAATAAAAGAGAAAGTGATTGAGAGAGGGGAAGGATATGATGGAGAGTGGACTTGTGAGGGATAAATGGGGGATAGGATAGAATTATCACGATTTATCATGTATCATTATGGAAGCTGTCGACAAAAAAAAACATTAAAAAAGAAAAAAGATGAGTTTGTTTCTCTCTGCTATTTCCTGCTCTTCAGCCCCCAGGGAAACACACATTAACATTTCAAAAATAAATTCTGCCATTATCTTATGATCTCCACAGTATGGTAGCATTATACTTCTGTATGAAAAGTACTAATGGATGAAAAACAAAAGTCAATGTGTCATTTCTTCCTTTTTAATGCCCTAGGGGCCTAGAAGTGCCAAGGTGGGATCTCCCGAGAGCTGAGGATCCTGACTCAGAAATCCTACATGGGGTAGGAACACCCATCTCCAGACCATCGCCTGGGTTAGGGTCTGAGGAAGCCACTTCAGGCCCCAGAGGGAGCTTGTCAACACACACCACCAAAGCCCTTAAACAAGGACATTTTCTGCTCCCTGGGGGCCTTCCTGCCTTTTTGGTCTCACACAGGCGGACTGAACTGTGGTCCCATCTGCAAGAGGGGAGAAGAAAGGGAGCAAGGTGAGAGGAGACGGGGGGCAAAGTAGGGCAAAGGTGGTCCGTGTCCCACTCTACACCCTCATCCTTCCCGTGGGGGCCCATGCTGAGCGGGGTTACTAAGTGAATCTTAGTTATAAATGGACCCCCACGGCAGCAGGGGTGCTCAGGCGAGCCTGACCTCAATCAGTGAGTGCTGGGCCCTCTGCTGATGGCTCCATCTGGGGACTGGAAGAAAGAGTTGGCTGTAATGGATGTCCCTCTCCACCTTTGTCCCCAGGGAGAATAATCCTGAGGCTGGTATGAGGGGCTTTGGTTGGGCTAGCCAGGGGTCAAGAGAGGGTTAAGTTCCGATGCTCCAACCCCTTTGCCAGTCCCTTAAATCAAACTGATTGCTCTGCTCAGAGCAAGGAGTGGCCTCACAGCAGGGAGAATATCCTTTCTCTAGCAAATGCTCCTCTGGCTAAAGGTATGAAAGCTGGGATGCCAAGAACCCACTGCACCAGCCTGGGACCGTCTTGCGCTGGGTGAAGAATGAAGGAGGGAAGGTTTTCTTAAGATGCAATAACTACATCTGGGGATGAGACTCGGCAGAGGGGCTGGTCTAAAGCTCCACCCGCTAAGACAGGAAACAAGCATTCGGCGCTATGTCAGCATTGGGCAATAGAACCTGGGTTGTTAGGCTTTGTAGGCAAGCACCTTAACTACTGAGCCATCTCTCTAGCCTCACATTTTTGTTTTTGAGGCAGGGTCTCATGTAGTCCAGGCTGGCCTCAAACTGGCTATGTAACCAAGCTTGGCCTCGGACTTCTGGTCCCTCTGCCTCCTCCTCCCAAGTGGTCAGTTACAAGTCAATGCCAGGACTCCCAGTTTATGTCATGCTGGGAATTGAACCTGGGGCTTCCTGCTTGCTAGGTAAGCACTCAACCAACAGAGCCTCACCCCAAGTCAGTAGACACTCTTTGGATTATTAAGACTGGGCACTCTGGGCATCTGGTGCGCAAGACCCATCTCGCAACATAAAGCAATCTGGTCTTAACGCCAATCATATAGGAGCCGAGAGCCCTGGCCTCATCCTCCAGAGAAGCCAGTCGAGTTAAGAGGAAACTTGTTAGCCTGGAGAATTCTTGGGCTTCTCAGCGTTTCAGATGCCTGATGTATTTCTCTTGCATTTCTGCAGGGCAGCAGTTGATGGCATCTTTGAAATATCTGAACTCAACATTTTGCTCTGGAAGATGCAAGGCAACAGGGAGGAAGGTGGGTGATGGACGCAGAGTGAGGGATGGAGAGACTGACGTGGGGCGGGGAATGAGCTGGAGGATGAGTCGGTCTCTGTACTGGGGATGTGGCGTGGCGGGAGAATGCTTGCCTATTACACACAACACCGTGGGTTTGAACCCTAGCTCTGCCAACAAGAACAAAAAACTTAGAACAAGATAGCTAGTCTCTTCACTCACTGTAGCAATGAGGACAGCCCAGTGCCCGGGATTCAACTACCTGATGAGCGAGCAGGTGCTGCCGACAGAACTTAGTCTCCCTGTCCCCATCCTCCTAGCCCGAGCCCTGAAAGCAGCAACCCAATGACCTGTGTAGTTCTCATGACCTAGTCTGTTCTCTGAGGAAGCACTGTGTCCTAATGCACACTCCTAGGGGCCTGAACACGCTTGAATATACAAGTTGAGCGTTCACAGTATAAGGCAGAGCCAGAATTAGAAGAAGAGCTGGGGGAAAGGAGGTCACAGATGGGGCTGCATGTGTCTCAGGTGCCTGGTGTGGGATCTGTGAAACAAGAGCCCCTCCCCCAAACTCCCAGGAATGTTACACAGGGGACCCCTCTTTGGCTTGCCCTCCCCAGGCCCTGGCACAGGGATCAGTAAGAGTTGGCTTTCCAGCTCTCTTGTCAAGATGGAGCTGATCTCTGGCATCAGTAGTTACAAGTACAAAGCGGAATCTCGGGGATTTGTGTCTTCTTCCAACGTGAATGTAGGACCAGCGGCAGCAGCGGAGAGATGCTGAAGAGAGCGGAGTGGGGACCACCGCCGGCCAGTGACACTGGATAACCACTGTGGACCCTGGCTTCTCCATCTGTAAAGTGGGCATACAAGAAAATGCCAACCAAACCCTCACTCCAGACCTTTCGGAGTCCCTGGCCTCACAGAGACTACAGGAAGAAAGGCTGCAAGAGTTCAGGGGGAGGGGTTCTGGAGAGATGGCCTAGAGGTTAAGCGCTTGCCCGTGAAGCCTAAGGACTGCAGTTCAAGGCTTGATTCCCCAGGACCCACGTAAGCCAGATGCACAAGGTGGTGTATGCATCTGGAGTAGCTGGAGGCCATGGTGTGCCCATTCTCTCTCTCTCTCTCTCTCTCTCTCCCCGCTTTCTCTCTGTCTGTCTCTCTCAAATAAATAAATAAAAGTAAACAGAAAGATGTTGATTAAAAACTGAGTCCAGGGGCCCCTAGAGAATGGCGGCTATATCTTATCTTGAATGATGTCACCTCACCTCCACAGCTGATAGCATGACAGCCAGGGCGTCACAGTCCGCTCTGCCGAAGTGGACTGACCCTCGTGCCATGCCCCAGGGAAGCCTAGGATTCTAAAGTCACAGGGTCTCTACATAAACCTATCTGATCACTCAAGGTAGAGCAGGCTGCAGCCCAGCACTGAATGCCAGGGAGAGCTCTGCGTATCTCCAGGCCTTACCCATGGCTCTGAGTACCTGCGGGCTCTTGCTTCTCTGCCTCTCACAGCAGGAAGGTCTGCTGGGATGGCATGACTCTCCACACAAGCCTGAAGCCTCTCCCAGAGCTAGGCATTAGAAGAGCCACGATGAGTCCCCGAGAATGAGTGGCCTTCCCTCCCGCCTCTTTTCATGACCAAAGACAGCAAGTTCCTGAAAAGTGAGGCTCTGCTAGAGACACACCAAGCCAGGTCTGTCCCAGGGAAGGAGGCACAAGACACTCTGGATGTCAGGATTCCCAGAAGCGCCACCCACACTCAGATTCAGAGACAAGCATGTCACCTACTCACAACGTTTTACAAAGTGCCACTTGAGCAAACTGTGTCACTGTCAGCCAGGCAGCCACACCTGAAGCAAAATGTACACCCTTGTTGCTTTTCTTCTCCTGTTCTACCCACCTCCCACATCGCCCCCCTGCCCCCCCCCCCCCGTCCTGCCAGAGTAGAGAGAGCACCTGGAAAAGTCGCTGCAAGCCACAGCCAGGTTCCAGAGTGGACATGTTTGTGGTGGGAGATGGGGAACAATGGGGGGCTTTGTTGAGGTGGGGACAATCGAGTGCCAGAGGCACACCCCGGGTCCGAGGCCGTGACCCAACACGGGTTTTCAGCAGGGAGCCTTTGTTCTTAGGGGTGCTTGGTAACATCTGGAGCCATTTTGTATTCCTAACAGTCGGCAGAGCTCAGGGTGGGGACCCACACCTAGCAAGAAGGGACAGCACGTCAGGGAAGAGACGTGCACCCGTGGAGGAGAACCTGGTCAGCTGAAGACATGGGGCTGCAGAGAAAGAGGTGCCCTCCCCCATGTTTGGCAGGATTGGAACTGCGGCACCAAGATAAAGGGGACCAAGGAAAGTATGGGTGTGTTGGGGGCGAGGGGGAGTGGCCTGGGTGTTTAATGGGTACTCATGGCCATGTGTTGAGCTGAACAAGATTCAGTTTGAATCACTCAGTCCGTGTTTAAGGAACAGCCTAAGTGGGGGTGCTGCGCTGTGAGCTTTCTGTCCCCAGAGTCCTCTCCTGGGACCTTGCAGGGTTTCACTCCAGAGAGAGCAGCTCAAGCTCCTAGCTGGAGGATGAGGTCATCCCAGCAGACCTTCCTGCTGTGGGAGGCAGAGAAGCAAAAGCCCATAGGTACTCACAGCCATGGGCAAGCATGAGGCTCCTGTTCTGTTTCTTTCCAGCCTCAACATCCACTGTGCTCCTGCATTCCAAACCGGGACCCAGTCTCTTAAAGTCCTCAGGGCATGTGGGGTCAGCCCATCCTTACACTAGACCCCAGGTCTTGGCATATGCTAGAGTCCCCAGGGCATCCTCTCGCCACTTCCTGCCTGTTGTCACCAGTGCCTCAAAATGCAGCTTATGTTCAAGTCCCCGGAACAGATTCCCTGTCCCCACGCGTCACTCGGATGCCATCTCTGGGCTTCTATAGGGCTTGAGGCAAGCTTTTGGGACAGAGATTCGGTCATAATGGCTGCTTATATATTTTCCTGCAACTTAGCCCTTCATCTCTGCATTTCACAGTTAGCTGAGAGTCTGCTAAATGAACAGATGGATGGTAGATGAAGGCACAGAATTTGTAAATCAATAAATTGATTTGACTGTCAAAGCTGAAAATATGGAACTAATCTCCAGGAAAGAAAGAGTTTATAAAGAAAAGAATAACGACCTCAGAACCTTGGTGAACACCCAGCATGGGGGCCTGAGGGTGGGCAGAGGGGCCAACTGAGAAATCAGATGGGCTGGAGAGATGGCTCATCCACAAAGGAGCTTTTTTTCAAAGCCTGACAGCCTGGGTTCAATTTCCCAGTACCCACATAAAGCCAGATGCACAAAGTGGTGCATTTGGTTGCACTTGAAGAGCTTTTATGACATCCATCCTTTCTCTCTGTCTCTCTCTCTCCTTACAAATAGATGAATAAAAATACTTTTAAAAAGAAGAATTAAAAAATGAAATCAGGGCTGGAGAGATGGCTTAGCGGTTAAGCGCTTGCCTGTGAAGCCTAAGGACCCCGGTTCGAGGCTCGGTTCCCCAGGTCCCACGTTAGCCAGATGCACAAGGGGGCGCACACGTCTGGAGTTCGTTTGCAGAGGCTGGAAGCCCTGGCATGCCCATTCTCTCCCTCTCCCTCTATCTGTCTTTCTCTCTGTGTCTGTCGCTCTCAAATAAATAAATAAAAAATGAACAAAAAAAAATTAAAAAAAAAATGAAATCAGATAGGAGGACGAAAGTACAGGAGAAGATGGGCCCTGTGGAATCACAGGGCTGAGAGGGGAGTCTTCCGATGTCTGTGCTTGGCAAAGGGCTACAGAAGTTGCATCAGGTGGTAGATTTGCCAGTGACCTTGGAAAGACCAGAGCTCTCCTTGGCAGAGGTAACACAGGTAAAACCTGGGCCCAGGGTAGAATGTCCTCTGGTTGTTGGGCACATCCAGGCACAGGCTGGAGCCTTCAGGAGACGGGCCTGAGCTGCCAGGCCCAGCTAAGGACCCCTGGGCTACAGAAGGCCGCTCCGTCTCCATGCCCTATACACCTGAACTTAGGTTTTGCCCTGTGACCTTTGGCCAGTTGCCTAGGAAACTCCTTATCAGCCAGCAGCCTCCACACAGCCCATCCCCCCGTGACCCTCTTCCCGCAGCCACGGAGATCACCTGACTCCCTATGTGCTGGAATGAATGTTCCTAGGCATTGGCTAGCAATCTTTGACCCCACCAACCCCCTTAGGACCCTCTCTCCGCTCTCAACTGCTTATACAACCATTTCCTTGACAACATACAAGCTGTTCCCTGAGACCGCCTCCTGAAAGCGGTTCTTTTGTCATGCTCATGGCCGCTCAAGACCCTGCTCTCCACGGTTGCCTGGACGCCGTTAGGGAACTGTGGTTCTGAGGATCCAGGGACCCACACGGGTGACAAATCAAGAGAGCACGCAGAAAGTTTTCTTGGAAGGGCTCACAGTGGCCTTGAGGAATGTTGGCATCAGGAGGGGCATGAGGGCACTGCTCCAAAAAGAGCAGCGGGTAACGATGGTTTTACCACATCCGATGTGAGACCCTGGACGCCAGCTGGAAGATTCACCAAGAAGGCATTTGGTCTCAGAGGAAATGCCCCACAGCCAGCTTTACTCCCTTTGTCTGTCATGTCTAAGGGGTCGTTGTGTGACCTGTCTTACCTGAGCCAGCCCACGTTTACTGCCAGCAGATCGGACACCAATAACAGAGCCCCTTGGCTCCTGCTAGGTGACTGGACCACTTCCTATGGAGAGATGGTGTCTGGGAACCATCTTTCACAAAGATCCCATGCATTTGGAAGCTGAATGGAGAAAACCCAGTGGTGGGGTGTTGGTTTTCTGTCCCTTCTTGTGCTCTGCTGCTGATCTCTGAGGAGGACTGGATCCCTGACGTCACACAAGAGCAGCTGACGGAGGCTCTCTTCCCAGGCACGTGGTGCTGTGTGTGTCCCCAACGAGGTACTTTACCTGAGACTTTGCCTCCTCGCCTTTAACTTTGATACAGGAGCTCAGCCTTATATGTGGGGTCTCTTGGTTTTTGTGCTTTTGCGACTCAAGGCACTTCTGCCTCTGCCGGATGTTGCCCTTCTGGATGGAGGAGTCAGAGGGGACCCTGGAAGAAAGCCACAAGAAGAGATGAGAACCTGCCAGTACCAGTGTGTCATTAGCAGCTGGAGAGGTTGTGGGGCTGGGGGTGTTTTAATCATGGCACAGCTATATCCCCCTGGGCTGCTACAAAAGACTGGCAGTGCTCAGAGAAGCAGGAGACACGTGAGCCACATGGTGGGCAGATCCTTGGGAAGGCGTCTGTGTCACTGAGCTTCTGCTCTTAGGTGCAAAACCCAGCAGCTGAAAATTTCTGCTACTACAACTAGCCTCAGTTCCTCATGTGCTGATTTGATGTTTCTTCCTGCTATGTGAGGGATAAGTGAGGCTAACTGGTCTGTGTGAGTTCACCATAGACTTAAAAACCTTCATTTAGGGATGGGAATGAAGGTTTCAGTGGTTAAGAGTGTTTGCTTGTAAAACCTGGCAGCCCAGATTTACTTCCCAAGCTGCCTATGTAAGTCAGATGCAAAAAACAAAGAAAAAAGAAAAAAAAAAGCAGCACAAATGTCTGGCATTTGTTTGGAAAGGCAAGAGGCCCTAGCGTGCCAAACACATGCACATAAATAAAAATTAAGACAACAACAAAATCCTTCATCCAATAGGCTATGTCACCTCTAGTCCAGGCCAGCCAAGGTCTCTCCAGCTATGGCTCTTCCAGCAGGGTTACCTGAGTTCGGGGTAGACATTCTCCAGGTACCACTCGAAGCTCTGACAGTGCAGATTCCTCCTCAGGTTCAGCCTGTTCTCGACGCTAGGGAAATGGGGGTGGTAGGGGTGGGGCACAAAGGCAAAGCACTGTTTTCAGAGGCAGTACCCACAGCGGTGACTCACCCTCACCAGCGGCCGTGTCCTGTACCTGGTGCTAGAAAATGAAGCAGAGATTTTTCTACCTCCAGACCGAGCTATGGGAACACCTTGAAATACCTCAGGAGGTAATGACACCAAGGACTTACGCTTTTACCTGGAAATGGAAGGTGGGGCGCCTGTCAGTCTCATTAAAGACACAGCTACAAGAGCCCTGGACATGTCACTAATTCACCGCTGGGTTGCCAGGTCTGCCCTACCCACCAGGGATTCTTCGATTGAATTTACATCCCTCTACTTCCCTGGCCTCAGGGAAACCTCTTCCCTGGCTGGTGCTGGGGTTCATCTGCTCATTGGGTCTTCACTGAGCGTCTCTATGTGACGACCATTGCGCATATCAAGGGAAAGCTTTGGGACAGTAACACAGGAGAGTGACTCAAGCATCACAGCCCATGCCGTGGGCCAAGGAGCGGGGTGGAGACACTGTGGAGGTGAAGCCTTGCTGATCAGGTCTGTGGTACTCAAGGTGGAATTGGTGGTTGATGCCGGTGCACAGGAGGAAGAGAAGCACCACTGGGAAAAGCCGGGGCAGTTGATGAGACAGGGGGTCCCTGCAGGCGGGGTGTGGGGTGAGGAGGAAGTAGAGAGATCAGCACTGTGAAGGAGGAAAGAAGTGCTTCACAGGCGGCGCTGGCTGCCAGGACCCTGACCCGCTGTGCAGGGGAGTGGGAGAGCAGAGGGGATGACGGGGTGGCAGTCCACAACAGGCCATGTGAAGCACCGCTGAACAGCCTGCACTTTTATGTCAAGAGCACTGCGGTGAAATCGGTGGGCCCTACGTGGGACATGACAGGGTGACGCTGCCTCACTGCTGGTTCTGGAATGGGCTGGATGGAGAAGATGGGGGACACAGGAGGGCAAGTAGGGGGCAGGTGTGGAAGCCTAGGTGCCACTGGGCTTCCTTTCAGGAAGGGTGAGGAGAAATGGGCAGAGCAACCTCGTAACTTCTCTCCATTTGCCCCAAGTTCCACCTAAGTTCTACTCACACCTCGTCTCCCATGGACAGCCGACAAAATACAGTTGGCTCCTTATTTCTCCTCCTTCTCCTCAAACCCAGGACCTCGCGCATACTGGGCAAGTGCTCTACCACCGAGCTATACCCTCACCCAGAAGTTCTTACACGTGATCACCATGCCCTGCGATGCTGAAAACTGAGCCCATTAGAACCTGTCTCTGAAGAGCTGAGATGTGTGGTGGTCGGGTTTTCAATGTGCTCGGCGTCCAGGAAGGACCTGTTGCTCCGTGCATGGCTGAGGCAACATGAGAGGGGCCTGGAGATCACACAGGAGACGTCAGAAAAGGGAAGGCAAGGGTGAAATGGAGACTTGTGATAGTGGCTGAATGGCCGGGAGGAAGGCTGTTTATATGGACAGGAAATATGGAATAAGGGGCAGATTCAAGAGCTCGGGGTTGAAGGTGTCTGGAAGAAATTCTGGTTGAGGTGGCCAGAGGCACTTAGCTGTAAGGGGCTAAGGACCAAAGTAGAGGTCTCAGTTAGAAACAGGGGTGTGACTACAGGCAGCATAGACGTGGCCGTGGTGCCACGGTAAATGTGAAGGAAGAAGAGAGCTCTCGGGCCGGCCTTAGAGGCCACAGGTGGGAAGTGGAAACCAAGCCTACAAATGAAATGGAAAAGGCAGAACGCAGGAGCAGTGGGCAGTACAAACGACGACTGCAGAGCCCAGGTTGCCTAGGGGCTGGAGGCACACCAGAACAGAGGGAATGGGAGAGGAGGTGCTGAGGCGGCAGCGTGGATGAGAGCAAGGGCTGCAGGAGCGGCCGGAGCAGCTCCACGAGATGCGGATGGCACCAAAGATGACCACCACGTCGTGACGTGGGTGCTAGACAGGCCGGAAAGGCAGGTGGAGCGATGCTGGCTCGAAGGAAGGTTAGGAAGGGCTTTTCTTCTTTCTTCCCCTGCTTTCTCAGACACAGAATAAATGTGGACATGAAAGAGAATGATGCAGCAGGGAGAGCCGGGCCACGCGGAGACAAGCGTGCGTTCTCACCTGCTCCTGGCTGCACACGGCGCCTTTCTAAAGCCCAGCTACGCTCCGGCCAAGCAAATCTGCTCTGTGGAGGAGGAGCCCAGGCATCAGGGTCCTGGAAGCTCCCCAGGGGGTCCCACTGCCCGGATGGTTTGGGGACCTCCCCACTGGAACCTTGTTCCTCTCATTCAGGTCCTCGGGGAGCAGCAGAGGAGTTTATTAGAAACCCAGGCCTGAGGAATTCGATTTCATGTTTTAATGTGGTCCCTGAGAGATCTGTGTGCACATTAAAGTTTGAGAGGCCCTGCACCAAGAGGCAGGAGGATATGAATCCACACTGTGGGAACTCGATAAATGTTGATTTATGAATGAGTGTCGGCTTGAATGGTGCATCCAAGAGAGAGCTGGCCTACCAGCGCAGGAAGCACATCTGTCCCTTGAGACAGAAGAGGCCGAGAAGGATGGTGTAGTTGTGGCCAAGCTAATGGGTTGGTTTGTCTTGGGAAATCGATGATGTCTATTTCATCTATAAAACATGTCATCCATGCACAAGAAGGAGGTGGTGGGCAGGGGGTGGGGGAGGGGAGTCCAGAGGCTTACTAAAGATGGAGGGGGTGAGCGGCTAGCTGGGAAAGGGAGCAGGCAGGCATCCTGCAGCCCCACGAAGTCCCACGGGCAGCATCGGCTGAAACGCCCCAGCACTGTGCGGGTTGTGTGCAGGAGAGGCAGAGGAGCAAAGCCGGGTTCATTCAGGACTGAGAAAACTCTTGGGTGTGGACGCGGCGGGGGTGGTAATGCTGTTGGCTGGACAACAGCTCACAGTATCTAAGACGAGACCGTTTGAGATCTCCGCAGAAGCAAGAGTGGAATCCAACGCAGAGGGGCAAGTAGGTGGAGAAAGGAGATGGAAGGCACCTGTCAGAGGACCCGGGGCTGTTCTGATGAGGACAGGGTCCTGCGCCTCGGGGTAGAGGTGGGGTGAGGGTACTTAGCCGGCTAACTTAACCCTCCTGGGCTAAGACGGACTCAACCTATGAAACTTCGGGTTCAAAAATCCACCTTCTCAACAGTCTCGTGATACAGTGACTGACACAAGTAGGACTGAAAGCCGTGCTGACCCTCCCCCGGAGAAACAACGAGTGATAACTAAACGAAGTTGATCTTCTTTACTGCACCAGCGCAGGGCTGGGGAATGAAGTCATAATGGATTCGGAACCAGGCAGGTGTGGTCAGAGCCTCCACCCTCCCTGTAGCCTGTGACCTAGGGCAAGTCCCTCCATTGGCATAAGCATCCATCTCCCTCCGGCCTGATAAACAGAGTGGGCTAACTCTGGATCTGAGAGTGTGGGGAAGATTACGGAGATACCTCCTGTAATGGTATTGTAGTCTTGAATGTAAAGTGTCCCCCACAGCCACATACCTAATCCCCAAATGGTGGAGTCTTTGAAAGGCGGAGCCTTGATGAAGGAGGCGTGTTGCGGGGTGGGGTAGACCTCGGAATGTTATAGCTGAGCCCTGCAAGCTGCGATGAGCTTGCTGTCCCTCCTTTCTCTCTGCTGGTGAGGGGTGAAGTCCAGCTATCAACTTCCCCTCAAAACAGTAAGCTGAAAATCAACCCTTTCCTTTCGTAAGCTATTTCTGGTTGGGTGTTTTGTCCCTGCATTAAGAAGTTAACTGCCACAGGTCTCTAACTTTCAGCAAACACTCCATTCCCTGTCCTCTTGTCCCAGGAAGACCGTTGCCAGAGGGAACATCTACATGCATAGTCCTCCAAAGAAGGGAAAGAGGGGCTGGAGAGATGGCTTAGCGGTTAAGCGCTTGCCTGTGAAGCCTAAGGACCCTGGTTCGAGGCTCGGTTCCCCAGGTCCCATGTTAGCCAGATGCACAAGGGGGCGCACGCGTCTGGAGTTCATTTGCAGAGGCTGGAAGCCCTGGCGCACCCAGTCTCTCTCTCTCCCTCTATCTCTCTGTGTCTGTCGCTTTCAAATAAATAAAAAAAAAAAAAAAAAAAAAAGAAGGGACAGAGCTCAGGCCTGGGTGGGGATTGAGAGGAGAGGAAGGAGCTCAGACCTGGAGGGACCAGTCTCCCATCCTGCCTTTCTACAAAGAGCTGGTGATGGCAGTCCAGTATGCAAGGCCATGCTCGGCTCTCTTCATTGACCTGCTTTTTATTGAATAGCTTCCTCTATTGAACAGGGGCCGGGGGTCAGTGCCTGCGAGCTGTCAAAAGCCCTGCACCCCCACCGTGAGCAGAGCTCAAAGAGGTCTGAAAGAAGGACCCATGCAGCTCCAGGCCGGAGGGCACTGAGGGGCTCAGGAGACCGTAAAGCTGACGGGCCTGTGAGCGGAAGGCCCTCCTGTGCCCCCCTCTGCCCTCCTCAGCAGCAGGCACACTTACTTCCCAAAGGGCCTCTCCAGGGCAAAGGGCCGGGCGGCATAGTAGTATTGTTTGTACTCGTCCATCCACACTTCAGCGGTCCTCTTGGTGTTCCTGGGGAGACGATGGGCATGAGGAGGGGGCAGGCCATGGTGCTGCGTTGTGCCCACTTGAAACACACACGAAGTTGGCAGCATAATCCAGACAGCGACTCCCAGGATCATGACAGTCAGTCCGCTATCCCAGAACACTGACCCGACTCCAGAGTCCCCCACCTGCAAAGGCACTCCAGGGCGTAGCACCTCAGTGGTATCAACTAACCTCTCCCTAAAGGTACGTATCAGAAAAGTCACGCCAGAAGCTCAACTTGTGTGGCTCTCAAAGAAATAGAAAAGGGGCACTTTGATGCGGTGCCCGCCAGCAGAGGACGGTGACAGGGCTCCCACATGCCATCTCACTCTGGCCAGCCCGGGGTTGGGCTCTCATGCCAGGGTCCTTTGCTTTACTGGAAAGGACACGCTGAGGCCCTCGCTCTCCACAAGGAAGGCCAGCGCCTCACAGGCTCAGCTGTGGGGTAAATGTAAGTCATCAGCAACAAGCCATCTCTTTCAGCACTTGGCTAGGGCATGAGGCTTGGTATCTGATACCTACCTGCTCTGATTCTGATCCCACAGATCTCAGAGAGAGGGATGAAGAGACAGAGGGACAGAAGGAAAGAGGGAGAGAGAGAGACAGTGAGCAAGAGAGGGAGAGACAGAGAGAGAGAGGGAGACAGGGACAGAGGGAGAGAAGGATGGAGAGAGGGAGAGGGAGAGTGACAGAGGGGGAAGAAGAGGGGCAAACAACAGCAAAAAAGGGAAGGGTTTGGGTGGACGAGCGAAGTAATCACATGCCAAGGAAAAGAGGATTAAGGAGAGGGAGAGAAGCTGAGGAGAAAATGAGAAGATTGACACCCACGAAATTCTGCAGAAAGAGGAACGTGAAACCGCAGACGTGATGGGAAAGGGTGTTTTGAGCGAGGAGACAGGGCAGCAGGGTGGGCGATGCAGACAGCTAGTGCGTCCGGGTACCCAGGGCTGCCCCCAGGTCAGACACGGGAAGTCCTGGGCAGTTGCCAGGCTCTCAGGAAGTGCTCTGTGCTCAGAGGCCCTGGAGCAGGCAGCAGGCCGTATCCTCCTGCAGTTCCCATAATCTGCTTCTTCTCAAGGGCCTTTCCCTTGTGACCCAGCTGGAAAAGGGATGTCCCCACCCACAACCTAGGCTCAATACCAAGAGCCAGAGCCCCGAACAATGATGCCAAATCCAGGGGCAAAGTGGAGGTGGGGTGCCTGGGCGTTGCTCAGAAAATGTCAGGGATGCATCAGAGAAGCCTCGACCCTAAACCTGGTTGCCCTGGCAGAGCCCAAGGAGCAGATGTGCTGCTCCAGGCCGGGAATGGCACTTACTTTATGTATGTGTTGGCATTCCCATCGGGGAAAACGTAAGGGTGCCTCTTCCGGAAGACGTGCCCCACCCGGCTGCATGGGATGATCTCCAGGCTGCCCCCGCACATCCACACCCGGAAGGAGATCTCTGAAAGACACCCACATGTCCCCCTTACTTGCCAGGGCTACTCGGCTAGCTTCGAGGCACCAGGCCCATGGTTCCGCGGGCGTCTAGGAATAAACACCCCAGCCCAGACTGTGGGCTGCATCAGCTGGAAGTGCACCCAAAACTCGAGGTGACAGCCCCAGCACTGGAGGATGGCTCGAGGTCATCCACGACAAATGGGGGGCACATTCAGAAGACGGCGGGGCCAGGGGCTCTGCTGGGATGTTCCTGGCCACAGCCAGAGTTGCTTGGGGACAGTGGGACAAATGAGTTCTTGCTTCACTGTGGGTGTTTATAACTATCAGTGCGTGGTGGTACTAAAAAGCAGGCTGGGAAGATAGTTGCACAGTTGCTTTACCATTCTTCAGACATGACACAGCCCTCACTGCAACCAAATGCCCACCCCTTCACTGGCTACGCCACTGGTCGGCCAGGGAAAAGGCAGCTTCTGACTTGTGGGAGCTCCCGCCTGGCCCGTGCTTCGGCAGGGCACCTCACGTGTAGAGACAGGCTCGTTTGGGAAAACCCCGCGCCCATGGGTGGCTGACCCTCCCACGAGCCACAGAGAAGCAGGCCTGGCGTCCAGGAGTGGGAAGCAGGGTGCCGGCACTCCAGTGCCCTTCCATCACATGCCTGACTTGTCCCCCCCCCCCAGCTGCCCACACCCCACTTCGACACCTTTGCCTTAAAGTCTCTCATCTGCTTCACCTCCGCTTCCTGCTGCTTGCTTCCATGCCAACTCCGCCAGCACGTGCGCGGGCTGGCATTCCTCCTGGCACTTCCCTGCTCTCACATGTCCTCTGCCACCTTCCCTGCCCCCTTTCTGCCTCTTCCCGTGCCCCTTTGCAAAGACTGCACTGAGTTGCAAGCGAGACTCCCTTCACACGTAGCCTCCCCAGCAGCTCCGCACCTGCCCCTCGCCTGCCCGCTGGTGCCCTTCTGAGCAGGCCGCACCCTCGGACACCAGAGACAAGCAGAAGCAGGCTTCACGCGCTGAGGAACCTGCAGGAACCTGCTGGATGCATCCTCGGAAAGCGGGCTTCGGCCTGCTGCGTCTGATTCCCGCATGAGAGTGCAAAAATGCTCAGCAGGGCATCGGATGAAAGAATGCTGAGAATGACTGAGTGGGAAGGAGCACAGCAACAAGAACAGGACACCCTTCGGAGGCCAGGCTCCTGGGAACCTGGGGCACTGAGGTGTGCTGCCCACCTGTGCAGACTTCTAAATTCTCAGACCAGCTCCAGTTCCCTCCTTCTTCCCATCATCTCCTGAACTTGGAGACTTAACATCTGAGATGTTTGACTCTTCACACACAGGGAGTTGAGGCACTGACTGAAGTTTTGCACTAAGACTACAGACACAGGGGAACGAGGGGTGGGAAGATGAGCTCCGAGGGGCGAGGGGGCGGGCGTCAGCAGGTTGTGGGAGGGTGCCAATGGGTATAGAAGCGGGAGTGGGTGGGGTGCTGGCTGGAGCCCTTCCGCCCGGTGTTTGGGTGAGCCACTAAGCAATTAGCAGCTCAGCCAGCTGCCTGCAACCCATGTCTCCAGCAGGCACCAACTGAGGGGCCTCGGAGCTTGGACATGGAACTGTGACCGTCCATGTGTGACTCAGTCTCGGGTCTTTCTCACGTGTCTGTGCACCTATCAATTCCTCTCCAGGGGCTTCAAGCAGGGCCCACCCCACTTCTTGTCAAAGAAGCCCTCCCCCATCTTATCTCCCAACACAAGAGATGGTGGCCTTGCTTATGAGATATAACCTACATACTTGGTGCCAATTTTCCTGTAGAGATAAGCTCTTCCTTTCTGCGCATTCAAAGGACACGTATCCCCTCATTTGTGAAGTAAATCCATCCATTGTCAATTCTAGCACCCCAACACGTGGTGCTCCTTCTCCCCACCTTTTCTCTCTGAGTCCACTGGCCTCGCCAGCTGTCACAGTCCTGCACAGGCCCCTGTCTTAGGCAGCGCCACTGCCTCCCCGAGTCCGTCTCCATCTCCCCCCCCCTCCATGCAAAGGTGTCCGAAAGCTCCTCTTTTCTTGCATGGGCAGTTCAGCGACGCCACGAGTCCCCTGCAGCCCAGCAGCCCGGCTCTGCCCCGGGCCAGCGGCCACTCTCAGGATGGCCGATGTGACTTCCCGAAGCCTCAGCCAGCCACCCCCACATCCGCCCACCTCCCCCGCACCTCTTGCCATCTTCCCATGGCCTGCTGCCCTCCTGCCTCCTCTCATTCATCTCTCAGTCCCACCGTTTTCCCACGTCGGCCGTGTCCCTGCAAAACTTCAAACCGTGACAGTTCCGCCGACGGGAGCCCTGAGAGCAAGGCGCTCCCAGGACTTCTGGCCCGGGCTGTGTTAGCTCTTCCTCAGGCAGTGGCTTGCTCAGGCTCCTCACGGCCTGTCCAGGAGTTTACTGACGTTCTTACGTCCTTGGGCAGATGTAGCGTCTCTGCTGGGGCAACTGATACGATGTAACTTGAAACTGAGAACCTGCTCCCAACTCCATAATTCAAGCTGTTGCCTCGATACCACCCTCCCTCCACACCGAGCCTCGGCCACTGGCCAGCGCATCCGGAGAGATAAAGACGCCCTCGTCAGGACAGGGCGATGCTCAGCTGGTGAAGCGCTTGCCACCTAAGCTTGAAGAGCGGAGTTAAATCCCCGGAGTCCGCGTAAAGACGGCTGGGTGGGTAGCACGCACCTATAATCCCAGCTAAAGAGGTGGGAACAGGGCCGCAGGGATGGCTTAGCGGTTAACGCGTTTGCCTGCAAAGCCAAAGGACCCAGGTTTGAGTCTCTAGGACCCACATTAGCCAAATGCACAAGGTGGGGCACGCATCTGGAGTTTGTTCGCAGTGGCTCAAGGCCCTGGAGCGCCCATTCTCTCTCTCTCTCTCTCTCTCTCTGTTAAATTAAAAATAAAATATTGAAGAAAAAAAAGAAAGTTGGGGAGAGGAGGATGCCTCCTGGCCAGCCACTCTAGCCTAATAGAGATCCAAGCCAATAAGACACTCTGTCTCAAAAGAGATGGTGGTGCACGCCTTTGATCCCAGCACTCAGGAGGCAGAGGTAGGAGGATCGTCATGAGTTCGAGGTCACTTTGAGGCTACAGAGTGAATTCCAGGTCAGCCTGGGCTAGAGTGAGACCCCACCTCGAAAAACCAAACAAAAAAAGATGGATGACATTTCTGAGGATTACTCCCAAGGTTGTCCTGGGAGAGAGAAAGAAAGAGAGACTTCAACACGTGTAATGATGACATAGCGAGCTGTCCCGTTTATACCTTACCGAGACACACATCCAGTCCAGTCACACACCTTAGTCCTCTCCTTGAGGCCAGCTGCTCTACCCAGAGGAGTCTGCAGCTTGGAGGCAGCTGACGTTTTCTACTTTGGAGCGCAGCCTGTTGCAACTAGAGTTTGGGAGGCTGAGAGAGCTTACAGAAGGATGTCCCCGCGTTGCCGTCAGAGTCAAGAGGCTGTTTAGGGGACACAGTGTGGACCATCTTTTGCATGAGTGCAATGGTTTGTAGGCACTTCGTTGTGGAACACTTAAAAGCCAGAGCAACTGGCTACCTCACCCTCATCCGTACCACTGGCTGAGGACAACGCACATGCTCTCATGCCCGCACACAGGTGTGCTGGTTGGAAGGTCTGCAGACTTAGAGCCTCGGTCTCCCACAGCGGGCATGGACTAGTGCCATCCGAACCCCGCATTCTGAGGTGTGGGGTGGTGGCTCTGCAGGCACCCCTAGCACCTTGCCCAGTAGCGCATGTACACTCCCACGGTCTTATTTCTTCAGTGAAGGAGGAGGAAGCCAAGGGCGGGGTGTGGGGACGCTCTAGGGGCTGTCACTGAGTCAGCGCCTGCCTCATCTCCCTGGCGATGAATGTCACGCAGACCCAGGTCCTCTCTGCACTCCAGTCAGGGAGCTAGCTATATAATTACTCTCTCCTCGCGGTCTCCCTTCCTTTGAACTTCAGATTAATATTCGAGAGTAAATTGCCCTCCTGCCCTCCGATCTCATCTCTTGTCTTCCACTGTCTTGTCAGCCCATCCGCTGTCTTCACCGCCCTCCTAGGGCCTTCACCCTTCAATAGAGTCAACACCCATCTGAGGAGCCCATGAAGGCTGGGCAGGAAGACAGGGCGAGTGAGCCCACCCTTCCTTAGGAAGCAACCCCAGCTGTCCACCCGCCCCTGCTCAAAGGCAAAAGGCACCATTCCATGTGGGAACCAGTGCCCAGCGCATAGAACGGGCCTTGTTTTAAATGCAGCCGAGTATAGCGTCTGCATGTACATATTGTGACGCATGTGATTTTATTATCCATTCAAGCTCAAGTCAAGCTTGAACCCGTTTAGGGACAAAGGGAATAGAGGAGTCAGTGCTGGGCAGAAAGAGATAGATGTACGTGGTGAAATTCACAGGCTCGCCCTTACTTGTGTGGCAGGGACCTGACTGTCCAGTCGGTTTTAAGTTCTCATGGCTTTCTATGCCAGGAGGTGAGACCCGTGCTAGGGTTAGAACGCATTCCATGTAGTTCAAGTGATACCAACTTAATCCCCATAGGCACAGTGCTCTGAGCTCTGCTCTCCTGAATGGGTTCATGCTGTCATCTGGTAGTTGCTGCCGTAGTGGGCTCTGGTTACAAAGGATGAGGTTTTCCCCACAACCCTACTCTTTTGCTTCTGTGTTTTGCCATGGGATGATAGCAGGAAAACCCTCACCAGATAAGGTCCCTTCAACCTGGAAGTTCCAGCCTCTGGAAAGGTAAGAAATAAATTTCCATTCTTTATAAATCACCATCTGCGGCATTCTGTTACGGCAGCATAAAATGGGCTAAGCTCCTCTGTTATTGTTCTCGAATGGATTCATGGACCTGGCCAGAGATATCTCATCGGCTCACAAAAGACAGCCTTCAGTCTGTGAGCAAAAGCATTCCAGTCACATCGGGGACGACAGCAGCTGAGTCCAGGCACCCGTTTCGGGATGTGCAGGCATGCCTTGCTCACCTACGACGAGGTCACTGCAAATGTCGACATGGTGCTATCTTTCCAAACTCTGTTGGAAAATGAACAACCGTTGCTCTCTCTGATGGAATTCCATGAGACCTGGCATGTTCAGGAGCAGCCATGCACAGTGGCTGGTGGGATCGCCCACGGGCTCAGGCTCTTAGCAAAACAGCCCACACAAGGGGCAGGGTGGCCCGCCGCTTCCACTCCCGCTCCATCTGGGGACAAGATGAGGACGTCATCAGATGTGAGTGTTCTTCCGAGATGACACCATTTCCCTCCTCGTGAGCCACCGAACGCAGAGAGGGTGAGGCCCACGGAGAAAGTGGAAGGACCGGAGAGTGCCAGCAGCCAGGCGCAATCTCCTTTAGCAGACACCGCTTACAGGCAGCCTGAGGGGACGGGCAGCCGGTGCCACTGGAGAGGACCTGCTTCAGGTGCTCATCTTCGTGCAGCCCTGCGACACGGGCATGCGGCGGCTCCCTTGGGCCGCTGTCATGACTCACCCTCAACTTAGTGGGTCTCGGTGGGTCCTCCGCTCAAGGCCGCCCATGGCTGAAGTCAAAGGCTCTGGTGAGCTTGCCCTCAAGTTCATCTAGGCTGTTTGCAGACCCTGCTCCTTGGGGCTGACAGGCTCTGAGAGGGGTCCCTTTTTCATATGGGCTATGGGCCTGGCTGATTGCATTTGGTCCTTCCATCTGCAAACCAGCACGAGCCTCTGGAAGATGGCACCGCTCTCTGACTTCTGTCGCATCTCTGCTACCTCTAACCTGAGTGCGCTTGACTCTTAGATGTCCGCTTGCCTGGTCGGTCCCCTAGCTTCAGGTCGGTGAGCAGTGACCGCCTTCCACCTGCTCAGTCTCTTGTGCTACGTAATATAGAACATCCAGGCAGGTTCCAGGCCTTGGGGCATGGGTATCTCTGGGGGCCATTCTCCTTGTCCTCCTTGTCCCGGGGAATCACTGTTCTTACTTCCCAGACTTGGAAACAGGCTCCAAGAGAGGAGGTGACTTTCCCAAGGGCACTTAGTGGTAACTGCACCATTCAAACTTACGTCTGTCTGATTCCACAGCCTGTGTTCTTCCGAAAACACAGATCCTCTGATCCTGGAATAGCCTGGCATCCCAGACTCCATTCTGGGGCTGGTGGGTGGTGGCGAGTCTTTTCTGGGCGCCACCTCATCTCTCTTTTCAGCACTGTCCTTTGCGCCTGCTTGCGATTTGGAAATCCCCCATTCTAAATTCAGGTCTCCCATATTTTCCCTTGTGCGTGTGCCAAGGCCTGCTTTTTTGTAAATGTGCACTCCCACCCTCAATACACCACACACACACACACACACACACACACACATTATTGGCAACAGATTCGTTCTTCCTCTAAAGACCAAAAGCTAAAAGGAAGATGCAACTCAGAGTAAGTAGATATATTACATGTATCCTGTGTTATGTAAATTGGAGTTTAAGTACCCAATTTTAATGCAAATCTACTTCTGGAAAAAAAAAGCTGTCTAAAAGCCACATTTCCCTAAAGCCTGCTCATATTCTAAAGTGTGGATATAATTATCAAAAGTGTTCAGCTCATCTTAGAAACACTTGGTGGGAATGAAGTACCAGGGTCAGGGAGTTGGGGGAGAGCAGGTGGGGGGGGGGGACTTCACTGTGTGGCTTTCATGTGGGCAGGGGTGTCACTGTGTGGCTTTCACGTGGGCGTGGAGGCATCACTGTGTGGCTTTCACGTGGGCAGAGGGGCATCACTGTGTGGCTTTCACGTGGGCAGAGGGGCATCACTGTGTGGCTTTCACGTGGGCAGGGGCATCACTGTGTGTCTTTCACGTGGACATGGACAGGGCAGGGGGCATCACTGAGGGACTTTCTCGTGGCCCTTTCACCAATCCGTCAGCAGCTGCTTCTAAGGGACGAGGAGGGAAATGGGGCAGGTTGAGGGCAGTGCGGATTGAGTCAGGTCATAGTCACCCTCGTCAGTGATCTGTGTGCTTTCAGGCTGTGAGATACAGTCAGCACTACATAGGCAAACACACCCCAGAAAGGAGAGACATTTCTGCCTGCCGTTACTGCTCCCATGATTAAAGAGAACCCTTGAACATGGTTCCTCTGAATGCAATGAGAGCTGTCTTAAATGATGTCTCGTCTACTGTATAGGCAGCCCTCTATCCTTATCCCTGAACTCAACCAACCATGGTTTATTATTTTTTCAAAAATAGGAAAAGAAATTGTGTCTGTCCTGAACATACATTATGGTCTCTTTTTCCTTGTCATTTCCCCCTAAACCATGTAGTCTAACAACGACTTATGTAAGCATTTACATTGTACTAGGTCTATTATAAGTAAGTAAGAGGTGCTTTAAAGCATCCAAGAGGTTGTACATAGGTTACATGCAAATTCTACATCATTTTATATAAGGGATTGAAGTTTCTCAGATCTTAGTGTGTGTGCATGCTCCTGGAACCAATCCCCCCACAAACATGCTAAGACACATCTGTAGCTACGTGGCCTTTCCACCCTGAAATCCCTTCCTACGGAGTCTCTCACTTTTCACACACGCACACGCATGCACATACACGTGCGTGCACACACACATACACTTAGTGAACAGTCCCACTGTCCTTGACCTTGAGAACCAGAAGTTGGGTGAATGTTCTGTTTTTGTCTTTAAGGAGCTCCAGGTTTATCGGGAGACTGGGAGGGGTGGCAGACACAGATAATTAAACAAAATGCATGAGTGGGTCAAAGCAGTGACAGTGTAAAGAACCCCCTTGTCGAGGACACAGGGGGAGGGGCTGGAAGGAAGGTATCCAGTCCTAGAGGAGGCCACCATGGACACCACCTGTACCAGTTGGTATATGGGGTTCAGTCATTCTGAGAAATGCAGAAGGCTCAAGTGGCGGGAGTAGCCTGGTGACTATTGAAGTAGGGAAGGCCGGGCTGTAGGGATGGCTTAACAGTTAAGGTGTTTGCCTTCAAAGCCAAAGGACCCAGGTTCAATTCCCAAGGACCCATGTAAGCCAAATGCACAAGGGGGCACATGCATCTGGAGTTCCTTTGCAATAGCTAGAGGCCTCTCTCTTCTTTCACTCTCTCAAATAAACACATAAAAATAAAATAAACAAACAATCATTTGAAGTAGGGAAGGCCATGAGAGGGAACTCAGAGAAGTAAGGAATCAGTCCCGGGAGGTTTGTGTCTCAAAAAAAAGACTTTAACCAGAACGGGAGGGCAGATTTGACAGGGGTAAACAGAGGTGGGTGACGTCAATGGAAATGGATGTTTAGGACTTGGGAACTTAGGGAGAAGCAGACGGCCCTCCTGACACCCTACAGATAGGGTTCCTTTACTCTGACAGCTAGCTTCCTGTACCCCTTGGCACTGTGCCTCTTTGGAACCCAAGAATTGTTCATACACTTCATCCAAATCCCTGATCCTCAATCCCATGGCCCATTTTCTAATGCCCACCTGCGTATGCTTGTTATCTGCCCTCCTGTTATATCTGCCCTTGGAAAAGTGCTGTGTTTTCTGGCATGTTAAAAAAAAATCCAGAAGTAGTTTTCAAAGTATTGTAAGCTGTCTTCTGCAGCATAATGGGATGTTGGGGTGCAGGAAAACAAAGTGTTTCGTGTGATGGCTGTCTACAATGCTTATCCGTGATTTCAAAGATTTTGTGATGGATTATAAAATGTCTCTCCCACACCTCCCCGGGACCCTTTCCCAACGTCTCTATTCAAATCAGCCCTTGTTAATGCCAAACGACTCGGAAGCTGCCTAGATGAGATTGCTTCTTGATTTGAGCAGATGTGTGTTAACATTGCTATAAAGGAAAGGTGCGGGTAAGTCAGGCCAGAAGGTGCCATCGTTGAAAATGGCATGCTGTTTGCATTCGAACACGACTGGCACACAGAAGAGGAGCCATCCTCACAGTGAGCAGTTTAAGGGGGTGGGATGAACCCCGGCAGGCAATCCGGAGGGAGTTGGGCTGCAATGTCGATGAATTCCACACAAACAAATCCTTAATATGGAATGTGCCGAGCTGTGAAATGGTGACTGTGTCGTTAGAAGCAGCACTGGGGCAGAGGCTAAGCGACTGCCGTCTATCAGAAGGACTGCAGGGGACATCTATTTGCTGTTGGGGTGGAGGGCCGGCGCTCCTCACTAAGTACGGGGTAGTGTGAGTGGTGTCAGCTCGTGCAAGCAAATGGGTCTCTTCAGTAAGAGAGAAAAGCCTGATGTAGTAAGAACACGGGGTCTACCTGGCTCCAAGAT
Source organism: Jaculus jaculus (assembly GCF_020740685.1). Classification (NCBI taxonomy): domain Eukaryota; kingdom Metazoa; phylum Chordata; class Mammalia; order Rodentia; family Dipodidae; genus Jaculus; species Jaculus jaculus. Next base: position 167,979,012 of record NC_059106.1, read on the forward strand.
GCCCCGCGTTGGCATAGGCAAATGTAGCCTTGAATACCACAGCAACAAACCCTACTCCATCCCACGGGGCCCTCTCGGACTGAGTCTCAGGAGGGGAGTCAGTGCTGGCTAGCGTAATAGATGCGGGCTTCCCTGTTTTGTTTCCTGTGCTTCTAGCCTGGCCCCCACCTGGCAGGAAGCCAAATTTCTTGATGAATTTCTTCTCCACGCTGCCCAGTTTGGGAGAACAGATGCTGAGGGTCAAGACAGAAGCCATAAATTTCAAGGGAAGAATTCTTAGTGACTGAGGAAGAAAGCTATAAACCACTCCAGGGTGTGTGTGTGGGGGGTACAGGGACAGGAGACGACAATGCAGTGGACAATGCTGGGATGAATACTAACTGCCTGGGTGCCCATGGATCACCCTCCTGGCCCGTGCACCGCTCCCAGGGCCCACGCCAGCCCGCTCCTGAGTGTCCGCACAGGAGAAGGGCCCTCCCTTCCGGATCCTCCCTCTGAGTCTACCGTGACTTATTTGTTCAACAGTTCCTACCACCTTCCTGAGCGGCAGGTGCTGTGCACGCTGCAGGCTAGAGACAGCCAGGGACGACACAGCCCCCATCCAGCTTGAATTCTCAAGCCCTCTCACTTCTCAACCTGCTGGAAGGAGATACACACGCCCACACAATGCCATGGTTTTCCCCTACTTACCTCACTAGATGTTCACAGCACCCCCAAGAAAGAGGGAAATTATCTCAAAGTTTCGCCTTTGATCCACCACGGAAATGAAGGTCACTCCGTGTCACTAGCTAGATGAAAGGGGACTTTCTAACTGTATAACTTCTGTTGTAGCTAAAAACTGCAGCTATGTGACATTGTGGCAGACCTGGCCACCTATGAGCATAGTTTTATTGTCCAGTAACCTGTCCGTCTCCCTCCCCTCCTTCTGCCACTGGAAAATAAGGGCAAAGTACATCCAGAGTTTCTGTGAATTAGCTCAGACCCTTCCATTAAACCAGTAGTGCGTGCTATGCTCACAGCATCCCAACGACGTGTCTGGTGTGGAGTGATGTCACAGCCACTCAGCCTGCGTCTCATTATCTTCCTGCACAGCCCCCTAACTCCAGATTCTCAAGTTGAGGGCTCTTAGCGCAAGTCTGTCTGTGGGTGGCCCTTGCCCTTGGTGCTCACTCTTGGTTCTCTTGGATATGACACTCGCCTGTCCCTCAAGAGCCTGCCTGGGCATGTTTCCTGGCTCTTAGCTCACCTCATGGAGAAATGCTCCTGTGTGACTGCCTTTCCACAGGTACTGCTCTGGGTCCTGTCTGTGCCCAGAGGAGTAACTGGCAATGTCCCACACCCTCATGCCAGGGACTATAGTGACCATTCAGGTTGATGCTGGTCCTAAAGACACAGAGCTGCCTGTCCCCAGGCCCCATGGGTCCACACGCACAGGACGGGAACTCACCAAAGTTCTCCCCACCCCAGATGTCCATGTCCACGTCATACTTCCCCAGGGAGTCAAACCAGGCTTTGTCAATCACGAAGAGCCCGCCAGCTATGACCGGAGTCCTGTGTATTGGGAAGGAAGAGGGGAGAGGTATCCGTTAGACAAGGAGGGACACTCAGACCCATTTGCCTTGGGAGTCTCACGTTCACTTTCTTCTCATTTCTGCCTTCTTCAGAAGAGCCCATCTATTTTGTGGGTATCTAAAACAAGGACCCGCTCTACAATTTTTCCCTCTCCTTGTAAATCTCCTGACTCTGAAGACAGGCAAGTTTATCTGTCAGTTTATCTTCTGCTCAGAGTAGCTCTATTATTAGGAATAGACACAGCAGACGGCTGGCCAGGCAGAGACTGGCTGGCACTTGTCGGGAGTGTGTCCGTGCTCTGAACCAGACTTGGTCCCTTGTTCCCTTTTTTGAGTCTTTATCCCTTAAGTATCCTCACCACCAAGCGGGGGGAAAAAAGATGCTGAAATCCTGATTCCTAATATATCTCAGAATGTGACCTTATTTGGTGACAGTGTTTGAACGGAGGGAACCAAGTTAGAATGGGGTGCTTAGGAGGGCCCCTAATTCAGCATGATTAAGGTCATTATAAAAAGGGGAAATGTGCATATGCAAACAATGAAGAGGGCATGGAGATCAGAGAGAAAATGGCCATCTGGGTGCCGAGGAGGAGGAGGGAGGAGGAGGGAGGAGGAGGAGAGAGGCCTAGAATGTCTGTCAGAAGACGTCATCCCTGCTGCCTCCTCACCTACTTTCAGAACTGTGATGCAATAATTCCCGCTACGTAAGGCCCGAGCCCTTGATATGAACTAACACATCCTCTTCGTTCTCGTTTTTGAGGGCACCACCCTGGGTGTACCCTCGCTCTGGATTGCTAAGGGAGATACTAGTGAAGCATCTCACAAAGGGGAAGATTCCAAGAGTCACGCAGGCAGGAGTAGCAGAATCCCATAAAATCGTTCCATAAGGATAAGGATGTGGCTTTGTAAACTCGGTGGCTAAGGGAGGCTGTGAGGCTTCTGCATCCTGGTCCCTCTTTAGTGGATCCAGAAGGTAAAGGGAGTTTTGTCTCTACGTCGTACGTACGTAGAGGGTATGACAGACAGGAGCTCACGTGTGCTTTATCCTGCTAAAAATACTACTCCCTTTCTGATGAGCACAGTCTTGGGGCATGAGAACCTATCCCAAGATCCTCTACTGGGGCAGAAACAGGAGAAACCAGGCAGATGCAACAACCTTTGTCCTTGGCTTAGTCTCCAGTTCCTTATGGTCCCTACCCAGGCCACACTCTTCCCATGACCAAGCCTGCTCTACACACTGCCATCAAGGAGCTGGGACTCAGCACCTCGCTCGGCCTGAGAGGGAGTCAGGCAGCTTTGTGAGGCAGTGAGGGTGTCTGTGCCCCTGAAAGTAAGAAGCAGGAGTGAGCGTCTTTGGGCATCTCTGCTTGCGGCCTCCACTTTGTTAGAAATCAAAGGACTTCTTATCTCTTGCCTAGATTTGTTTTTTTCACAAGCAGCCAGGATGCTTCCAGAGAGGGAGATCTTCCCTAGGATTTAAATCCAATCCTACCAAATTCAACTCCCAGAACTCAGTGTCATGGCTGGTCTCTTCATAAAACAGCCTCTAGCCCGGACCAATTGGCTGTCTCTGGCTCACCCGAGCCTGAAGGTAGGGCCCACCACCATAAGGTTGTGAATACACTAGCCAGGGGAGGGCCACCTCTCTTGGTGACCCATTCATCACTCACGAACCTCCAGGCTCTGGTGAGTTTCCTCTTTTCTCAGACCAGCTGAGACGCAGGGAGAACTCTCTGATCCCTACTTCCCACATGGGCTCTTTGCAAAACCCTCCTGATGTCCACATGGCAAGAGCTCTTTGTAGTTTCTTTCCTTTGCTCTCTAACTCTCTTTTTACGTTTCTTCCAGGCCTACTACGTGGGCTCTCAGACCGCATGGGTGTAGTCATTTTCCTTCCCTTGGTTCTGCACTTCCCTCAATAAATATAATGATTTAATAATTATCCTTCTCAGTTAGATTTGCCCATTTCTCTGGTTAAATGCAAGTATGAACCAAGGGTTTGGGGCTCAAGGATATTCATGAATCCCCTAACACCTTATTTCAAGCCCAGTGAGAGATAGTCCTATCCCATTAGGATTAAAGACCATAGTCCAGAGCTCCGTGTAGCGCTGCTCTCGCTTTTGGCTTCACTGTAGACATAAAAGGATGGAAGGAAGGAAGGCCACCAGATCTGTGAGACGGAGGGCCCACTCTACAGTGGAGCTCCAAGTTCCCACACACAACAATGGCTCTACACAGGCTCTATGGTCCTCACTTCAACTGAAGTCAGTTCAGTGAAAATGAGCAAGCCTTGATAATGAGGGAGGCTCTGAGAAGCACAGGCCCTGGGCATCCCTAAGTCACCAGACGGAGAAATTCGAGCTCAGTGGCTTCTGCAGTTCTGTAAGCACTTAAGATCCTCCTGCCGTCCCTAAGGCACAAATGTTTGAGCTTGGAAGTTCCCAAAAGGCCTGGGACCAGCTTGCTCTTCAGCCTCAGTTAGGGTAACCAGGCATATCTTGGCACTGAAACCACAGGTTCTTCCATGGGATAAATGCTCTATTCACTGCCAAGCCCTCTCCCATAGATCCTGAACCCCCAGGAAGATAGCTTGCCAGCATGGGCTATGGTGACCATGGGGCTGGAAAAGAGGATGTGGGGCAGGACAAGGCCATTCACAGCTATGGCCAAGCAGCCCAGAGTTCAGGCTACCACGTTCTCTCTCAGGGAAGAACAGAGGTGTTGTTAATACACAGCAGTGGGTATATTTTGACATCAGTGTTCACAGTCTTCATGGGCTTGATCTTCCTGGGCTGAATCCTCTTAGCCAAAACCTGGCCGTAGTTCTCTTCCCCCACCAAAGGCCTAAATGGGATGATCTCAGACCCTTCCATGTGGTTAGCTGAAGCATAAAGCTATGGTGGTACTGGCTGTTATTCCCCATCACAGGTTTCTACCTGACATAGAAATCTCTATGAAGATGGAAAGCTTCTAGGACAAGGGCAGAAATAGAGATGGTCTGGCATAGGATTGTTTGCCCAGTACTTTCAGCACACCTCTCTGGAAGATGATAGAGCAGGAGCGGTCAGGCAGAGCTTTGCTTGCCCACCCCCCTATGGCACCAACCCTTCCTACTCACCGGATGGGCTCAGTGGGGTCCAGACGCCGAGCCTTCTGCTCTGGGGAGAGCTGCTCCCATTGGAAGTGCAGGCTCCAGTCAAACCCTATAGCACAGCACGAACTGGGTTTGCTTTCTCAAGGAACCTGCAGCACGTTCTCGTCCCGTGCTTTCCCAGCAGCTCACGCACATGCTTAAGCCCCCGGGAAGCCAGACCCTGGGAGGCAGGTCTTCCCTGGGCTGAGCAGCAGCCGGGGCTGCCAAGTTCCCTTTCAGCTTCTTTCTCTCACTCTGCCTCGCATGGCCTCTCTGGAGCTTCCCTGCTAAACTGAGTTAGGACATAAAGTGAAGGGAAGGGCTCAGGTGCAAGGTGCCCGGGTGACAGGGTGGACAGGTGCAGAGTGTAGGTCCTGGCCCGGAGTCTCGGGAAGGTGGGATCAGGGGCTTTTGAGAGATGTGCAGACCCACTGAACCCCACCCTGGAGTTTATCTTGAGCAACACTGGGCTCTGGGCAGAGAGCTTGGAGGTGGGTGGGTAGCTCTGGGAGTGAGGCTAATGCAGGATTTCAGAAAAAAGGAAGTCAGGTCCCATGTAACCAGCAACTCCTGGCTTCTCCCACACCCTCAGGTCTAGGATGAACCCCAGCTTAGCTCTAGAGTTCTGTAGCTGGGGTGTTCTGCCCATACCCCAAGATCTTCCCTGGGGAGCAGCATCAACTCCACTCACCTCCTCTGAGTTCTGAGGCAGATTCGATGTAGTTGAAGGTATCTAAGTTAATGATGTCGATCACGGGACATACCACTCGGGTGTAATCCTGTAAGACAGTGACCCACACTCAGTTTGCAGGGAAGAGACTGGCTTGGAGTCAGGGGGCTTGGGACACCTTTCCCTGAGAGGGCCTGACAAAAGCGTTTCATCGTTGGGTGGCACTTTAATCACCTATAGAATGGGGCACTGGGCACTGAGACCGCTCTGGTTTTGAGGCCTAAATGCCACGAGCATGGGCAGGCTCTACTTAGGCCTTCCTGTTGTCCCATACCAGCCACGGCAATCATATGACAGTGACGGATACATGGCAGAGGCTGATTGGGGAATACCATATCGGGGAGAGGGGAAACTCACAAGAAAGGGCTCTAGAAGCCTGTCACCATCAGTGGGGCTTGAGGGGTCTCCAGTCCCAAGAAGCAAGAACATCTCCAAGGTGCCAAACCCTTTCGTTCCAGACCTGTGGTTCTTGGGCAAGTTGATGAGCAGCTGCCACTTGGGCAGATACCACCCTCTCTGTCTCCAGTCCCAGTGTCCTTCCTAGTTTTCAGCCAAATATGCCACTGGTCACCTGCATCCACATCCTCCCAACTCTTCCAATGGTGGTTTCGTCATCCTTACACATGCTCCATCCCCAAGTTCTCACTTCTGTTGACTGATCACTCCCCGTATCCCCTTCCCCCCGGCACTAATTAAGACTCAATCAGCACATTGAGCAGCTCAGGCTCTGACAGTTCTGACTCTTAAATAGCTCTCTGAGTTCACCCCACCCCCGACCCAGTGCTTCTGGTCTGAGCTGCGGTGGACCCTGAGCCCCGCCTTGCCCACAGGTCCTCTCCTTCCCTTCTGCGGTCACCCGACATGCAAACCTGACTGCGCTACTCAGTCGCCCAAAGCCACCATCACTTCTAAAACAAGGGCCCAATCATTGGAATGGCACATAGGACTATGAAAATCGGCTTCTCCATGAGCGAGGACACGAGGCGTTGTTCTGAGAAGAACAGAGGTTACTAGAAGCTAGGAAGGGTAGTGGAGAGGGAAGATAGAGAGAGGAGGGATGATGGTCACCTAAACTTAATTAGAAAAGAGGAATATATACAAGTGTTCTCTAGTACTATAGGATGCATACAGTTTATTATGATTTATTATTCGTTTCAAAAATGTTAAGAGAAGATGTTATATGTCCCCCATACAAAGAGGTGATAAATGTTTGGGGTGACAAAAATGTTAACTGCCCTGATTTGATCATTACTCATTGTATACATATATTGAAATGTCACCCACTTTCCCATGAATATGCACAATGATTGTGTCCATTAAAAAATAAAAGCAGGCTTTCGTCTTGCTTTCCAATTTTGTCACCTGGTGCTTTCTCCAGCCCCCCTGTCTGGGTCACTGGAATTAGTTAGAGGATACTTTCAAAACATGCCGGGGTCCATAGTTCTTGGGGTCTAGCTAGTCTTACCCGAGAGGGGAAACGCGCTCGAGTGGTCGGGACCCGCAGCCCGGGAGAGCGGCAGTTCTGAGGGAGCTGGTGGACTGCCCTACCCTTGCCTTCACCCACTACCCTTGGGCCAGCGCGAGCACAAAACTCTGCTTCTCCTTGAAGCCATTTAATTTCCTGATTCAAGCTTTCCCCCAAATGAAGCTGTCTTCTTATTTTTTAAACTACAGATTCAACCGAGTGCTTGATTCTGAGTTCACAGACTTAATTTGACCCTGGCCTCCCCACATGCAACTCATTCCGACAGTAACAAGGTGCCTCTGAAAACCAATTGGCCCAGGTGGGAAGTGACGCTGATTGCTAAGGCATTGCCTCTGCCGCCGGAGTGTCACACACAGATGCTCCAGTCACCTTCAGCGCCACACCTGCCGGGGAGCCTCAGGCCCTGGGGGCTCTCCTCCAGCCACTGTCATTGTGTGTCTATGTGTGCCTGCCAGCTGCGTGTGCGCACGCACATACCCGCCCAGGCATCCATTCTTGCCACTTGAAGTCTGAAAACCCTCAGGTGTTCAGGGACACCTTCTGCAAGCCTGACCACATCTTCATTCTGGCTTTGCTCATTCTAAGCTCACTGGTTCCTCTGCAGGTGCTCCTAGTCCTTCTCATGTCATAAAAAATACGTCCTTGTTCCTTACAGGTATGTCAGGCCTGTGTTCAGCTGCTAGGGATAACCTCTAAGTCCTTGGCCGTCCTCCCTAGAAGACAGTCCTTGCTCTCCTGGGATGCTTCAGCCACACTTGGGTAGTCTGTGCCATGTGTGGTTGGTGGTGGAGGCCTTGGCCCTGACTTCTGAAGTAGTATGGGGGCCATGAGGGAGGCAGGTCTATGGGACTGACCCCCAACAGGAGCCCTGGATACCAAGGAATGGGTTAGCTTCCCTGGTTCGTAGGACTCCTCCTATGCTGCCAACACATTTTTGCTGGGAGAAGTTAAGTGTTTGTATAACCCTCCCAGGAGAAGACAGCTGCAGCAGCTACGTTCTCAATCCTGGCACAAAACGCCCAACTAGAAGCACCTTATGGAAATGAAGTGTTTATCTCAGGCTTAAAGTTTCAAGGGGTAAGCTACATCATGGTCGGGAAAGTATGGCAGGGACAGACAGATGAATGGCACATCTCCACAGCAGCAAGAAGGAAGTAGAGCGAGTGAACTAACAGCAAAAAGGCATACGGAGCTAGGGAATAGCACTCCAAGGTCCGTCCCCAGCAATACACCTCCTCTAGCGAGACTCTGCCTCCCCAAGGCTCCACCCGCTGGGGATCAAGGATGAGGCTCAGCCATAGACACACAAGGCTGAGGGGGGCATTTCACTTTCAAAGCACCACCACCGCCACCGTTGGAAGCTCATGCAGGAACTTCCTGCAGACACCCTCCCCTGCTGCTGATCTTAATCTGCATACTTTGACGTGATGGACTATAACCATTACTGGATTGGCCTTGCTTATTTTTGGTTCCTCCTAACAAGTTGTAGAGCCCAAGGGTAGTCTTAGGGATCCTCAAACTACAATTCTGTTTTGTTTAAATTAATTAATTATTTAAAAAATAATATCCCTTCTCTATATAGAAACCAAAATGCAAAATAGGGCTGGAGACATGACTTAGCAGTTAAAGCCAAAGGACCCAGGTTCGATTCCCCAGGACCCACATTAGCCAGATGCACAAGGAGGCACATGCATCTGGAGTTCGTTTGCAGTGGCTGCAGGCCCTGGTGCACCCATTTTTTCTCTCTCTCTCTCTTCCCTTTCTCTTTCAAATAAATAAGTAAAAATCAAATACTAAAAATTAAATTAAGGACTGGAGAGATGGCTTAGCAGTTAAGCGCTTGCCTGTGAAGCCTAAGGACCCCAGTTCGAGGCTCAATTCCCCAGGACCCACGTTAGCCAGATGCACAAGGGGGCACACGCGTCTGGAGTTCGTTTGCAGCGGCTAAAAGCCCTGGAGTGCCCATTCTCTCTCTCTCTCTGTCTGTTGCTCTCAAATAAATAAATTAAAAAAAATTAAATTACGAAACAACAAAGTGCAAAATAAAGTACAGATCATTCTCCTGAACTACAGGCTTCCTCCGACCCACCCATGGATATTGCCCTAAAGCTGTGAAAGGTGCCCAAACCTTCTCTACTATTCAGAGGGCTTCTGTCCTATGAATCACTCTTGTCATACTTCAGCTGTGGCATCTACCTGGCTCGGAGTCATGAAGAGGCAGACAGTGAAGGCTGTCTAGGGTCAAGTGCTACTGGGGTCATGACCTTGGAAAAGGGCTGCAAGAGGCCATAAATGAACCAAGAGAGCCGGAGCACAAGCTGTCTGAGGTTGAGGATCAGTACCTGCTCTGCAGGTATGTCTCTTGGCCCAGCCCAGAGCCTGCTGGGCTGCAGTATTCCAGCACACTTGATAGAAGAGAGAGGCTATTAGCTCCCTCTGTGGACACTGTGCCAGGGCTGGCAGTAAGCTGTGGGGGCGGGGGGTGACTCACTGCTGGACAGGCCGCCTTCTCCTGCTGGAGGCTCAGAGACCAAGAAACTCTCCATACTAATGCCCAGACCTAGCAGAGGTCCCTGTGTGACACTGAAGGCCACCTCCAGAGAACTAAGCCCAGGTGGGGGCATAAGCCAGCGGCTGATGAAACCCCTGACTGATTCCGGGCTATTCCCTTTTTGGAGCACCCTCAGATGAAAATTCAAGCCCACTCCCACCCTGGCCCCTACCAGGAGCGAAGAGGCTGAACACATCAGGCCGAAGTCATCCAACAGCCCTGCTGTCATATCTCTTGTTCCCTGCCTGATGGACATCGTTAAAACCATGTTGTGAATGGGCATTCAAAAGTCATGGAGGGGCTGGCGAGATGGCTTAGCGGTTAAGGCACTTGCCTGCAAAGTCAAAGGACCTCAGTTCGATTCCTCAGTACCCACATAATCCAGATGCACAATGTGACACATGCATCTGGAGTTCGTTTGCAGTGGCTAGAAGCTCTGGTGCCCTCATTCTCTCTCTCTCTCTCCCTCTCCCTCTCTCTTTTCTTCTTTCAAATAAATAACTAAAAATAAAGTTGTTTTTTGTTTTTTTTTTTAAAGTCATGGAGGCATCCCAGTTTCCAGCGTTCCTGAGACCTGCTCTGGAGCAGGAATTGTGGTGGGTCCAAGGTGAGTGAGACTTCACAGCGGAGGGAGTGTGAGCAAGCAGAAGATGGATTCCAAAGACGACTATGGGGTACAGAAACTGCTTGGGGGTTTCTAGCTGGCCTGGAGAAAGTGTAGTATATTAGTTACTTCTTCCCTCCTTCTAACCAAATACCTGACAAGAAACAATCTAAGCGCAGGATTTATTTTGGCTGTTTAAGGGGATAAAGTTCATCATGGTGGTGGAAGACACGGTGTTGGGAGCAGCTGATGGCTGTGATAAACAGAAGTGTGAGGCTGCTTGTGTATATCTCCATGGCTCAGGAAACACACACACACACACACACACACACACAGGGACAGAGACAGAGACAGAGACAGAGAGATCGACCTAAAATGGAGACAGGTACCCCACCCCCGGAGTCTCAATGACCCACCTCCTCCCACTAGGATCTGCCCCCACAAAGGTCCCATAACCTCCCACAAACAGCACCATCACCTGGGGCCAAGTACAAGAGCCTGTGTGGACCAATTAACATCCAAACTGTGACACGCAAGGAGCTGGCAGGGGTCCTCAAGGAGGCAATGGTGTAGGGCAGGGACACATGGACAGGATATCTGCATTTCCATTCTGGCTCTGTCACCTGGATAGACACGTGACCTTAGTAGATTGGTTCACTCTGTGGGATTCGGTTTTGTAAGACAGGTTATTATTTGCAAAATGACCCTGCCTTTTTTTTTTTTTTTTTACAGGGTCCTTGTGAAGAAAAAGAGAGGAAAGCACAGGTTAAAGTGTTGTATAAAAAAGTACGAACTCTTAGTTATATAAATCTACTGAATGCTAAAGGAACTGAGATTTCTTGTAATCTTTTTTTTTTTTTTTTTGCTACCCAAGAAACATGTAGGGAAAGTGAAGTGGTGGGGGAAAGAAGCCCATGTTAAAAAAAAAAACAAAAACAAAACAAAACTCGACTTGGTGAGCGTTTTCAGTATCAGCGTGTAATTGAAGGGAAGTGGAGGAAAATTAAGAGGCTTTCAATGTGGGAAAACTCCAGCTGAGGATGGCTTAGGACAGCTCCAGCCCAGCCTCTTCCTTATCTTACTCTATATTTGAAAATCCCAAACTCCAATTACAGCTTAAAAATTTCAACTTCCACTCATAAGATCAAACCGTGTTCTGTGTGCAAACAGGCACATGCAAAGAAATGCTGACATGCTCCCCCCAACACACTCCCTATGCCCAAGGGGCTGTGCCAGGGGAACTGTCTCACAGTACCAAGAGGCATGGCCCAATGTGGTGATCTCAGCAGTCTGCAGAGGACTCTGTTAGCTCCGACCTGGAGCCCATGCGACGAATCCCTCGGCTGTGAAAACCTGAGCTCAGACAGTGAACGGGGACCACGGAGCTGAGCTCCATCTTCGGACTTAATGATTCCCAGAGAAGAGCTTGGCAGTGGGAGGCAGACGGGGCTCTCGCTTGTGAGGGCAATGAAGACTGTGCCAGCCTTCACATAAGCTGGCTACAGATGCCAGGCAAAAGCATTTCTAAGGGGGCTTTCTGAGATGGACTCAGAACCACTGGGGTGGAAGGGACTTCTCAGACAACTCCCTTCGAGTACCCTAGAAAGACAGATCAGCCTGAGGTCCCTGCAAGAGAAGCATCTAGTACCCAAGTGACCCAGCAGTTCCATTCCTTAACAAATACCCCCAAAGATCTGAAACCAGGCACTCAACACCGACTTGTACACGAATGTTGGAAGCAGCGTCATTCCTGCCGCTCAAATGTGGAGACACAAATATCCATTAACAGATGAATGTGGAAACAAAACATGGTCCTTATATACCATGGAATGATTATCTGGCCATGAAAAAGAATATTGATCTATGCTACAATATGCGTGAAGCTCAAATATGTGTTGAGTGAAAGAAGCCAGAGTGGAAAGGCCACATGTCACACGCTTCCAAGTATATGAAACATGCAGAACACGCAATTCCACAGAGTGAGAGCAGACCAGTGGCTGCCAGGGCCAGGGCTAAGGGGCAAGTAAAGAATGACTGCTAGTGGGTGAGAGGTTTTCCTCTGGGATGATGAATGTGTTTTAAAATTAGATTGTAGTGATTATACAATCCTGTGAACTGAAGACTTTGAAATGGTTAAAATGATAAATTTGGTTGTAAGTATTTTACACACACACACACACACACACACACACAGAATCAACACAGAGGCAGAGGCGGTGGGGTCAAGTCCACAGCTGTCCTAGATGTCCCTGAGAGAGGGTTGGGCACAGTGCTGGTGTGGGAAAGCTCTGAGCCACTGACTATGCCGCAGCCCAGCAGTCCCCAACATGTCATGAATCCCTGGGCCCTGTGATCTGTGACCTTCAGTCATAGGGCTCGGGACAGCAAATTGAGAGGGTGAAAGGGAAATTAGCAGCAGGAGATCCTTGAGGGGGAAGCAGAGTGAGGAGTTGCCGGCAACGTGGGCCTAATGTCCATGCTCTGAACGCCAGCCCCTCACAGCTTCCTTAGAGATAAAATTCCTGGTCATCAGGGTTCATTACAACACATCTTCCACTCTGCCCAGGGGCAGATTACCTTAGAGAACACTGGAAAATGCTTATGGGTAAGAGAAAAGAAGCAGAATAGAAAGTTGTGCAAATATAGGATGATTACAACGACGTAAAAAGACACCATCTGAAAAGAGAAAATGATTCTAAATGGGAAGAAATGAGAGTGATTGTCTTCACATGGTAGAAGTCTGGTTGATTAGCTTCCATGATATTATTCTCTATTTTCTACAGCGTCTATCTACAATGGCTATGGGTTACTTTTGTGATGGAAAATAAGAGGCCCTGGTCCCCTGTCCCCTCTGGGCTTCCAGATTTCCTTTACACCACACTTCTGGGCCCAAAGTGCACCTCTGTCATGTCAGCTTCAGTGGAGAGCTCTGTCTCCTCTGTCTTTGTGGCTATGTGCCCACACCCCTTGCCTTTTCTGTGTGGTATGTGAGAAGCACACACAGGTTGTCCATACTTTTTCCTCACCAAGAATTTCCTCTTCATTCTCTATCTCTCAGTGTCTCTCATCTCTCTCTCTCTTTCTCTTTCTCTGTTTGCAAATAAATATTAAAAAAAAAAAATGGGCCGAAGAGATTGCTCAATAGTTAAGACATTTGTCTACAAAGCCTAACAACCTGAGATTGATTCCTCTGTACCGTATAAAAGCCAGATGCACAAGGTGGCACATATGTCTAGAGTTAGTTTGCAGTGGCTGGAGGCCCTGGCCTGCCCATTCTCTCTCTCTCTTCATCACCCCCCCTCTCCTTTTCTATCTCTCTCTGCTTATAAATAAATAAATATAGATTGTTTTAAACAAAGAATTTCCTCTTCATTAAGAGTTTTTGCCTCACTGAGTATGGTGGCACACACCTTTAATCCCAGCATGTAGGAGGCAGAGGTAGGAGGATCACTGTGAGTTTGAGGCCACTCTGAGACTGCATAGTGAATTCCAGGTCAGCCTGGGCTAGAGAGACACCCTACATTGGGAAAAAAAAAGAGTTTTTGCCTCACTTCTCCCCACGGTCACGCACTGCGTGTCAGCCCCTTTCCTGAAGATCCAGTGCAGGGCCAGAACTCAGGAACTGTGGGGAACTTACAAGTAAGTATAGACTAAATAGTCACATAGCCCATTTGATACCCAGAGCCCTACAAGGTACTCAATAAGTGTCTGCTAACTAGTTCAGGGGTAGAAAGTGTGTCTACCTACCTCTCAATTTCAACCATATCCCCACTCCGATGCATCTGGCTTCTGGGGTTGTTTCAGAGCCTGGGCTCCCATTCGACATTAGTTAGGGTGGCTCCAGGAGGGGCCTGGCGCTCTCACTGCATTTGTCATCCATTAGGGGAGAGTGAGAACTGGACCCAAAATAAGAAATGGTGGGCTAAGTGAGAAATGACTCTCTGGAGTGATCCTAGCTGGTCTTACACTCCAGACAGGATTCCTGGAGGAGATGGGACCCAGACGAGGTCCTGGGAAGAGGTAGGGTTTGTGGAGAGGAGGGAAGGGTGTCCAGGGACAGAAAAATCCTGCCAGGGATGCCTCACTGGCAAGGTGGGGAGCACAGCCCAGTCGTGTCTGCAGATGCTGGGGACACTAAGGTGGCGGAGGATAACTGGTAAGGCGACTCCAGTCTGCTGCCCCCAGAAACAAGAACCTCTCCAAGTTGCCAAAACCTTTCACCTTAGACCTATGGTTCCTCGAAAAGTTTGATGAATGACTGTTCATTGTAACAGACACTAACATGTTTCTATCTCCAGACCCAATGTACTTCCTAGTTTCCGGCCCAATATGCCACTGGTCATCTTCATTCGCATGACCACGGGTTTGTCACCCACTGACTGCTATGTGACCTTGTGCAGGCTACTTTAGTCCTGCATCTACTGAGCCAGGGTTAGCTGTTCCACCCGTCCCCCGGAGGAGTGGGGTACCTGTGAAGTAACAAGTGTGAGAGACCCTGGAAGAAGTGGGAGGTGGGAAACCTAGCTGAGCTGTTCAGGACTCACCTCTTTGACCCTGTGCAGCAGGGGCTGAAGCCAGTCCCTGTTGACCTCGCAGTGGCTGTCCAAGAAAGTCAGAGTGGTCCCCTGAGCGATATCAGCACCCCGCATCCGGGACCGGACCAGACCTGCATCAAGGACAAACAGGTGGATGCGACTATCACTGCATTGTCTGATCAGAATGCAGAGGAGCCTCCCAGCATTCCCTTGAACAACCAAACACACGCCCAAGCATCCCTGTCCCTGACTCACACGGCCCATGGCAGAGCCTACCTTGCCGCTCATTGTTGCGTAAGCACTTCACCTTGGGCAGCTTGAGGAGTTGCTTGCAGTCTTCGGCTGCAATCGCAAATGTGAGAGTGAGGGTCGGGGAGTTGACTGTGTGGAGGTGAGCACACAGATATGAGAGTGAGGGTCAGGGAGGTGACTGTGTGGAGGTGAGCACGCAGACATGAGAGTGAGGGTCGGGGAGGTGACTGTGTGGAGTGAGCACACAGATATGAGAGTGAGAGTCGGGGAGGTGACTGAGTGGAGGTGAGCACACAGACATGAGAGTGAGGGTCGGGGAGGTGACTGTGTGGAGGTGAGCACACAGACATGAGAGTGAGGGTCGTGGAGGTGACTGTGTGGAGGTGAGCACACAGACATGAGAGTGAGGGTCGGGGAGGTGACTGTGTGGAGGTGAGCATGCAGATATGAGAGTGAGGGTCGGGGAGGTGACTGTGTGGAGGTGAGCACACAGATATGAGAGTGAGGGTTGGGGAGGTGACTGTGTGGAGTGAGCACACAGACATGAGAGTGAGGGTCGGGGAGGTGACTGTGTGGAGGTGAGCACGCAGACATGAGAGTGAGGGTCGGGGAGGTGACTGTGTGGAGGTGAGCACACAGATATGAGAGTGAGGGTCGGGGAGGTGACTGTGTGGAGGTGAGCACACAGATATGAGAGTGAGGGTCGGGGAGGTGACTGTGTGGAGGTGAGCACACAGACATGAGAGTGAGGGTCGGGGAGGTGACTGTGGAGGTGAGCACACAGACATGAGAGTGAGGGTCGTGGAGGTGACTGTGTGGAGGTGAGCACACAGACATGAGAGTGAGGTTCAGGGAGGTGACTGTGTGGAGGTGAGCATGCAGATATGAGAGTGAGGGTCGGGGAGGTGACTGTGTGGAGTGAGCACACAGACATGAGAGTGAGGGTCGGGGAGGTGACTGTGTGGAGGTGAGCACGCAGATATGAGAGTGAGGGTCAGGGAGGTGACTGTGTGGGTCTGATAAAACTACTGGAGACCAGCACTGTTGGCTTTATTTTCAGATCACAGCTCTCTTTAAGAAGGGATTTGTCATCGGACCTTCCATCACATACCCAAGATAATAGTAGATGATTTCCAGCCCACAGGACAATGTGACTGTTAGGCAAGATCTCCTTCTTCCCACCTCCTGCCCAGCCACCTTTGAAGTAGCCCTCAGTCTTAACACCTCCCAAAGCTCAGCAGTACCCTGGGCCAGAACTGCCCATCTTTGTCTCGGCCTTCTGTTGGTGCTTGGCTTGCCTACTGGCCTTGACCTCTCTGGCTCTGAACTCTAAGGAGCAACAGGGACTTCTAGATCCTCCTGTACACTTCCTCTGGGCCAGAGCTTATTCTAAGTACTTTATGTATGTCAATGCATGAGCCCATATCGACCACACGTATGATTACCACCATGTCTGTGTCATAGACACAACGAGGTCAGTGATTTTCTCAAAGCACGTGGCTAGCAAGTGAAGACGGTCCAGGTCTAGGACTGGAGTCCAGGGAGCCTGGCTCCTGAGTCCAGGCTCTTGCCCCTGGGATGGTCTGCTGCCAGAGAATCCTGCAATGCCTTCTTCTCCTCCTCAGTACCAAGCTGGCCCAGAAGAGCAGCATCTCCCACCACCCAGTTCTTCAGTGGGGAGGCAAGAGCGGATCACTGAGCTCCAGATCTTAGCACCTGGAGCCCCATGCACGGCCCATGTCTGCGTGACGAGTGCAGAGAGGCTGTCACAGTTGTGGGTGTCTGTGCTTGTAGGGCAGGACCCCGTGTGGACAAGGCTCCCTGGGCCTACTTGCACTTGTGCTGGAGGCCACCGATGTCACAGTCCTGAGGCTTGCAGCTGTCCCTGGGAGCCAACCCCCTTCCTCTGGCTCTCCACTGGGAAGAGGCTTTTCTGCCTGAAGGTCATTGACTTCAAGGAACAGCACCCAGGCTGCTAGGCCATGGCTCTGGAAGAGGGCTTAGTGTTACCAGTACCTGAGTTGGGATGAAGCTTATATAATTATTGTGCCTTTCTGATGGAGCACACAAATTTCTCCTGGGAAAAGTGGATTTTGGAGCTGAGTTGCTAAATGCTTGCACTACAATCATGAAGACCTGAGTTTGAACCCCACAAAACATGTGGAGAAAGAGAAAGCTATGTGTGGTGCATGTGTACTTATGACCCAAGGCTGGGGAGGTAGACATAGGTGAGTACCTGGGCTCACTGGCCAGCCAGCGTAGCCTGCGTGGTGAGCGTCGGGGCAATGAAAGACTCTGTCTCAAAAACGGTGGAGAACACTGGAGAAATGTCAGCCTAGACTGTTCTCTGGCACATATATGCACACAAACACACACACATGAACACAAACAGAAAGAGTACATCATGGGGTACAAATCTGAGTGGGAACGAAGGCCTTTCATAGGGTGATTAGGGAGATATGAGGCAGGAAATAGGGGTAACCAGTGTGTCAAAAGGTTCAAGAGAAGCTTCTGACTGTATTACATCCAGGTGGTGGTGAATCTCAAAGACAAGACCCACTCAGATGTCCAGCGACTGAAAGGGGCAGGTCCTAGCAGCCTTGGCTTAGGCTGGAACATTAACGCAGCACCTGAACCAGGAATCTCTGGCGGTGGGCATGACTTGGGTCTGGGGTCCCAGAGATGATTCTTTGAGGATTGATGTCTCTTCCCTTGTCCAGGAATGTAAGTTCATGGACAGCGACACATGTACATGTGCATGCCACATATTCACACACCTGTACACACACATGCATAGCACATGTACTTCATATACACATGAACATATGACATTGTTCCTCGAGTTTAAGATTCAACACCCTTTAGAGTTCAGGCATGGGCACTCAACATCTTCCACATCTTTTACCGATGCTGGCTTTCCTCCATCACTGGGAAATCGGTGGGCTTCCCTCCACATGTTCCAGGGCCCTGGGACTATACCTCTGTGCCTCAATTGCCTGTGAGGAGTATTACTTACGGTCATTGCTGAAGTCATCCACTAATATGATTTCCTGGATCAGATGTATGGGCGTGCGGTTCAATATGCTGTGGGAAGAAGAAAAAATCATTACATCTTCTAGTGGCAAAACACATGTATCACTCTCGGTGTAAAATAAAAATCACTGCACGGGAGGAATGCAGGAAACTCCCAGACCACAAAGGACTTGTCCAGTCACACTGCTCCTCTGGAAACCAACGGGCTGTCTTTGCACCTTCTCCATCTCAGTGAATATTCTCAAGCAGACAGGAATCCAGGCAGCATTCCCAACAAGCCACCCTCTCCCTAAGCCCCAATCTCATCAGTGAAAGAGAACAGTGGTTCTGAGAGCAGTCACAAAAACCACTTTCACACCTTGTGGTGCTGATAGTGATGACTCTCAGCTTGAACAGAATTGGAATCACCGTGGAGGCAAATATCTGGGCATGTCTGTGATGGGTTTACTAGATTCAGGTTAACTGAGGTGGGAAGACCCGCCCTAACTCTGAGTGACACCGTTCCCTGAGCTAGGACCCCAGACTGAAGACCAGCACTCGTAGCTCTGGACTGCCTTCCTCTGGAGGCAATGTGGCCACCTTCTCCACCATGCCTGCCCAGCCAGGGTGGACTGTATTCACCAGACTATGAGCCAGAATAAACACTTTCTTCCTTAAGTAGCTTCTGTCAGGTATTTTTTTTTCCACAGCCATGAGAAAAATAGTTAATACACCCCATGCCTCCTACATTTTCCATAGCTGTGCATGCCCAGAATTGTCATCCAAACATGTCCTGTTTATTCACAACTAAACGCCTCTTCTTGGATGGCTTGAAATGGCCCAGCACTGCCCAGGAGAACCAGTTCAAATGTCACCTCTTCTCTAACAGCTTTCCAGCCTACTCATAAGGAAAGAGTTGCTGCCTCCCATGGGATTCCTTAGCAGTTTTAGCTGGAGCTTCCTACAGCATTTATCACTTCCTGACCCTGGCCGTGGGTTTTGTGCCTCACCAGCCCTACTGTCATTGTAGCCCTGATCTCATGCTGTAGCCCAGTGAGAGAAAATATTCTAAAGAAAGACACCTGTGACCTCCCTTTAGTTTCCAGACAATCGCCTTTTATCACTTGCAAAACTGGTATGTTTAGTAGACATGCAGGAATCTAGGCTTCAAGCTGACTGTAAAAGAAAAAATACTCAAAGGACTGCCTACACCTACCGAAAGAGTAGACTTGGGGACAAGGAGCTCTGTTGGGGAAGGAAAGGAGGGGACCTTACCTTCATCATCCCACAAAACCCCTGAACCTGCTTTCTCTTTTTAAACTTGGTGGATCTTTAAGACAGATTGTCTATCCCATTCTCCTCAGCCTGGACTTGAATAAAAACCTCTCTGTAGCAGAGAACCTGAGACAATGCAACCAACCCAAGTTCCTTGTTCCCAAGGAAAGTACTGGTTAACCTGTCTGAAAGCTGAATTCACACTATGCTCTGGCCTTTGTTTCCTAGCTATTAAAAATAAGATAGAAAAATTTTCAGTGCCAGGGATGGGATATCTTCCAGTGAGTTGTTGGCCAGGGAGGCCACTGATACTTTGAAAACATTACAGGCCATTGCCGAGGCCCTTGGTTTCCCACCAGGAATAGATGGTAAGACCCTATTGCTGAAGACTCCACATACTTGGGCAGCAAGGCCACTGAGAAATCCCGCTGGAACTAAGCTGAAAACCTCCTTCATGTAGACCAGCTGACAGAAAGCTAGAAGAAGCCATTCTGCATGAAGCTCAATGGGAGAGAGAGAAATCACCAGCTGAAAACCTCATCTATATAGACCAGCTGACAGAAAGCTAGAAAAGCTACACTGCATGTAGTTTAATGGGAGACAGAGAGAAGTCACCAGTGAAGATATTCAACAGTGGACACTGCAAGCCTTGTGTTTTGCCAGCCAGGCCAAATGAGCCAACTGGTGCAATAGTGGCATGTCTGTCATGGGGGAAACCAACTGCCCTCTAATTTGACTGGCGGCCCACTACATGGGAGGGAATACATCCCTGATACTGAAAACCTCCAACAGGGGTAGTCATGAGCCCTAGGGGTGTAACATCTGCTGCTGTCTGGCTAAAAGTATATACTATGCTCACCAAACATCCAAGTAAGCACTTCTCATAATGTTCATACTCATATATTAATGCTACTCTCACTTTTGGTTAAAGAACCTTCTCTTTTCAGATGGCAGTGACCTTGGAATGACTCAGAAGGCACCACGGTGACAGAGGAGTGCTCAGCACTGCAATATCTCTATCACACCTTCCAAGGCTCAGGGTCCATTGTGGAAGAGGTGGCAGAAAGAATGTAAGAGCCAAAGGAATGGTAGGACTCCTTACAACATGCTCCTCCAGACACAAAATGGCCTGGGTATCCATGACCTCACAGTGCCTGACACTACCCACACAAGACCATCATAAGAGGAGGAAAAGATCATGACATCAACATACAAGAGAGACTGATTGAGAGGGGGAGGGGACATGATGGAGAATGGAGTTTCAAAGAGGAAAGTGGGGAGAGGGAGGGTATTACCATAGGTTATTTTCTATAATTATGGAAATAGTCAATAAAAATAAATAAATTAAATTTAAAAATAAGGTGGAGGATGGTCATAGGCACAGTGGAGATGATATTAAAATTTTCTTTCCTTCTTGTTTGGTCCAACTAAATCTACCTCCCTTTGCTAATCTCTGTTTTAATTTCTTTCAGAAAACAGGGACAGTATTTCAATGGGTTAATGGTCCTAAGTGCCCCATAAAGCTTCCCATAGATGGTGACTGAAGGAGTTAGCAGACCTCTTTAAGGAAAACTTCAGTAAAAATTCTTGGTTGCTTGTTTGGCGGTTCTAGCAGGGGATCACAGTTCCTTGTACACCCTTGACCGAAGACAGCTCCTCCTCTCTTCTGGGAAGGTCGTCCTCTTTAACCGAGCTCGCAGCTCCAGGAGGGACACACAGGGAGTGGTGAGGGAGGAAGGGGACACCCGCCCAGCCAGCCAGATCAGCTGAATCAACCCTGGCTATCAATGGGGTGACAGATGTCGCAGACAGATCACCCTCACTTCCAGAAATTCACTAAAAATTCTTTTATAAATTTGGAGGGATTTTCTGAAAAAACAAACAAACAAACTGCCCAATAGTTCCTCAATCTGAGGCAAGTCTATCATGGAAAAGGGAGCATACACTTGCAATGGATCATCTGTTCTTGAACCTCTCCCAGAGGGAATGCAAAGGAGAGGGGAACAGGGTTGGGCGGTGAGAACAAGAAGGAGGAAGGTATTGAGATTGGGGTAGAATAAGGAGGCAAGGGCAGGTAGGTCTTAGGGATTTGGGGGTTGGAGAGAACCTGCATAAAGAAGCTGGGACTGGGGTGAAAGAAAGAGGTTTGGGGGATGTCGTGGGTGTTGGGACCGAAGTGAGGCAGCAGAGGGAGAGCATGAAGGCGGAGGGGAGGCTTGTGGGTCTGGCTGTGAGGGGAGAGGTGGAGGTGGGGGTGGAGGGAGGAGATGGCTCTGAGGGACTAGGAGGGGAAAGGAAAGTTCAGTATGGAAAAGGCGCTTGGGGAAGCTTGATGATGGGACTTTAACTTAAAGAACGTGATAAGCAGACATTGAGGAGGAATGGGCTCAGCAGTAGAAAAAGGCTCCGAGGTATGGGATTTCCAACTACTTGTCACTGTTCCGAAGACTGTTTTCAAGATCCTGCAGGATTGTGGGGTCAAATGTCCCAAATTCTGGGCAAGAATTTTGATTTTGACTATTTAGAATAATATGCTGAGGCCTGATCTGAGTGGAAAGTTGTATAAGAGTTTTCATATCTGACTTTAAGCCCATTTTTTTTAAAGATTTTTTTTTTTTTTTTATGAGGAAGGCCAATGGACTATCTTTTTGAATGGAGTAACTATTACCCATTTCAGGGTTTTAGATACAGGCCAAGACTAACTTTGTCTCTGAGACAAAGGTTGCCCGAACTGCTTTCTGGAAGTTTGTTTCAAGCATCTCTCCTCCTCACGCCCCCACCTCCCAGAAAAAACTTCCTGAAAGACACTTGCTATTGGCTTAAGGCCATGTGGAGATGTGAGTGTACATTGTTTCTTACAGTGACATCCCAGGGCAGAAGCCTTGTCAAGGTCCCTCTGTATTGCAGAGTCCAGGGCCAGGGCTCTTTTCTGGAGGGATGTTTAGTGTCCACCCGCTATGTGCTGGGCACTGGGGACTGAGGGAGGAGAATTGGGCCCCACACTAACAGACTGTGTTATCTTGGACAAGTTACTTAACTGGGAGCAATTATAGGAGTAGCGACCTCAAGCGGCTATTGAGAGAATTACAGGAGATTGCACTTAGCATACCACACGACACTAGGTGATGGCAAGTGGTAGTAATTCTTCCTATGTTGTGTGCCATTAATAATTACTTTTTTAATTGAATTGACTTCAGTTACCCTCCAGAGCTGTGGATTTCTACCCTAGGGGCACAAGCTGGTTTTCAGTGTTAACTCCGGGCCTCAGAATTCCCTTGAATATCCCCAAACCTCAAAGTTTCTCAAAAAAATATTTCTGGTCCACACCAGCCATTGCAAGATACCCAGAGCCCTGCGGATGTTGGGGCAGGAGTGCAGAGTGGGTGTTGGTGGGGACGTTGTGAGCAACCCTCTCTATAGGTCTGCCTGGGCTGTTTTGTGTGCGCAGCCCCTTTTCTATGCAGGAAGCGAACTGTCTTGGAAGGGAATCCTACCCGGAGCTACCTTTATTACTAAGCTTTAATTCTCACCATGGAAACTAGTGTGTGGTGGAGAGAGGAACCCTGACACATAGCCCTGGGCCCCACTATCATGCTCTGGGGAAGGGTGAGAGAAGGTAGACGCAGAAGGTGCAGGTGGAGATCACTCACTACGATTGTCCCAGTGAAAATATAGCAAACCCAACCACCAGCCATCTAATCAGGGCAGGAGGGGAGAGGGAGGCAGAAAAGGAAACCCGCTTGAAGAATAACCGCTAATGAGCTTGATTACGGCTGCAGCTACTGCATTCGAGTCCCCCAAATCCCTGCCGGCTCTTTGAAATTCAAGAGTTCTCGTCTATGAACATCAAAAGGTAAATCACATGTAGCACTGTGCTGGTTGAACTGAGAGATGATTAGTGAATAAAAAATGTCCAGGGTTTAAAACAGAAAAAAAAAAAAAGAAAGAAAGAAAAAAAAAGAAATTGTCAGCAGCAAGAGCTAATTAGAACATTTCCTGGTAACACCTGGCTTGTTTTTGCTCCTCTAATCACAGCAATTGAAGTGATGGTGAGGTCTCCAGAAAACTGGCTCAGGGCTGGAAAGGCCAGCGATGGGCATGTGCTCCGGGCATCCGAGGTGGCTGGAAGTGCAGCCCAGGGTGTGCCTGACTTGGCCTGAATGATGTCTCTCTGCACACATCCCTCATTCCCACCATTTCAACGTGGGTTGCAGTGGTCTCCCCTCCTCGCTCCCTCACTCAGGTTCTACCCACACTCCTCACCAGCATCCCTTTGGCACAACAAACCCTCCATTTCCCCAGGGTCCAACCGACCAGGTTTAGGTTTATATCAGCCACACCCCACCTGTCTCCACTCCGGCTCTCTCGCGGTCTTCCCACGTGACCTCAACAGGGGAAGGAGCGATTCCCACACTGTCCCTGGCACCCTTTTGGATCTGTTTCCTTTGTGAAGTTTTACAGGCAAAATCCACACAGCCAGCACGTACGCCTTCTGCTGTCTGTCTGGTACACCCTAACTGAGGGCTCCCTGTGGACCCCCAAGACATGGCAGGGTACCATGGGACACAGGGGCCCGTAGGCCAGCCAGGCCTGGCCACCTGCTATCTGCGCGGCTCTGAACCGTTCGGCTCCCAGCCTCCATTCCTCCTGTAATTACCTTGCTCTTGTAAAAGCAGGCGATATTAATACTTGACCTACTTTACAGGCTTTTGTGCGTTTGAAATGAGGAAATGTATTTGAAATTGCTTCGTGAACTCCACAGTGCTATATGCAGATAGGTTTTATCAAGTGCGACATAAATACCAGTTGAATGAAGACCTGCGGCCAGCTCACAGCTGAGTCGAGTCTCTGGAATGAGGCAAATGTGGGTTCAAGCGCATTTCTAGCTGTTCAGCCTCCACTTGTCAACAGGATGGCTCCAGCCAGCGCCGGTCCTTCCAGCATCACAGTTTCCTCGGCTGCGAGAGAAGCGCTTGGCACCGTGCCTGGCACCGGACGGCCGCTCCTGCAGCGTGGGCACTGATAATACGACTCCCGAAACCACTACCAGCAATGGGTGTGACACGTAGCTGTGATTCTCAGCGTGTGAGCCTCGAGCCAGCGGCCTTGCCGTCACCTGAGGACTTGTCAGAGATGCAAACTCTCAGGCTCCGCTCCAGACGCACTGAGTCAGAATCTCTGCGGCTGGGAGCCCAGGTGACCACGTCCTGGCAAGCACTCTAGGAGACTGGCACCTGCTCGCATTGGAGAGCCGCGTCACAATGCTGCTATCCATTGGGATGGAGGCTCGCGGTCACACCTGCCGCCACCTGAGCAGGCTCCCGGTGCCAGCCACCACCCCCAGGCCTACCTCTGTTAGAGTGGCTGATCTTGGCTGCTGAGCTGAGAGATGCCCAGGAGATGGATAAAGTGGTCCTGCGTGTGTGGGTGAGGTGTTTCCAGAGACAGTGGACGTGCGGTCAGCACGCTGGGGAGGGAAGACCTGCTGTACCGCGCGACAGGCTGGGGCCCCGGCCAGCACGCAATGTGTAAGACTGAAAAGAGAAGCTCACCAGGGTGTTTCCTCTTGACCACCTTCCATTGCTGGCCTTGCCCGTGGACAGCAGAGTCCAGCCTCTTCCGTCTGGGAACATGAGCCCATACCAGCAACTCTCCAGGAGCTGTGGACCTTCAGCTATGGTCTGGTGTGACCTCAGTGTCCCCTGTTGTCTAAGGCTTCCTGGACTTAGCAGCTGCAGGCGTCCCTGGTTCTCTGGCTTGAAGATGGCCACCGTTAGACCACCCAGCCTCTGCTCTTCTATGTCGATCTAGCGTGTCCCCTTTGGTAATGATGGGTACCATTGGCTACGCTCCTCTAAGGAAGCCCAGATATTAAGCCTATCTCCTCCACAATCGTGCCGGGGGGGGGGGTAGTACTCATCATCTTCAACTGGCAGAAAAGGAAACTGAGGCACAGAGGTTAACCAATTGGTTCAGTTACACAGCTATGACAGGCAGAGCTAGGCAAATCCGTTCCCAGAGTCACAATACTTAGTCAGCTTTACCCAGAAAAGTCTTGGTCTAGGAGATTCACACTGAGAACAGCGAGAAGGGCCAAGGTATACAGTAAGGGAGGATGCACGCTCCCGAGCCCCCAGGGCAGGCCAGGCTGAAGGTGACTCTAGGGGGGAAGAGAACAGCCCACGTCTCCTACATACCCTGCAAAGACTTGTTGCCACACAGGACAGGACGAGCTATTCTTCATGGCCGTCCTGCTCCTTGAAAAAGTCCCTAGTACATCAAGGTTTCAACTCTCTCTCACTGCCACCCATCCCATCACACCACCGCCACATGCGCCTTTCTGCTGCCGGCTGGGAAGCGATAACCCCTGTGGAATGCTAACAGGATCCTCATAGGAAGATCTGGCAGACCTTCCCAGATGTGAGCTGTGGGGTAGTCACCCAGGCTTGGGGAAGGCAGAGGCTGCATGCAGCTGGTTGGTGTCCCTGTGACCAGGCTGCTGGCAAGACTGAGTGGCCCTTTACAATCAGCTACCTCTGCTTGGCTGCGAAAGTCCAAAACTCCCTCCTCTTCTCACCTGAGGGCACCTGGTTCTAGCAGCCTACCCCTTTTTCCTGCCCCCCCCCCCACCACATGCACACACTGACTGGTTTGCAAGTCAGCAAGGCACTTCATCAATCTACAGCGAGACCTGGCAGTGACCCAGTACAGTTTTGTGTCAAGAACTACTACCTTGTTAGAAAAGCACATCTAAGTTGGGCAGCTTGTGGGGTAAAAGTGGAAGCCAGGACGGAGTTGGTGGCCGGTCATCAGGTGCCAAGGGTATATGGGCTGCCTTTTTGCACACTTGAGCGGGTCTCTCCCTATGTTTTGGAGGGAGGCCCTGGCTCTGGCCCTACATATTGGGCATTGAAGTAAACTGAAGACGTACTTAGTCCCGGGGGTGGGGGGGGGGTGAGTCTGATGATGAACTTCTTCTCTGCACCCAGAAATTCCCACTGCCATGACACACCAAGCATGGGAAGAGGGGGACGGTGCAGCCTGCCCGATGGAGATGACCAAAGGAAGGTCTGCTGTGCTGGGCACTTTCTCTGGGCCGTGTTTAGTCACATCTCTTCCCACGCTAGGCCACCATCCTATGTGCTGTCTAGCAGGTCGAGGTGCTCAGACAGCCCATGTGTCCCGGGGGCACGAAGCCCTCACAGGCACTTCCGTGGACAGGGCGCTGGCTGTGCGGGCTTATGTGACCCTCTGGCCCACGCACCTTCCCTGGGCTGGCCTGCTCTGGTTGTTCAACGATCCCCGGTCAGCTCAAGGGCTTCAGGCCCACTCTCAGGCTACTCGACCCTAGGTCTCATTTTTGTGCCTCCAAGTCTCGGTTTCCTCAGTCGTAAAGCGGGCACAGCCATGACCTCCCGGGGTCCCCAGCTGAGGGCAGGGGCCCGGGTCTGTCCGCAGATAAGCAGGCCACTAGTGAGGGCCGGGGCCCTGCTGCTGGGTATCTGGGACAGCTGGCATGCAGAGAGCAAAGAAGGGGAGATGAAGGAGGCATGCAGGGAGGGAAGAGCAGCGAAGCAGCCACTGTCTTGGACAGTTTGGAAGCCCAGTTCCCAGGCAGGGCTTCCAGGGGACAGCTCTGCGTTCTGGAGGGATGGGACCTGTCTTCAGCCGCTCTGTCCTTACGTCTTCCCGGTTACGAAGTGGGAAGCCATGCTCGCTGCGTGGTCTGGCGCGAGCTCTGTGGGCAGCGTTAGTCACTTGTTCTCTGAACGTCTGCAGGTCAGCGCGGGCCTCTGTCTTTCTCCTTAGATCGGGACGATGACCGGCCTTCCTCAGGGTGTGAGGGGCAGCCGCACGGGAGGCCGTGATGTGGAGAGCGGTGTCAGGGACACACCGTTAGAAACACCCTCTGAGCCCAAAGATCCAACCAACCATGACTCTCCAAGAGCCGGGCCCGACGCGGGACCCCTGCACAGTCTTACCTGCGGACGGTCCTGAGCAGGGTGGAGCGCGCCTCGTTGTGGAAGGTGATGATGATGCTGGTGGGAGGAAGGTCGGTGCAGTACACCAGCAATGCGCACCTGGCAAGGAAAAGCCAAAAGACAATAAGACCTTTGGAGCAGAGCAGACAGTAGGAGCGGGGACTGCCAGCATGCGGCTGGTGGCCAGTATGGAGGGCCGTCTGGTATCCCGGAATGACCGAAGTGGGGTTTCTACCACCTAGGAGGAACACAGGCTTAGAGTCAAACTAGATTCACATCCAGAAAACAATATGGTCATTGACGCCTCCTGGAGACAATGCACAGCAACAATTGCTAGAAGCATTGGAAACCCAACGCCAAGTCTTAGGCTCTGTGCCCTTCTAGCCCCCCTACCTATGCCACTGACTAGCAGACAGACCCCAGGCAGCAGAGGATGAACCTGCTTGTGTTCAGGCAGCAGCTCCAGGGGGGTGTGGCAGCTGACCCCCGACCCTTTTTGCCACTGGGGTGGTTTGAATTAGGTGTCCCCATAAACTCTGTGTTCTCAATGCTAGATCTCCAGCTGGTGGCCATTCAGGAAATGGAGCCTCCTGGAGGAGGCTAAAGGGTGTGATGGCCAGCTTCCCCTTGCCAGTGTTCAGCACACTGTCCGCTGCAGTGGTCCGCCTGCTGTGGCAGAGGTGATACCCAGCCCCTGCTCATGCCATCCTTTTCGGCTGCCATCATGGAGCCTCCCCTCAAGTCTGCGAGCCTTTCTGACCCCAGGTCAGGTGCTGGGTGCCAGCAATGCGTAGGTAATGCAGTGGCCACATACTTGAACCTGGTTATGTCTGGAAAAGCAGAGCCTTCAAGCACCAGCGTAGGTAACGAAGCCCCACCCTGAGAAAGCGTTCCTCTCCACGCGACCCAGATTATCCTGCATAACAATTACATCTGGAGTGATTTCAATTTAATACCTTACCCAAGTGTGAACCGCAGCCCGCAGCCCAAAAGTTGCTATGATAATGGAAACAGATCAGCCCAGCAAGGCTGCGGCTCCTGGGGGCCGTCACCTGTCTTCTGTCTTCTCATCACCATTTCAGGGGTGCTCCTATGATGGGCGAAGTGGGAGGCACTGAACGTGGAAGTAAATAACAGATGTGTGGAAAGTGAGGTGTTCAATTTCCCATCCCCCCCGCTCCAGGCTTTTAACTAGGGACCCAGAAAAGCAGGGACGGGCTTTGAGGACGCCGAGTCTTCTGAGGTTGTCTGTAAACTACCTGTGCAAATATGCATTTTTGCAAATGTGCATTTCTGATTTGGAGGGAGATGGTTCAGTTTTCACTGATTCTTTTAAATTATTTTGGTGATGAGTTTTAATATATGCACATGATCTATTTTGACCATAATCCCCTCTCATTATTTTCTCTTCCCCTTCTACGGAACCCCTTCCTCCATACATCCCGTCTCTCTTCTGTTTTGAAGTCTTTCTTTTCGTTTCTTTCCTTCATTATCCATGACAACATGGTGAGGAGCCCAGTGTTGTGCAGGTAAAGGCAGGGGCTGTCCGGTCACGAAGGCACTGGTCACCTCTTGTCCGGGGGACGGTATTCCACAGCACTCCTCCCCACCCTCCGGCTCTGGCATTCCTCCCACCGCCTCTCCAGCAATGTTCCCTGAATCTCGGTGTTTGTGATAAAGCATTTTTATCTAATGCTCATAATGCTCAATGTTTGTTTAACTGTCACTTCCTCTCCACACTTTTGACGAGTTTTGAGTGTCTGCCATCTATGCGAAGCAGTTTCTCTGATCAAAAGTGAGATCAGCACTACCGTGTGAGAATAAGCCTAAGAATTTAGAGGGCATTTTGACAGGCATATCCACTTTGTTAAACAATAGCAGCAGCCTCCCCCTAGGGCCCATGACCTTCCAAGCCACAGGCTTTGCATAGGTTTCCATAAAGTACGAGGCATGGATTCCTTCCAGTGGAGCAGTCTCCAAGTCCAGCCACAGAGCAGTTGGTTACCCCAGGGTCATACCACCACTGCACCCCTGGCTCATCCTGCTGGGCTGGTCAGTTGTAGCTCACAGGCTCCACTGCCATTTAAAACTGTTGATGACTTTTCTCCCCCAACAAAGAGGTCGGCTTCCATATGGCTTTTTCACATAATTTTTAGTTTTCGTTAAACCTTCCTCTACCCACTCCTTTCTTCCATCCCTCCTCACTGATCATCTTTTTTTTTTTTAAGTTTTTATTTATTTGTTTAAGAGCGACAGACACAGTGAGAAAGACAGATAGAGGGAGAGGGAGAGAATGGGTGCGCCAGGGCTTCCAGCCTCTGCAAACGAACTTCAGACGCGTGCGCCCCCTTGTGCATCTGGCTAACGTGGGACCTGGGGAACCGAGTCTCGAACCAGGGTCCTTAGGCTTCACAGGCAAGCGCTTAACCGCTAAGCCATCTCTCCAGCCCCTCACTGATCATCTTACACTCCCAGTACTGTGTCCCTCTACTGACGTATCTGCTACCCCTTCCCTTAAGCCTCGACCCATCTCTCCTCTCCTCCAGCTCCTTTGCCTCTGAATCTTCCTTCAACTTACATACAAATCTAAAAATTCAATGGCAGGATCCACATATGAGAGAAAAGATGTAGCATGTGTTGTTCTGTACCTGGGATACCTAACAGATAACAAGTTCCAGGTCCACCCATTTTCATGCAAATGTCATAATTTTTATTTTTCGTTAGAGTTGAATAAAATTCCATTGTGTGCATGTGCCACGTCTTCATTATCTACTTATCAGTTGACGGTCATCTAGGCTGGTTCCATTTCCTAGCTATCGCGAATAGAGCATGTGTCTGGTGATCATTTGAAGTGGCTAAACACCCTGGCATGCCCATGCTTTATCTCCCTCCTCTACTTGAAAATAAATAAATAAAAATATTTTTAAAAAAACATTTCAGGTTAAACATAAGCTAAAGGAGTTTATGAGCACAAAGGCAATTCTACAGAAGATCCTGAATGGAGTGCTTGACACTGGGGACGAGCAGGCCCTGACATTTTCCTCCTTGTGTGCTCACAATGAGGACATCTGATCTTCTCAGGGCGTCATATATTTCCTTCATGTTCTGTTCCTAGTTTTTAAACTTCTCATAGATTTTGACTAGTGATCCAATTTTTGTCTTTAACACCTGATAGCCTGCCTTCCACTTAATCCATTCTATTGCTGAGGTTCCATGGAGCTTTTCACTATATTTTTCATCTCCAACTTCATTTTGGCTTGGCTTGTCTTCAGGATTTCTATTCCTTTATTGAGTTATATTTTCATAAATTGAACTGGTTAGCCTTCCTCATTTCATCATTCCAGCTGTTTGTTGGCATCCCTATGCATTTATTCAGGATTTCATTCATACATTTATCCATGTCTCTTTTGAGTTCTTTGTGCACATTTATAATCATTCTTTTGAGCATTTTGTATGGAGTTTCCTCCATGTAGTTCCCAGGGGGAGTCCCCTGCTATGGGCTTGGTATTTCTTGCAGGAGACATATTGGCCTAGTTTGCTGCGTTACGTTGAGGCTTACGCATATGAAGACAGTGTGTTGCTCAGGTTCTTTCTGGCTCGCGTGTTTCAAGTGGAAACGACTTAACTTAACCTGAAAACCACTCTTGACACTTCTTTGTGTTCACTGCTCTTTGCTCTGCTTCATGATGCTGGGAGTTCTGTTTGGGGTACTTGGTACTGCCACATGGGTGGTCTCAATGTGGCTGCAGCTAGGATTAAGCTTACACGTGGGTGTCCACACACATGGGAGGCCATCAGTGCCGCTGCAGTGTGGAGAGAGGAGGGCCCCGCAGAGCAGCACATGGTGCTGACACGCAGTGCACAGTGTCTCCCTGTTGCCCAGTCATCTGCACCCATGAGGTGAGGTTAGGAGGATTCCTAAAGAGATTCCAAGTGCTGGAACTTGAACACGGGACTCGATCCCAATGCTGCATTGTGCTCCCAAGGGACATGAAGGAGAGAGGATTCACACAGGCCCCCGGCTGCTCCGGATCCCAGTGGTGCATGGTGTGGACTGCGTGCCAAGTGCAAGGGAGAAGATTCACACTGGCCCCGCACCTGTCCGGATCACACTCATTGATTCTTAAAGCAGTCTGTGGTTTGGAACACTCAAGATCCCCAGTGCTAGGTCAGCAGTCCTGATATCTTCTGGCCACCCTGGCAATGCTGTATGGGGTGGGGGTGGGGGGTTCTGTGGGAACAAACACTCAAACACTATAGGCTCAATGTGTAGGCACAGAGGAAGCTGGGCTGCTGTGCCTAGGACCTGGGCCACGAGTTAGGGAAGGGGGACGGGAGAAGAGGTGATGCGAGAGGTGAGTTATGAGGTGAGGGAAACTGGCCAGCCTACCTCTGAGGCTTGCTCCCCAGCACCAGCAGATTTGCTCCCTCTTAGCCTGCTGCGGACCCTCCTTCTCAGTGTCCCTGCTGGTCCTGTCCCCCACAAGATGGCTCTGCCCGCCTTTCCTCTGGCTTAAAGCTCTCCAGTGGCTCTTGATGTACACAGTCCTTCTCCCTAAGGCCTTTAAACAATTGCAGTCTCCTGTGCAGCCCCTGCTCATGCTACACAAAGCAGAGCTTCTCTTTTCTTCTCCGCCTGAGCTCCTATTCATCCCTCCAGGACCAGAACAAATGTCCCCTCTTCTGTGAGAGCATTCCGCCTTCCCCGCTGGGCAGTGGGGCTCTTGTCTGCGCTCCAGTAATTCCATGTGTATCTCTTAGCTAGCACTTTGTGATGAGGGGACACTGTCACCCCACCTTGACTGAGGTCCTCCAGGAAAGGACCATGGCTTTGTCTGTTTCTACAGCCTCACAGTGGGATTCATGTATTTCCTCTTACAGAGAAAGGAGACAATCAGGAACTTCATGCCCAGGTCAGCAAGAAACTCAGCCCTTTATGGTTTTCAGAAGTACGAAAACCCCTCAGATGGATCTTGGGGGGCTTCACCCTCAGGTCTCCATGCTCTTGTCCCCTCACTCCCTAAATTAGAGCTGTTCATACTGTTCATATTAACAGTGGGACACGTGGACATGGCAATGCGTGGCTTTATACAAGGCCTCTGCCTTAGCCACGTGGAGGGAAGCTGGCTGGCATGCTGTAAGGACAATCAGGTAGTGCTACAGAGAGGCATCTTCATGAAGAGATGCCCAGGACCCTTGCCTACACCACCACCAGCAGCTAGCCAATCACGTAAGTGGGCCACCTCAGAAGTGGGTCTACCTGCACCAGCCAAACCTTCCGATGCCAGCAGCCATGGCACACCATTAACTGCAGCCTAATGAGGGATGCTAAGCCAGCAGTGCCCAGAGCCAAGACGCCCGCAATTCCTGCCCCGCAGATGTGATGAAGACGGTCCATGGCTTTTGTTGTTTTAAGCCACTCAGTTTAATCAGAGTTGATTTGTTGTGCTTTAGAGACTAATATAAAAAGGCAGAGAAAATGCTGGAAAGAGCCTCTAGCAAGCGTAGGCCTTGGACTTGCATATCTTTGGACACAGCCCTGACTGTATGAGGAGCACTGGGAGAGGAAGGAGAGGGGACAGGGCTGTGTCTCATCTGCAGGAGCCTTGGGGGCCTGGAAGGGCCTAGAGAAGCACAGGCAGGGGGAGGGGCAGCATGAGCGCCCCGAGGGTAATGAGCTGGATGCAAGAGAGAGGTTGAGGCAACTGTCTGTCCAGGAAAGGGGAGTAGAGTCAGAAAGTGCAGTGGAGCCTCCCGATCGCCCTCAGAGACAGGGGGAGCAGAGACCCTGAGCATGAAGGCTTAGAAGGCCATCGCGGCCAAGACTTCTCCTGGCTGCTACCGGTAGAAAAAGGCCAAGGTTCCCGCATCAGAGGCACCGGCTAGGGAGGCAGCCCACCAGCGCACAGGACTGCAGATGCCTGCGCACACGTGGGGTGGAGAGCCAGGCCCCACGGTGGGGAAGGTGCTGGATCTCACACAGTCAGGACGGGACAGGACAGATGAGGACGCACAGCAGTTAGACTGCAGCAGCTCTGGCTCCAGCACAGGACCTCGAGCAGATAACCCACACCCCTCCAGGCTCCTGTGTGCTCGTCTGTGAAGCGGGGTCCGCCCAGAGCTCTCCCACTGAAGGGCTCACAGTGGGATAAGCAGAAGCCCTGGGTGTAGCTGCCCTTCGGTAAGCATGGTACATTTGGGCAGAACGTTGCAAACTCCACTTTGAAGATGAGCTTCAACTAAGTCCCAGGGTCATCGGTGACTCTGCTCTTTCCCGCCTTTGCTGTCGACTCCTCCCCTGGGAAATGGAGATAAGAACTCTCCACAGGCAGATGCTCTTCCTCCATGAGCAGCATTGGAGGTGGCAACAGACGCATGAAGTGTAGTAACGATTCTACCTGGTCCTGACAGTGGATGAGGGGGAAGTGGGCAGCTGGAAAGGGGGCTGGAGAGATGGCTCAGTGACTAAGGCACTTGCCTGCAAAGCCTAACGATCTGGATTTGCTTCCGCAGGACCCACGTGCAGCCAGATGCACAAAGTGGCACAGGCATCTGGAGTTCGATTGCAGTGGCAGGTGGCCCTAGAGTGATCATTCTCTCTGTCTTCCTTTACTCTATCACTCTCTTCTTGAAAGTAAATAAATTTTTTAGAAAAAGAAGAAGCTGGAGGAGGGTCAGAGTTCAAGGATTGCAGTGTCAAGGCTGCCCTGATGCCTAGATTCGAATCTGGATCTGCCAAGAGCCCTTAGACATGCCATTTACCTGCTGTATGTTTCGGTACTGTCACTGGTAGCATGTAGGTGAATTTTGCATACTGAACTTCTTGAGATACTTAGAATAACAAACACACACACACACGCACACACACACACACGCACACACACACACACACACCCTGTGGTTCAGCAGCGGCCAAGGCAGTGGAAGCTAGAATCGATAATACAGGAGAGAGCCGCTGAGCCCACCGTCC
Organism: Jaculus jaculus; assembly: GCF_020740685.1. Taxonomy (NCBI): domain Eukaryota; kingdom Metazoa; phylum Chordata; class Mammalia; order Rodentia; family Dipodidae; genus Jaculus; species Jaculus jaculus. Next base: position 168,013,113 of record NC_059106.1, read on the forward strand.
CATAATGCACGGTGTATATCAACGAGAGTGTCATAAGCTCACAGGGTAGGAAGCAGGGGCACACTGCAGATGGCCCGCAGAACAGGTGGTACAGCAAGCATCAGCTGGGAGCTCGGATGATTTTCTCCTGGCCCTGCAGCCTCTGTGTTCAAAGGGGAAGGACACAGGCTTCGCATGGGGGTGGCCAGGACGTCTGTGAGCTTTGCTGGAGCGCATGGACCCAAGGGGGCAGGTGGCAAGAGGTGTCTCACACTCTCAGGTTCACAGGTCAGGGGCTGGCCTGACCCTGGCTGTGGCTCATAGGGCTTAGGGTTCACCCATTGCTTATTTGACCCTCACAGCACCCTTTCTGTAGAGAGGTAAACCGAGGCTCAGAACTCCCCCAAGGTAATGCATATGGTTCATGAAGGAGATGAGGGGAGCCCTGGTCCTATGACTCCAAGGCCTGGGCATGCCTAGTGTCTCAGTGTTAGCTCCCCTAGTTCAAGACCAGCACCCTGTGAGTCACCTGTCGAGCAAGGACTGCCTGGCAGCCTGCTCAGAAATGGACGGTAGGACTAGAAATTCCTAAAGCGGGACACCCGGAGGACAATCAGCTCTGACAGCGAGTTGGCTTTCTGTGAGAGGGTTCGAAAACATGAATCAAACAACGAGGTCCCTCGGGGGCATGAGGAGAAACGGAGAGAACATCCAACACTGGGTGGGGCCGGCGGATGGAGGAGGAAGCATGTTGATAATTTATTAACGATTCAGGGGCAGAGGTTACTGGAGAGAGGAGCTGCTAAGCAGGGATGACGGGCTGGGGATGGGGTGCCAAACTCATCTGGAACCAGGAGGAGAGGGGCGCAGGGAGTTCACTGAGCGGAGTGTGCGTGTGCGCATGTGTGCACGTGTATGTAGGTTGGTCTCAGTTGCCACAGGAGCCCTTGCCACACCCTGTTAGAACGGGACTTCGTGTGGTGCTCATCATTGCCTCCTGAATAGGCTACTGCAGTATTTATGATCTGAGAAACGTCCTCTTCCCAGTCGTGATTAGTACAGTTCTTGTTCTTTTCTTTTTCTCTCCCTTCCTTCTTTCCTTCCTCCCTTTCTTCCCCCTCTCTCTTTCTCTCTTCCCTCCCTTCCTCCCTCCTTCCCTCTCTCCCTCCCTTTCTTTCTCCTGTCACGTGTACTGTGTGTACATACATGGCTATGTGCCCTGTGTAGGGTGCCCATGCATGGGAGGCCGGAGGATAGCCTCACGTGTCATTCTTCAGATACCATCTGTTGTCCACCCAACGTCAGCCACGAGGTGATGTCCGGCCTCTGCTCATGCCCCCCACCTTTCCCCTGCCATCATGGAGCTTCCGCCCGAGTCAGCAAGCCAAAATAAATCCTGTCCTCCCACACGCTGCTTTGGGTCGGGTGTTTTGGGCTCAAGGTCATCTATTGGCTGGACATGCTTCCAAGGAAGTATTCTGAAATGCCAGTTCCAGAGCACGGGGAGGAGCAGGCCCCCCTTGTCTCTCACCCCGCTGTCAATCGTTACTTCCTACCCACCCACTGCACCTGAGCATATGACGATCTGGGTACCTCAGAAACGTGCTCCGTGAGTGTCGCTGTCAATTATTGCAGTAATGCAGTGGTGGGCAGAGCATCTTCCATCCCATGCCACGTGATCATAGATACGGCAGTAGCCTGTTCAGGAGGCGATGATGAGCACCACACGAAGTCCCGTTCTAACAGGGTGTGGCAAGGGCTCCTGGTAGCTGGTACCATGTTTCACCTGCTGGGGCTGAGACCAGGCTCTCCGACTCCGGGACACAAGGTCTTCCTCTCACCACATGCTGCCTCGGTGGAAGGAAAGACTGGATCGTGAATTACAACCCTTCAGGATTTTATTTTGAGCATAAAAACCAGAGGGAGTGGAGGAGAGGCAGACAGGCTGACTTTGAGACAGAGGAGCGCACAGTTATTAATACTGTGATGTTGGCTCCTCAAGAATTGATGATGGCTGTCAGCCTGGACAGGAGGCTGTAGCTGGAGGACAGTGACTGAGGGGAAAGGTCACCCAATACAAAGCATGATGTAATGGGGATTACTCAGGCCAGGTGGTGAGTTCTTAGGTTAAACCTTCGTTGCTTGAGGACTCAGCAATGACTCACCTGGTCTAAACTTTAGTCCCTGGTTTATGGTGGCAACAATATACACCTCATGGAATGTGTTGAAATGACTGCTGGTGGAATCTTTACCACCTGGTATGGTTTGGAGCATCTCAGGTAGTTCACATTCACAATAGCCCTAGGGAGCGGCTATAGTTTTATAGACTCACTGCTGGCATGGGCTGCATATGGAAGGCTCCCGCACCCTGCCTCATGTTTTAAGCACTTGCTGCCCTGCCCCCTCAAACTGGTGGTGCTATTTGGGAGGTTGTGGAAACTTTAGGTGGTAGGGTTCAGCTGGGGGAAGCAGGTTACTGAAGGCGTGCTTTTGGAGGTTAGGCCAGGCCCCCACTCTACTCCTCCACCGTTTCTAGTCTGCTCTACCACATCCTCTCTGCCTTGATGGGCTGAACCCTCAGAAACCGTGAGCCAAGACAATCCTGTCCTCCTCTGAGCCACCTCTGCCAATGACAAAGAAGGTGCCGCCATTACTCCGCAGATGGACGCACAGAGAGGCTGGGTCACTCACTGATGCCAGGCGGGGCACTGGAACCCAGGCCTGCTGGGCTCGTCCCATTCAAGAGCCTCATAGCAGAAGGGAACCAGTTGTTACTCGGGTATACTCTGTACCTCTGCACGCTCCATTTCCCTAGTTCTATAGCCAGAGAGGCAAGAGGAAGCACAGGACTGGAATTGTTCAGTAGTGGGCTGGAGAGATGGCTTGGGGGTTAAGGCGCTTGCCTGCGAAGCCTTAGGACCCATGTTTGACTCTCCAGATCCCACATAAGACAGATGTACAAGGTGATGCTCACACAAGGTTTCACATGCGCACAAGGTGGTGTACGCATAAGGAGTTTGATTGCAATGGCTAGAGGCCCTGGTGTGCCAATTCTCTCTCTCTCTCTTATAAACAAAATAAAAATAAAGGATAAAAGGGATGTTTAGTAGGTGACTAAATTCCTTGAAGAGAGTTGTGTATCTCCAAAGGAGAAGAACTCTATGTGTAGATGAGATGGCGGACAGCCTCCCTCCCCATCTCATCTCCATCACGCACTCTAGTCCGGGAAAAGCACCGGGGACAAATCCCTCTCACCCTTCCTTCCTTGACACCAGAACTCGACTCATTGCTATGCATGAGGAAGGGTGAAAGAACGCGGGCTAGGGAGGGGCTCTTAACCCAGTGACCTTGTGGCATGTCCGTTCTCTCAAGAGAGGGGACAGTGAGCCTGCGACTGGCTTTTGGAATCTGATTTTGTTTTCAGAACTGAGAACAGCTAATCCATCCCCAGCTCGGTTCTATGTAAGGACATCTGCTCTCAGGAGGAAAGGCAAGATGAACATAAAATATGAAATGCCAACTCTGTGGCTGACCTCTAAGTTCATACCCAAGTCGTTAGAAGAGAAAAACGCATGCAGCATAAAAAGTATGACAAGTGTAAAATCAGAAATTCCTTTTAATCTCATTTCATGGGCAACACTGATACACTGGAAGGCATGAAATTTTTATTTCATGTCAATTTCACTGGGATTTCACATGCAGATTAACTTGTTCATCCCCATAAACACATACTGCTGCTACTTCTTGCCTCAACAACCACCCTCCCTTAGTGTGAGAGAAGTCGCACGTCTCGTAAGACACTTCAAATGATGTTGAGACTTGCTATGCTATTATGCCACATTTTAATTGCTTGGTGTATTATTAAATTGAAGCACACGGGGAAGGGAAAAGGCAGGCCAGAGTAGAGAGGTGAGCTGCTTAGGAGCTTGGCTAGGCACTGTTGGAGGCAGCTTTAAAGATGGCCCCTCAATCCTCACCTCCTTGTATAAACCTTCTCTTCAGTGTGGCCTAAACATGGTGACTTGCTTCCAAGGAGCAGAAAATGGCTACTATGATACCACCTTTGTGACTGGGTTGCAAGGGACTGGCTTGCGTGCTTTGGTAAAGCTAGTTGCTGTACTGGCGAATCTCACATGGCTGGAGTTCACCCAGTCCTACCAACAGCCACGTGAAGGAGCTTGAAAGAGGACCTCCCCTCACCGAGCTGTGGGATGACGACGGTGCCAGATGACCCCGGGACAGCAGCCGGGCAGGGACATGGAAATACAGCACTCACTCACCCCATGCCACAAGTCCCTACCCACACACTGTAGGCTGGCAAATGTCCCTGGAGACACTCCGGTTTGGAGTAGCTGTCACATAGCAGTAGCAAACAGAGATAGGCACTGTTAGCTACAAAAGAAAGAAAAAATTAGTCAAGCTCCCCTGGTGAAGTACAAACTCCCTTGGGTAGCTGGAGCCATGGAATTGCATCCTGTTTTCTCGACTCCCAACACTCGGTGACCCCAGAGATCCCACACACCCTTTGTTTATGCTTTAACCACCCTCCATCCCCAGATGGTGTCAGGCAACGGAGGCCTTGGGGCTTCTACATCCAGGTTATTTGAATGACGATTTACTCTTTCTTCATTCCTTCCTTCCTTTTCTTCCTTCCTTCTCTTTCCTTTTGATGAGATTGTCTCACTAAGGCCGGCCTCAAATTCATGATTCTTCTGTCTTAGCCTTCCATGCACCGGACTTTAAAGCTGCACACAGCCTTGCATGATTATTTCCTTGCTCCTCCCTGAGATGTTCTGTGATGCACGGCAACTTCTTTCACACAATAGATGTCCTAGGTGCCAAGGCTATTTGCTTTCACAGAATTCATCAGCAAGACTGTGTTGGGTATTATCACACTGACATTCCCTCATTTCCAGGGCATCAGGCTATTAGTAGTGTGGGTACCTGGTCTCGGAGCAGGCCTGTTTAGATCACTACGTGCATTCCCATACATCTGGCTACCACCCTATTCTTGGAAGAGTCTCTCTGCCAGGTCCACTCAGATCTTTATTTCTTACTCCTTGGAGAACAGCTTCTTCATTTCTTATCCATCTACTTCCAGTGCACCAGATTTTCCTGGACACGTCTAGGGCACTTCCACTGGGTAATGAAGAGCAGGCTGTAGATCGGAATACCGACCCCAGAATTAGCTCTGCATGTCCAGTGCCCTGACCAGGTGAGACTGTCGCACGGGGCCTGCTCTGACAAACCAGAGGCTCGCTCGGGATGGAGAGGGAGCAGGACAAGAGGCCATAATGTCCAGACCCTCTTAAGAACGTGTTCACTGTCTCCGCATCTGAGCTAACGAACCGGGAAGACCCAAAGACCTTTCTGTCTTTGGCCGTGGTCTGCAATACTGGATCAGAAGGGGCTTTGATGATCAACTATTGAAGTGGTCCCTTTGTGGTAAACTTTTGGACAGTATTTCCAGGAGATATCTGTATGCTTGGTGAATAAAGTGGGCAGAGTCAAGTAGATTTAGCGAATGACAAATATGAGCTGAAGACTATCTTTCTGGTTTGTTTGCATGTATGTGGTGTGTGTGTGTGTACATGGGCATACATGTGTGTACACTTGTGTGTGTATGTGGAAGCCAGGGGACAATATCCAGTGTCATACACAAGAATGCTGCCCACCTCCTTTAAGGCAGTCTCTCAGGCAAGCGCCTTTACCTCGGAGCCATCTCTCCACCCCACGGCCGGGTCTCTCCCATTGGACTGGAGCTCACCAGTTAGGTTAGAGACTGGCTAGCCAGTGAGCTTCAGGGAGTCATTTGACCCTGCTCTCCCTGAGCTGGGGTTTTAGAAGCACAGTACCAGATCCAACATTTAGGTGGGTACTGGGGAACAAATTCAGCTCCTCATGTTTGTAAGGGAAACACTTTATGACTCTAACTTTAGATTACCTTTTCAAAGTATTTATTTTGGTATCTCACACATCAACCTGTTAAAAGTTCTGTGAGTTTTGCTTCTATCTCAAAACCTGTTGTATCTGCACTTTAAAAAATTTTTGTTTATTTATTTATTTAAGAGTGACAGACACAGAGAGAAAGAGGCAGAGAGAGAGAATGGGCGCACCAGGCCTCCAGCCACTGCAAATGAACTCCAGACGCATGTGCGCCTTTGTGCATCTGGCTAATGTGGGTCCTGGAATCGAGCCTCGAACCAGGGTCCTTAGGCTTCACAGGCAAGTGCTTAACCACTAAGCCATCTCTCCAGCCCCTATCTGTACTTTTGTACTTTCTCCCAGCACACAATCCATCCTATTCTGTGGAGCTTAAATGCTAACTGGAGACTTTATATACATATATATATACATATACATATATACATATACATATACATATACATATACATATACATATACATATACATATACATATACATATACATATACATATATATATATATATATATATATATATATATATATATATCCTATTCAACCTAATTTCACAAGGCATTCATCAGCTTAGGAAACATTGGATTCAGCTACTTTCTTTATCACAAATGAGGAAATTGAGGCCCATAACGGTGCCCATGGTGACCCTTGCATGGTGGAGCTAAGCTTTCCTAGTCCTTAGCAATGGAAAGTTCTAAGTTTCCTTAGGGCACTCAGGCTTGGCAAGCCTCACCAGATGGCACAGAGGCCCCAGTCCACATGATGCCCTCAGCCACCTCTGTCCCTAGTGCCCCACCCTCTCTTCCACAGAATGTTCCCAGCAAGGTTCCCATCACTTGTCTGTGACGCTACATCAAGCGGCAACACGACAGCCTTGTCTTTCTTGTCATCGTATTAAGTGCTTGGTTGGGTCTCTGCCCTCGACCCCGGTGAGATGTCACTAACATGAGTACCCTCTTCGCTGGCTGAAGCCTCTAGGCGTTCCTTTGTTCCTCCCTCATCTCACAGTTTGGTGTTCTCAAAAGGTTTTCTTCCAGGCCGTTCTCTCTCTTCTCGGTCTTCCTCCTGCGTGGGCCAGCTCAGCTGCCTCCAGGCGTCAACTGTCTGCTGCGGCCCCAGTTCTACCTTGCGTCCCGATAGCACCTGCGCCCAGGTGTCCTTGTGAACGACTCCCTCACTTTCCCTGGGCTTCCCTCTCTTGCCAAGAGCTCCGACTCCGTGTGCCCCAGGCTCACCAGCAGGTATGTGCCCACGCTCAGGAGAAATGCTCTAACCTTTCTTCCCTGACCCTCACATCCACACTGCTCAACCTCAGCTTGTCAATTGGTCTTCCAATCTCTCCACTGGCTGTTTCTCGAACTTTTCACTGGGTCTGTTCTAAATGATGGCAGCAGCTTCCTGGCTAGCTTTCTAGCTTTCCAACCTCTTCAGGATGCTACAGCTGGAATATTCCTCCCGTAGCTGCATCCCTTGCCTTAAACCGCGTCCCCTACATTACACCGCGACCCTTACCTTACACCGCGTCCTTCCCTTACACCATGTCCTTCCCTTACACCGCGTCCTTCCCTTACACCGCGTCCTTCCCTTACAACACGTCCCTTCCCTTACACCGCGTCCTTCCCTTACACCGCGTCCATCCCTTACACCGCGTCCATCCCTTACACCGCGTCCTTCCCTTACACCGCGTCCTTCCCTTACAACGCGTCCTTCCCTTACACCGCGTCCTTCCCTTACACCGCGTCCTTCCCTTACACCACGTCCCTTCCCTTACACCGCATCCCTCCCTTACACCGCGTCCCTCCCTTACACCGCGTCCCTCCCTTACACCGGGTCCTTCCCTTACACCGCGTCCTTCCCTTACACCGCATCCCTTCCCTTACACCGCGTCCCTTCCCTTACACCGCGTCCTTCCCTTACACCGCGTCCTTCCCTTACACCGCATCCTTCCCTTACACCGCGTCCCTTCCCTTGCACCGCGTCCCTTCCCTTACACCGCGTCCTTCCCTTACACCGCGTCCCTTCCCTTACACCACGTCCTTCCCTTACACCGCGTCCTTCCCTTACACCGCGTCCTTCCCTTACACCGCGTCCCTCCCTTACACCGCGTCCCTCCCTTACACCGCGTCCCTCCCTTACACCGCGTCCCTTCCCTTACACCACATCCTTCCCTTACACCGCGTCCTTCCCTTACACCGTGTCCTTCCCTTACACCGCGTCCCTCCCTTACACCGCGTCCCTCCCTTACACCGCGTCCCTCCCTTACACCGCGTCCCTTCCCTTACACCGCGTCCTTCCCTTACACCGCGTCCTTCCCTTACACCGCGTCCTTCCCTTACACCGCGTCCTTCCCTTACACCACGTCCCTTCCCTTACACCGCGTCCTTCCCTTACACCGCGTCCCTTCCCTTACACCGCGTCCCTTCCCTTACACCGCGTCCCTTCCCTTACACCGCGTCCCTTCCCTTACACCGCGTCCCTCCCTTACACCGCGTCCCTCCCTTACACCGCGTCCCTCCCTTACACCGCGTCCCTCCCTTACACCGCGTCCCTTCCCTTACACCGCGTCCCTTCCCTTACACCGCGTCCCTCCCTTACGCCGCGTCCTTCCCTTACGCCGCGTCCCTTCCCTTACACCGCGTCCCTTCCCTTACACCATGTCCTTCCCTTACACCGCGTCCTTCCCTTACACCGCGTCCTTCCCTTACACCGCGTCCTTCCCTTACACCGCATCCCTTCCCTTACACCGCATCCCTTCCCTTACACCGCATCCCTTCCCTTACACCGCATCCCTTCCCTTACACTGCGTCCTTCCCTTACACCGCGTCCTTCCCTTACACCGCGTCCTTCCCTTACACCGCGTCCTTCCCTTACACCGCGACCCTTACCTTTCACTGCTCACTGTCACCTAACTGCTCTCACAATGTGGCGGAGACTCCCGCCCGCAGCTCTCAGTCCTCCACGGATCTTCTTCCCCTGCCTGCCTGACCCACAGCGTTCCAGCCATACCCTCTGCCTGGCCTGCTCTTTGTACCCTCTACATCTCTACAGGAGCCATCTCTCTCCCAGACATCTGAAATATGCTCTTTTCTCTCCCAAGGCCTGGCTGTTTTTTGTCATCTCTTCTAGCCTTGTCTTGGGAGGATTACTAAACCTCGCTGCCATTCTAGTACCATGCATTCCATTCGCCCCACTGCGAACCCACTCACTTTTCTGTGCCCCTGCCAACTACTGTGACAGGGACAGCAAGGACTTGTGGTCACCATCCCATGCCTGGTGTGGTCACTAGACACAGTAGGCAGACCCCCCATGTCTGAAGAACGAGTGGATGAACAAGTGGAGGCACAGCAAGGGAGGAGGCTTCCATGGGGTCAAAGACAAAGAGTAAAGCGTCCTTGGGCAGGTTATGAACGGCGCCAGCACAAGGGAGCTACAAGAGCTGGGGCCAAGGTCAGGAATGCAGCCGGCGGGAACCAAAGCCAGCCAAACCAAGGAGGGCAGAGGCTCCAGTGCGGGGCCTTAGGGAGAACAGCTGGGCTGAGGTGGCCTGGAGTGTCCTCTGTTTTCAGCAGTACCCACCTGGGTTTAAAAGGCCAGAATGCTCAAGTTCATCAAGGTCCCAGGAAAGGTTGACAAAACTTTCCCCAGTGAGAGGAAGGGACTGACGCGCATGGATTATGAACCAGATACTCTCTTCTAGCGAGGCAGCGTCCAGGATGGTAGCCGCTGGCAACATGCAGCTGCCAAGCCTGCGGACTGTCCTGCTCTGAATGGAGGTGGGCTGTCAGTGCAAAACACACAGGACTTCAAAGAATGTGAAGACATTTTGCCAGGGCGTTGAAATGATAATATTTCTATTAGTTGCAGTAAATAAATGTACTATTAAAACTAATTTCACCTTCTTCTTTTACTTTTTTTTTTTCCTTTAAAAAATGACCACTAGAAAATTTTAAATTATAGATGTGGCTCACTTCTGTTTCTGTTGGGCATTGTTTCCCTAAGTGGTTATTGAACTTTAATTTGTAAGTAACCCGATTTAAAATTTCAACATCAATATCAGGTAATAGTGTCCAAGTGTTGGATTCTTTTTTATGAGTAAAATAAGATTTTAAAAAAAAAACATTAGAGAAACCATTATTGGGTTTTCAACATTTTGTGGGAAAGAATATATGTGTTTAAGTCCCGTCCTCTGTCGTCATCATTTCACAAAAGAAAAGGAGTTGAAATGCCAGAAAAGGCCACCATCGCAGACTAATTAATTGCCTTTTCAACTGTGAAATATAGCCTTAAGGAAAGCCCCCCCACTGTTTCTCTTCTCCCCTAGTTCTGTGGATCACACATGCACTAATTTCTCCCCAAAAATAATGGCAGAGTCGAAGGGCTTGTTGCATTAAATCATAATGCACTTTCAGCTAGCTGCCCATCCCGAGCAGACAGAGCAGACCCCAACACGGAAGATGGGAAGGGCATGTGCCCACCGTCGTCATGCCACTGCCGCCTGTGAGTCCGGGGTAGTCTTTCCAGTCTCCTCACCCCTGAGCCTGGCTTAGCTCCTTGGAGCACCTCTGCCGCCCGTGTCTACAGGTGCCACCTCAGCTCAGAGCGGCCACCTTGGCTGCACTGCACCTTGGGAAATGGCTCCACGATGCGCCGGGCTCACTGTGTTCTTCCAGAAAGCGAGATTTGGTCCCTGCTGTTGGCAAGCCCCTCGGGAGGCTAAGACCGGATGGAAGCTATGGGGATGGGGGTTCTCCCCAGGAAGACGGACAGCTTCTGGGAAGCTGCAAAGGGAGCCCTCGTGGGGTGGTGTCAGGGCCCAGGTCAGTTGGTAAACACACCACCCAGATGGTAGCTGTGCGTGTGCACGCCCGTGTGTGTGCACATGAGAGTGGTCTCCAAGGTTTCCACAGGTACAGGACCTAACTGGTCCCAGCGAGTGCGGGAATGGGCTGAGACTTATTTTTGAAGGCTTCCTGGCAAAAGTTCTTTGATGTCTGGAGGTCGGGCAGGCCCCATCGCGTCCCACAGCATGCTTGAGTGGCGGCGCACGGTAGTCGTAACAGACACGCCCGCTGCACACTCGCTGGCTCGGGTGCTGTCCCCGCAGCTCCGAATGTGCACAGTGGTTCTGGAGGCGGATGCCGACCCTTCTCTCACGCTGGAGAGACTCCCATTGGTCATGTCCTGTTCAGGACCTCTCCACCCCTGCACAGTCCCACCATGTCCCCTCACCCGAAGTCGCCCAGGTGTAAGTACTAAACTTCACTCAATCCAGGACCCTTCCTTCACCACAGTTCTCATGGGCTTCTCCGCTCCACCCAGCTGCCAATCTTCCTGGGGAGACTGATGTTTTGAAGGCAAGGCCACTTGTCTACTGCTGCTTAATGAAAACTGAAATTATTTTATTTATTTATGAGACACAGAGAGAGAGTGTTGCATTCTGGTTCACATTGCTGGTAGAAATCACCCAACCAAGAGTAGTTTCTGGGAAAAAGAGATTTATTTTGGCTTACAGGCTCGAGGGGAAGCTTCACGATGGCAGGGGAAATCAATGGCATGAGCAGAAGGTGGACATCACCCTCTGCCAACATAAGATGGACCACAGCAACAGGAGGGTATGCCAAACACGGGCATGGGAAAACTGGCTATAAAACCCTTTAGCCCGCCCCCAACAATACACTCCCTCCAGGAGGCATTAATTCCCAAATCTCCATCAGCTGGGAACCTAGCATTCAAAACACCTAAGTTTATGGGGGACACCTGAATCAAATCACCACAGAGAGAGAGAATGGATGTACCACAGCCTCTAGCCACTACAAAACCTCCAGATGCATGTGCCACCTTGTGCATCTGGCTTATGTGGGTTCTGGGGAATTGAACCTCGGTCCTTAGGCTTCGCAGGCAAGTGCCTAAACTACTAAGCCATCTCCCCAGCCCTAACTAAAACTTTCTTTATTAACAACTTTCATAAGTATAAACCATACACCATGATCGTAATCCCCTCCCACCACTCTCCTTTTTCCTTCTCCACCCCCCACCGCCCACTGAAGCCCTAACTCTTTCTCTCATGTTACGCGGGCCTGGTGTAGGCGGCACCAGCCACGGCGAGGTCGTGGCGGTGGCAGCCGTTCTGTGTCTGAAAGGCGGTGTTGTCAGCACTCCTCCCCTTCCTCTGGCTCTTACATTCTTGCTGCCAGCTCTTCCACAGCCGTGGAGGGTGTGATAGGGATGTCTCATTTAGTGCTGAACACTCTACTATCACTTCTCTGCCCTTTGGTGAGTGTTGAGTCCCCACAGTGGTCACCCCTGTCTGAAAAGAGAAGTTTCTCTAACCAAACGTGAGAGTAGCATTGACATGTGGACAGAAACATGAATATTCTGGAGGCACTTTAGTAGGCATCACATATCCATTTAGCCAGACAGCAGTAGAATTTGTGCCCCCTAAGTCCTATGACCTCTAAGCTGTAGGCTTTTCATTAGGGTTTCAGTATCAGGCAGGAATTCCCTCCTGTGGAGCGGGCCTCAAGTCCAATCAGAGAACAATTGATTTCCCTCATAATAGACAAGCTACCATTACACTAGTAGGTATTTTGCCTGGCTGGCCATGTAGCTTGCAGGGTCCACTGCTGGTTAAGCTGATGGTTAAAGAGATGACTCTTCTCTCCAATAGGCTGCACAGGTCTTTCCAGCCTCCTGACAGCTAGTCACCAGAGAGGAGGCTTCCAGCTCAGCTCCAGCTTGATTTCTTGGGGACCTGCAGCCCAGGCATGTGGAGCCTTCAGCAATAAGGTCTTACCATTTAGTTCTGGTGGGCAATCAAGAGCCTTGGCAATAACCTATAATGATTTGGGAGCATCAGGGGACTCCCTGGCCAACAAATCATTGGAAGATATTCCATATCTGGTACTGACATTTTTAAAATAACAATCCATGGCTTCTGGGCACAACATTATCCACCACCACAAGATTCCTGTGTCCAAACTCTCTCTTTTTAACATAAATATTATCAACTAGTGAAGAAGTAGGTTTCCATATTCATAAATCTTAAATTTTAATTAACCCGCCTTCCACCTCTTCCTCTCCTCCACACTCCGTGATATTCTTGTGGGCAGGTTACTCTCCCTAGAGGAGTCAATTTCCTCACCTCTAAATCCAGGATCCTAGCAAAGCTATGAGGCTTAGCGGAGAGAACTTGCATCAGGCGCCCAGTACATGGAGAGAGCGGTATGATCAATAAGTGCTTGCCGATTACGGTCCTGGATTTATGGAAGAACACAAGAACCTTTTGTGGAGTGAAGGCGGTTTTAAATTTCCCATGATTTGATTTTCTCACTCCTGGAACTGTTTTCAGAAGACAGGTCGGAATGAATTTAGGGTGCTCTTTGAATCCCCCTATTCACAAGGCTTCTGTTGATGAACACAGTGTGTTTATCGGGCTCCAGAAACATAAAGAGAAGTCAGCATTCCCGGCCCATGTCCCTCAAGGCTTGAGAGGGAGAAAGGACGCAGAATGATGCATGTGGCATGGGGTGGTGAGAGAGGTGCTGGATTTTAGGCTAAGGTCTTCCCAGAAAGGGGACCCTCCATCTAGATTTCCAAAAAATATTGGAGAGCCCTGAACACAGAGAGCAGAAAAGAATAAGGAAGCCTGTCTCCACTGCCGAGCCGAGAACAAGCCGCGGCCTGCCTTCCGATGGGGGATGGAAACGGGCAAGTCTGAACTGTCAGCCCCGCAGGGTGTCGGCGAAGGGTATCAGAGGCAGAGCTGTGGGTCTGCATTTGGAGAAATCTTGGTTAGGGGGGAATGCCCGTGGATAAGTGTGCCCAGAGCCAAAGAGAGGGCAGCTGGCACTGCTACAGCCATCCAGGTGAGGGGGAAGAGCTGAGGGGCTCACAGAACTGAGGGGCATGCAGGTGCCTGAAGGTTTCCGGGCAGCAGGCTAGATAAAAGGAGGGCGAGAGAAGGGGCCGAGTCCATGGACCTGGCCCGAGGTTCAACAGTAGGGGAGCAGATCTCCAGTGAAAGGAGGGCTCTCTTTCTCCAGGGGCTGGAGGCCGGCTCAGGCAGGCTTGAGGAAGGAGTAAGGGCCACGTCCACGTGGCCTGCTCAGGGATCCAGCAGGACACACCATGCCAGTGATGAGAGCAGTGTGACTGTGACAGACCCCTCCCCCCACCCACAGACAGTGGCTTCCTGTTGTGGCCTCGGGGACACACAGGATGACCACCAAGGGCACTTATAGTCCTTGCCCTCACTAGCGTGGAGCAGCCTAGCTGGCTCAGTGCTCTGTGGCCCTCCTACCCTGCCCGCCCTGGCTCTCCAGGCACCTCAGGACTCGCGGGGCTCCCCTCACACCATCCCACTGTCTGTCACCACGCCGGGCTTGGTCTCCTTCCCAAAACTTCTCCCACCCACAGCTGTCATCTCCTCTCCTGCTCTTTTCATCTCTTGTCAAACACATTTTGTACTTGCTGGCCCCGGGCCCTAAATCACTCCTTCTGCCGGCCCTGGCTTCTCTCTTCAGCATTTCTCCAACACAAACTTCACCAGACACGCTGTCGCGATTGCCTCATCGCTTATTTTACTCTCCAGTTTTTAAAGTAAGTTTGACATTCAGGCGAATAGACACTCAGTACCAGAAGCTAAGGATGAGTCAGGAGCTGGGGCTGGGCAAGGAGCTTTCCAAGAACTGCCCGGCCAACATGCCTTCTACCAGTTCCGCCTACTGCTCAGTTCAGCCCAATTCACATGAGCATCCCAACTCAAAAAGCAGGGAGCAGGCTGTGAGCCTGTGATCCCCGCTTCTACGTGTAGATCTACCTCCTCTCTGCCTGCCTCCCTGACAGGTTGCCTTCCGCCTGGGCAAAGAAGCAGCAAGGTCGTGGGGCCCAGGCCAACGGTGGTCCTGATGCGAGAACTAATCTGATTGTTGGCAACCAGTGGTCCCCAAGCACTCACTAGAGGCTAACGATGATGCTCGGCACTTGATGAAAGCATTTCACCTCATCCTGAGATCATTATTACCTCCATGTGATAGAGGAAGAAATGCAACCTCAAGGAGCTTGAGTAACTCAATTAAGGACCAGCTAGGAAATAGCAGGATGTTTTTTCTCAAAAGTCACACAGCGATTCAGTCTACCACGTCCGTTGCCTGCGCCTCGGGTTCCTTCCCTGAAATGGTCACGACTCTTTCACGCATGACCACTGAGGGCATCATGTGAAAGAGACTTCGTGAAGTGCTACGTGCATACAGAGCGCACATAGCCTTGTTGGAAGGACTTGGAACAGCAGCCCTTCTATTTAGGAACAGCCTCGGGGTACCCCTGCCCCAGACCACCAGCCCTGAGTATTGTAGGATTTCTTCGAGCCAATTCTAGCCCCGTTTCTTCTAGCATCAGAGGCTCACACCTTGTGTAAGAGCAGCCAGTCATTCTTGATAGCCCTGAGGGGACCTGAGCTGGCACGCAGTGGTGTTCTGTGTGTGAAAGGGGAGAAGCCTGCATGTTCTAGCTCCCTGTTCTACATACGAAGATGCAGGCAGGTGACTACTAAGTGATACCAAGCTGCTGCCCATGAGCTGTGCCAGCTCCGGTAGCAAAAGGCCCTTACGCTGTTGCGCTAATGGATCCAATGCTCTCAGATAAGTGAAAAGGCAGGTCTGATCAGCCCGGGCTTGTGTCTCAGGTTGGGAGGGGTATGGTCTCCAGGGTGTGAAAGACGTGACCAGTGGGGAAGGCTGGGTAGAGGAAATGGACAAGGTGGCAATATGAAAGGATAGTGCTAATGGTTCTGGAGGGCCCTTGAGTCTTGTTATGAAAGGAGTGTGTGAGGGGAAGGATTAATCCAGGGCACTGGGGGAGGGAGAGGTTGCTGAGCAGGAGGGCGTCATGTTTCTGGAAATAGCTTAAGTCAGTTCCTTCACAGTGTTACTGGCAGAAGTGTGTAAAACCCACAGACAGAGCTGGATGTGACCTGAATACCCACCTCTGAATTACTTACTAATGGTGTGTATGCAGAAATAAACAGCCAGGGCTTATGGACATTCTCTTAGGAACCATGCGTTCTCACTCTCGGCCTAGTTATTGCCCTCCTTATTTTATGACGCTGCCTTCAAATGTTAGGAAACATGCTAAAAGGTAACCAGGACAGAAATAGGTTACTGAGGAAGGGCCAAGAACCCAGCCTGGGCTTGCTTCTGGCTCACAGGCACGGGCAGATGGCAAAGGGGTAGTTGGAATGTAATGCCCCCCACAGGCTCATGCATTTTGAATATTTGGTCCCTAGCTCATGGCAGTCTGGGAATGTCGTGGGGCCTCTGGGAGGTGAAGCCTTGCTGGGCGAGGTTGTCACTGAGGACAGGTAGGCTTGCTTTGTAGTCCAGGGCTAGCTATCCAGCTCACTCTGTTTCTGTGCAGTTGACTTGACAAGTCATGATGTCATCTCTATTCTCGCCATGCTTCTCTTGCCGTGACAAAACCACCCCTCGGGACTGTGAGCTGAAATCAGCCCTCCCAGAAGCTGCTCCTGGGTGGGTGTTTTGTCCCAGCAATGAGAATACATCAGTTATAGTGTCCAGATGGTCAATGGACGTATGAAAAGATGCTCAACCTCATGGGTCACTAGGGAGAGGCAGATATTAAACACAATGCCACCGCCACTGACTGTTATGGTATACAGCTATAATAATAATCCCAGCACTCAAGACGCAGAGGCAGGAGGATCAGTAGTTCCACGCCAGCCTGGTCTACATGAGACCCTGTCTCAAAAGAAAAAAAGAGAGAGTGAGCGAGAAAGAGAGAGACAGAGAGAGAGAAAGAAGGAAGGAAAGGAAGGAAGGAAGGATGGGACAGAGGGGGAGAAGGAAGGAAGGAAGGAAGGAAGGAAGGAAGGAAGGAAGGAAGGTAGGTAAAGCAAACCACCACCCAGCGTCTTCCACCACTTGGCCTCCAGAAAGGCTAAAATGGAAAAGGTACGCAATAGCACTCAACGAGTAACAACAGTGGAGCCAGTGGAATTCTGACACAATCACTTCATTAAATGTGGGCTAATAGGACCCTGCAAGCTATGAAATCAACCAGCAAGGCAAGAAGTAGACACCTGTGCGATAGCGGCACACAGCCTTTGTGGGCAACCGGAATCAAGTCAGAATCCCATGGACAAACTCAAGACTCCAGAGAGAAGCCCCCCCCCCACTGTTCTCTGGATAAGAAGAGTGGGCTTGCACACCAAAAAGTCTCTCAAATACCTATGCCTATCCCCTTTAACTCAAGCTGTTTTCCCTCTTGGTTGGAAACATCTTTAATCTTACAGATGACAGAGAAAACAGAGCAGAACCAAGATCCATCAGTACAAGAAAAGATAGACAGCTACCCACCTCGTGATGTGCCTCTTCTACCAAATCTGTCAGGGCTGAGGAGCAATTGTGGAGGAAGCAGCGACATGGGTACTTCTCTCACTGCTAGACTGACAGCCAGCTTCAGGATGACAGACACATAGTAGTCAATCAAAACCCATCAAAGCAGAAATCCAGAGGCCGCAGAGAACTTAACACTAAATCAGATCTCTAATAAGCTCACCAAGATGCAGGGAACATTTCTAAAGAAGGGGTGAAAAGATTGTGTGAGCCACAGAGTGGGTAGGAATACCCTGAAACATGGCTCCACCCCCCAGAGACTGATGAGACGTTTGTGACCCCACAGTGAATACCATAACACCACTGAGGAGGGCCCCCAGGGAAAAATAAATAAGAATAAATAAATGCAGGACTATATGCACAAACCCTTCTGGCATGTACACCATGTAGAAACTCATATGTATATTTGCCAAAAGAATAACATTAGTCAGAGGAACTCTGGTTATAAGAACCCCAAACCAGGTATCTCCCCAGTAAGCACCAACAGTTGAATAGATATATGAATGGTAATATAGTCATACAATATACGAATGCTATATAGGAATTAGAATTGAAAATCGTGCCCCAAAATGTCACTTAAACTCACTCAGACACATATGAGAACAGAGTATGTGATTTCATTTATATAAAGTTCAAAAAACAATGAATGTTAACCTCTGGCATTTGAAGCTAGGATGGATGTTTTAAAAATATTTTTATTTATTTGAGATACAGAGAGAGTGAGTATGGATATGCCAAGGACCTCATGCCACAGCAAACAAACTCCAGGCTCATGGCTCCTTTGTGCCTCTGGCTTTACATGGGTACTGAGGAATTGAGCCCAGACCATCAGGCTTTGCAAGCAAGTGCCCTTGACCACTGAGCCATCTCTCCAGCCCCCAGGATGGTTTTACTCTTGGAGCACTGGCAGGGCAAAGCACAAGATGGCCTCTTGTGGCAGGCCATGCTCTGCTTGACATGGGAACATAAGAACGCCCTTTTCCGAGACATTCTTTAAGCAGCACACTTAGAAAGCATGCGTTTTCTGTGTGTTATACTTCAGCACAGAAGTTACTTAAGCAAAGATGAAGAATTCGGGTCCCGAGGCCAAGTGGGAAGACTTCATGGAACTGGGAGGGCATGACGAAGCTCAAGGAAGAGGTGAGCGTGCAGCCAAGCCCAGCAAGACTGCCTTCTCCACCCCAGGGAGTGGGCACTGCAGAATGCAGGGTACCGACCCCCCCCAGCCCCTCCTCTGCCATCAAAAAGTATACATCTGGAAACCAGCTTTGTAATGAAGAGAATTCAAAACACAGGACACAGGCAGTACATTCTCCTCGGCGTTACTGAAACCCCGAGCTTTTAGGCTGGCTTCAAAGAACGTGCCTTCCATCCAAAGTGGCAGGGTTGTGCCAGCAGCTGCGGGAGGGCACTGAGGGCGTCCCCACTTAACAACCACGATGATTTGCTCTTGGGGAGAAGCAGTGTTCATGAGGGCAAAACTTTCATTTTGTACATTAGCCTTTTTACTGATACCTCCCTTTTACTCAGTAATTTGTTGTCTAAATTCCTCATGGAAAATAATTAATCCAAATCAGTTTCCCATCCTGGCACTGAACATATGTCTACATCTCTTTCTACACTTCTCCCCTTTGCTTCATTCCTCAGATGGTGCAAATGCCAGAGGAAACTCCAGGGAGGAGACAGGGACATCTACCTCCAGAGCCAAGGCCATTCAGTGCCTTTCAAAGCCACACAGGCTCTTCCCTGGTCACCTTTATGCCCCATTATGATCTGGCCCAGGTGACTGAACACCAGATGGCATGTTTTATTGCATCAAATGATGAAATATGCTATTCTGGTACCTCCTGACCAGGCTAAATATAATGATCAAACTATCTTAGCTAGGAAACCAAGATTCCACGTTTCAATTCTGTCCCAAAGCACAAGTCACACGCGTGCGCACACCCTGAACGTGGGTCTAGGAGTTTACATTGGCAACAGAGTGAAAACCTACAAACCCGATTTTAAGTTTCAGCCAAGAATCGATTAAGGGTGTGACCTTGAACAATCCCCTTAACCAATTTGAGCCTGGCACTCCTCACCTAAGTGTGTGGTTCATTTGGCTGTTATGCCCAGGTCCCCACAGCCCACTCTGGTTACTCGGTCCGAAAGTGAATAGTTGTTTTGGGGATGAAAGACAGGCCTCATTTCCACTACCTTGCCAGTCCCTCCACATCAATGCATGGCCAAATTTGATGGAATTTGCTGGGAAGCCAGGTATGAGTAAACAAATCAGCTAAGACCATTTATTCAGACAAATTCTCATCAGCAAGTATTACTGCCTGATTTCCTTTTGAAGACTAAGGAATTGCTCCTTTGGGAATTCTCCCTGAAACTCAGAGCAAGTCATGCCAGGATGTGGGGGTGAGAGATGGGGGTAGAGGAGGGATATTAGCTCAGGATTCAAGGAATCAAGAGACAGGAACAGAAAGGAATCCTGACAAAGAGCTACAGGTTACCCCAGGCCCTGTGGCCTGCCTTTCCCTCTCGCCTAGAGAGAATCCATCCTGAGGCCCTTGTATTAGTGAATGTTCCCATCCCTGTAACAAGGAGCGGCTGAAGGAAGGGTCTATGTTGGCTAACAGTCTGAGGCTTGGACAGTCCCTCAGAGCAGGGAAGCCGGCAGAAGTGGTTCTCAGCCTGAGTCCTCGCTCCCTCAGATCTCCATGAAACAGGAAGCAGAGAGCGGGTGCTCACCAGGCTTTCTCCATTTATATTTATTTATTTATTTATTATTTTACTTTTATTCATTTGTTTGTCTTTTTTTTTTTTTTTTTTCGAGGTAGGGTCTCACTCTAGCCCAGGCTGACCTGGAATCCATTTCGTATTCTCAGGGTGGCCTCGAACTCACGGCGATCCTCCTACCTCTGCCTCCCGAGTGCTGGGATTAGAGGCGAGTGCCGCCACGCCCGGCTGTCGTCTATTTGCGTGTGTTCTGAGTCAGGGCTTCGAATACGCAGGTCAGTCTCAAACATGCTGCATAGATGCAGATTGACTTGGATTGATCTTCCTGCCTCCATTGCTTAAATGCTGGGATTATGGGGTATGGATCACCACACCTGGCTCTTTCTTCCCTTTTTATTCAGTCTAAGATCCAAGCCCATGCAATGGCCCACATTCAAGATGACTCTTCCAGGGCTGGAAAGATGGCTTAGTGGTTAAAGTGCTTGCCTGATGAGCCTAAGGGCCCATGTTCAACTCTCCAGATCCCACATAAGCCAGACACACAAAGGTTAGGCCAGCGCAAGGTTGCACATGTCTAGAGTTCCATTACAGTGGCTGAGACGCTGGCATGCCAATTCTCTCTCTTTCTCTCTCTTCACTTAGCCTCTCTGGAAACACCCTCACAGACTCGCTCAGAAACGTGTGTCTCCTACATGATTTCAAATCTAGTTAAAGTTGACCATGAAGTTTAACCGTCATAGCATCGTTGGTGTTGCTGCAAGTAGGTCCCCGGGTCTGCTAACTCCGTTCTACCACACACTCACCTCCAGGATATTGTGAACCTCCTCCCCCAATTCCCTTCCTTTGCCAGAGTAACCTGGACCCTGGGATGCTCAGAGTCATGCGCTCCCAGAGCCACCACCAATGAGCTCACGTCCTGTGCACGGGTGGACAAGAACATCGCAGAAGGGGATGACTTGTCCGCAAGAGCCCAGTGTCTGCGATGGTCCCCTCCCCTCCCCTCAGCCTTGGTGCAGAATCACTAACACTGCGCTGAGCTAGTGGAATAGCCTTGACTCTGAGGGAATATGAACATTTTTTACGCCTAGTCGTTCCAGCCGTAAAGATTTTTATCCTATTACCACTAAGTGATGAGCACGGGGAGAGAAATGATGATGGTCTTTGGCAGCTACTCCAACCGAGCAAACAAGGAGGGAGAGCGGCGCTTGGAGGCCAGGCCGCGGCCCCTTCTCTTCCCAGGATGAAAAGCAGCGAAGGAAAAATGTCTTCCTGGTGAGATGTATCCAAATGTGGAATTTTCCCTCCAGGCAAGTGATGGGTGTCCCACTGTTCCAACCATTTAGCACCACGCGGGACTGGACGAGAGCCTGGGAGAATGTGCTGGAGGGGAGTGATCAGACCCAGCCAGGCCGGGGAGGAGACTCCAGCTTCAACCCTGCGCCGCCCGCCCTGCCACCTGCTCCCCTACAATACAAGCAACCCCATCATAGGCATTGCTAGGCAACAGCAAAACTACCCGTTTGCTATCTCAGAATCCCCGACTTGAGGAGTGTGTTTCCATTTGATGGCTTCTTGTTTACCAGTTATTTCATGTGCTACTGGGATAATGACAGATCCAGCTGTTGTCATTACAATGCGGTGACAGGGCTGGGTTGGGACGGCAGGAAAACAAGGATTATGTCGTGGACTGGTCAGTGCATTGTGAACAGAAGAGCTCTGGTTAGTTCTGAACTCACTCAACATAGCTAGCGCTCTCTCTCTCCCACTCCCTGAGTTATATAAAAGCAGCCGCGCCTTATTCATTATTGCCCCAGGCAGTTACCTAGACACTGAGGCTCTCGTTGGTGTTAACAGAACTATAGGCCTGAGGGAGGACACTGGAATGAGGGTGCCCATTGTTCCGTTCAGTGGAGGTGGACAAGGGTTGTGGGACATGTGGACGTATCCACACCTAGAAGACCAACTACAGGTGGTCACACGACACACAAGCACGTGGTGACTCACGAAACGGTAACACAGTGAGGTTATCCAGACCAACACCCTACTTTACCAAGAAGATGAAGCAAAGAGAGGAGCCACGAGTGCCACTGAGTGCCCCTCACCCCTCCTCCGGGCCTGAGCAGAGGCACGCACGTCTAAGGCCTAGTCTCAAACTGTGAGAGACACGTGAATGAGTACAAGGGGCAGAGCGGGCAAGAGAAGGTTGCCAACCTTGCAGTGAGTGTGTGAGGGGTCCCTCAGAACTAACTCTGCGCCATTCTGGCTATGGTATCATCATCGCCCTCTCCATGGAGCCTCTTCGCTGTAGGAAAGAGAACTCAAAGCCTTCTCCAGTAGTATCTCTTCATTCCTCACCTCAGATTAGCCAGACATGCTATCGACTCCTTGCAATCCAGAGCCTAGAGAAAGTGGTCATCCCGCTCTAGCCTACACAGAGAAATTAAGCCGCTGGGCTCCTATTACCACCTGAACCCAGGAGGGTGCCCAGGGTTTTGGCGATTCATCAGCGCAGTGGCTTGAAGGGTGAAGACGGCCTTCTTCCCCCCCCCCCCCCAGTCCTCTCCACCACGTGCCCTCTCCGGACTCACCGGCAGCTGGCCCCAATGCCACCCGCTTGCCAGCTCTTGCTCTAATGCTCAGCTAATAGTTCTCTGTTTGAGGCACTGTCCAAACGCATCCTATAAATCAGAATCCAATTACTGTGGTAAGAAAATTGGAAGCAAATTTAATAAGCTCAGCCCCCTCCCACACGCCATTTCTTCCCTCTTCTCTTGGCAGTAATGAGGACTCTTTAAGGGGAAAAGCCCTTTTCCTTTAACTCTGTGTCTGCTTTCTCCATCCCTCATACGAGGCCCCTGAGGGGTGAAGAATATCGAGAAGGGCTTTCTTTAAGCTCTCTTCCTCTCTGCATGGGAGGCAGGAGGAAGAGGGTGGTTATGGACTTTTCAATCTGTCTCTCCCTTTCATTTATTCTGCAAGCAGTTATTGAATTCTCATCTCACAGAAGGCACTGTAGTAGATGCCCACCCCGGCCCTCACCCTGAAGCATGCTCGATATCATAGCTGGTAGGTCCTCCTGCTGCAAGGGAGGGTGGGGATGCAAAGGGGCTCAGCGAGAGCAACGCCTGTGTCCGCGGGGTTGAATGTCGTGAATGGGCCAGGAAGCGGACGTAGCTCAGTGCCCCTGGGCCATGGGTGGCTTTGATATGGGAGCTTCTTAGTTGAAATGATGCCAGCTGCCAGGAAGGTGGCAGGATGTGGATCTTGTGGACAAAGGCACAAGTGAGGCCAGTCTCCACAGACCAGAGATGGAAGTGGCGACACCTGGACAGACGGATGCAGTGTGAGGACCACCCCAGGGCTGCACTGGCTGCTCATAAGCTGACCTTTCCAGTGGAGTGACTCACGCATGGGTGGACCTGCAAAAGCGAGCTGCAGGGGCAAGCCCACGTTCTGTAGCTTCTAAGAGAACAGGCTGCAGAGCCACCATGGCTTCCTGGTTCTGCCTCAGAGCTCCCTCTTACGAGGAGATCCGAGACTGTATCTACACCTCTAACAAGTTCCCCAGCGATGCTCATGCTGCTGCTCCTTGGGTCTAGAGTACCCGAGTTTGAAAGGCATTCCTCTGAGTCCTTGCTACTCAAAGCGTGATCTGTGGATCGCTGGCATTGATGTTACTAAGAAGCACATTAGAAATGCAGGCTCCTGGGCTGGGCTGGAGAGGCAGCTCTGTGGGTAAGAGCACTTTTGGTACAAAAAAAAAAAAAAAAGAGGACCACAAGTCAGTCCCCAGTGCCAACATAAAAAGCCTGGCATGGGGGCTGGAGGGATGACTTAGCAGTTAAGATGCTTGCCTGCAAAACCAAAGGACCCAGGTTCTATTCCTCAGTACCCACATAAGCCAGGTGCACAAGGTAGTGCATGCATCTCAAATTCATTTGCAGTGGCTGGAGGATCCGGTGCGTTCATCTCATTCTCTCTCCCTCTTAAGTAAATAAATAAATAAAAATAAAATAGTTTACAAAAATGTTTAAAGCCAGGCATGGTGTCTGTAAGCCTCGTGCTGATGGAGGTGGAGAAAGAGTGATCGGAGAAGCTCACAGGCCAGCCAGTCTTGACAAAACACAGCAGCTCAGGTTCAGTGGGAGACCGCCTCAGCAGAGTAACGCAGAGGAGCGACAGCGGAGTGCCAGGTCCGGGGGTGACCGAGACCACGGAGACCGCTCTGAGGCGAAGAGGGAAGCTTTTATTCAGGGAAAACACGAGCTGCCAGGACTGACTCTCAAGAGCGGGGCACAGCCCCCCTGAGATTCCAGACAGTGGGCTTTGCAGGGCTCTTCAGTGGGGGGAAGGTGAGGAGGGGAAAAGAACTCCTCTTTTCTTGACATCAGCCATTTCCAATCGCTAGGGTGTGAGACCAGAACAGTGAGCAGGGGACCTGGGTGTTAAGGGGGCAGGAAACCGAGACCTGGGGCGTTGTTAGGCAAGGAAGGGATGATGGCTGGGTGGTTCCTTGAGGAGTGTGGATGACCTCCCTGGTATCTGTCACCATCCTGCTGTCCTCAGTGACTCCATTTTGTCCCGACCTAAAAAGGAGGACACCGCATGTCCTGTGCACGTGTGCACATAAGGAGCACATAGGTTCATACGCCATGTACACGCGTGCGTACACACACACACACAAAGAAAATAGATGCAGACTCTTGGGCCTCATCCCAGAAGCAGATGGTTCGTGTGTGTAGGTCTGAGACGCACTTACCTAGAACAGCCACTCATTAGAGTCCCTTGGGGAGCTTGGAAAGGGTACACTTCAGCTGACTGGAGACCAAGGATCAACATTTTGACAAGCCCCCCCCCCCAAGAGCCTGTCATGGATTGGGAACCACTAAGGACCAATGCTCCGGTCCTGGTGCTGATTCTCTTTGCATTTCTCTGGCCTGGAGCCTGACCTTGAACCCCACCTCAATTCTTGTCTAGCCCCATCTGACAACGTGGCGATTGCCATGGCTCTTTCTGGTTCTGGGACACTGGTGTTTCCTCAGTTCAGGGCTCGGATGCACCTCATGTCCTAGCGTCTCTGGTTTTCTAGCAGAGAGCTCTCCTCACTCAGGCCTCCGCACCCTCAGCCTGCCCCACGCTTGGTCAGCACAACTGGCCAGGACGTTATACAGATTTTATTTGATCCTTACAAAAACCAAATTAGGTAGACTCACTCTTACTATTTTTTTTTTAATTTTTATTTATTTATTTATTTGAGAGTGACAGACACAGAGAGAAGGACAGATTGAGGGAGAGAGAGAGAATGGGCGCGCCAGGGCTTCCAGCCTCTGCAAACGAACTCCAGACGCGTGCACCCCCTTGTGCATCTGGCTAACGTGGGACCTGGGGAACAAAGCCTCGAACTGGGGTCCTTAGGCTTCACAGGCAAGCGTTTAACCGCTAAGCCATCTCTCCAGCCCTCACTCTTACTTTTTTTAATCTCCCATTTTTTTTTTTTTTTAATTTTAAAGAAGAGACAGGTATGGAGAAGATTCAGGAAGGTTACTAAGTGCCTTGCCAGCAACACAGCCAGGCCTCGAAATGACAGTCAGGTCTTATAGCCCTCTTTCTGATTCTCTAGGCTATTCTGCCTTGTGCTCAATTTGGCATTATAGAAAGATTTGGCCTGACCTATCGCTGGTGGAGGGGCTGGTGGCATATCTTTTCATTTTAGTTTTGAGACTTTAGATAAAAAGGAAAGCCAGATTTACAGCCGTGGTCCCATTGCAAATTTGTTCTCCGGGGGCCATATGGCAAAGTCTGAAGATATTTTGGGTTGTCACAACTCGATATATGTGTGAGGGAGGGGGTGCCACTGGCAGCTCGTACGAAGCAGCCACAGAAGCTGCCGGAATCCTACGATGCACAGGGCGCCCCCACAGCAGAGTATTGCCCAGCCCCAAGCATCACCAGTGCTCCTGTTGAGACTCCCTGGACTGCTGGGTGTCAGTCATCGTCAGCTACAGGTGGTCCAAGTGGAAGCAGGCTGCTCCCCAGCCCCGGTTCTGACGGCTCAGGAAGACAAGTCTCAAGGGCCATGTCATGCTGGAGTGGAGTGGAGACCCAGCAGGGAGACTAGACTTGCATCAGGTTTTCGCTGGTGCCACCAACCTCACAGCAATGACTTTTTTTTTCCAGAAGCAAGGCTATGACAGGAAGACCCTCTTGCTGGACAGATGCCACCTGAAGGTGCCTCTCGAGGCTGGCTGCCTCTGGAGCTCTTATGGTGACAGGGATAACACAGCATGCCACCAAACTCAGCCTGGGGCTGGCTGGTAACTGGCACCTCTCATGGTGCCAGCCTAGAACTCTGCACTCAGTCAGTGTTCGAGGTTCCCGAGATGACTGCTGGTCCCAAGCTCCTATCCTGATGCTCAGCACCCTCTTCTCAGTTCCCTGATCTGGAATTCTCAGAGTGACACACCCCCAGCTCCTGCCCTGAGACAGACGTATGGCTAATATGGTTTCCATTTTTCTCCTCCCGAAGGGAGTATGAGTTCTTTCTCAGTCCTCTCTGCCCTTTCTGCCATCCTAGGAGCTCTCCTCACAGAGAGGACCCTGGATGCATGCAGAGCCCACAGCTGGCTGGTAGACTAGACTCCCTGGACATAAGCTCAGCTCTTCACCGCAAACCACCACAATTCTGGCCTTGGTCAAAGCTTCACACATGCCCTAGGGAGCAGAGGAACGTGCAAGTGTGGAAATCACCCTGCTGCGGGTATCCCCATGTGCTTTTCTGCTTGCTGGGTTCCTAGCGTTTCATTGCTGTAGGAGAAAACAGTTGCAGGCGTCCCTTGGAGGGCTCTTGCCAGACATGCCAGCAGCTCTCCAGCCTAGGACATGCCCCTCTGTTCTTCCTGAGGGCCTGGCATTGGAACTGGCCTAGGACGACCTGCCTGGGACCTGGTGGGGCTTCTCAGACTCTTCCCTCTTGCCTGCTCTCCTGCTTGTGGTTTCTACCCAGGGAAATATAATAGCCTGATATTTAAAATTCCCTCAGAAAGCGAGTAATAAGATAAGGGCTGGGGAACTTAAATAGCCACAGTAATATGAATTTCAATGGACTCTAAGAAGCTTTCAGGCCTGCAGGAAGGAGGAGGAATGGCTCATGCCCTGGGCTTCTGGCTGTAGAGGGGGATGCCAGGCATAGCTGCTAAGGGAGAGTTTCTTGGTAACTTCCATGGAGAGTCCAATTCACAGAAAGAGTTACAAGAAGCCAGAATATCCAGTTCTTTTCCTTTGTTCTCATCAGAAAACCAAGACTGCATCCAGCTCCGCGTAGCGATGCTGGTGACTGACATCCCTAGCGCAATGTGCCCACAGGATACATGTTTATAAGACAAAGTTGCCCAGTTGTGCAGCCTAGCTGGGGGTCACTGAGCCTGAATGCCTTCACGCAGTACCAGCTTACAAAGGACCAGGGTGATTGGCTTCACAAACCAGAAAACTTCTTGCATCTCTGTGTGGAACCCCCATCTCCACGATGTGAATACAGCCAGACCCAAACACAGAGAGAGCTCAGAGTCTAAGGAAGACAGAGAACCCGTGCAAGTGAAAAGGACTTCCTGCTTCTCTCAGGTGTTGAAATGTCCTTGAGCTGTCACAGGAAGCTGACAGTAAAAACAGGAAGCTGTCTTTCCTCAGGTGTACCCATCCAAGCCTCCCTCCCGCACTCAGAAAGCTGGCTTGGGCCGTGGGACTTGGGCCAGGGAAAGTCATGTTTAGCCAAGTGCTTTTAGTGCTCTGTGAGTTCATGGTGTTAACCAAAGAAAATTGTTGTGGGGAGGGGGCACAACCTCTCCAGAGGGCCTCCCAACCCTCTCCAATCTCCCTTTGGAAAGTGGGGGCTTTGGGGTGACTCATACCGGCATATAGGCATATAACTCCATCACTGCCCCTTCAGTGCCCAATGGTAGCAGATAGCCCACCTGTTCCAGTGCTTGGCACTGGGCACTGCACACAGTGGCCTCCAAATGGAGCCTGCTGTGGATCTGTCCTGACTGGAGGGAGGGCTGGGGTACCCACACGGAAGGGGGAGGAGTTACCTCTTGTGCCGCGTGTCTGGGACAGCCCGGTTGCTGGGGATCCGCTCGCTCTCCCGCTGGTTGAAAGCATACAGCTTGTAGGGGTCGTCACCAACACGCCACTTGTTGGCGTTCAGATACCGCCGCTCATCAAACTGCTCCCACAGGTCCTCCCAGTCAGCGTCGGAAGGCTGTGTGACAGGAATGCAGAGTCTGTGAGAAGGGCCCCTGCCCTCTGCTGGCCCTCGGTCCATCTGTCAACACCCAGCCCGAGATGAATGAGGCTCGTTGAATTCAAAGATGAGACCAGGGCCAGCACATCAACAAACCTATCAGCAAAAACATTCACCCGGAGAACAGTGCCCACAAAGGCGTCCTCCACTGACTAAGTGCTCCACGCCAGACACTGTCCCGTGACCTTGACTTTCATGATCTCATGCACTTCTCAGAGACTTGCTCATATTCCCATCACACAGACGAGAAGATCGCCTTACAGATAAGTCTCTTGCCCAAGAGACACAGCCAAGAAGCAACAGCGCTTGCACTTGAATTCTAGTATTGCTGACCTGAGATGCCATCTCTCCAAAGCGATATGAGAACGCCTGGCGCAGTGGCTGGCGCAGACTGGGTGAGCCACAGCTAACACGATCTCCTATAGTCTCCTACAGAAAAGTAGCGATAGAAGCAAGTGATCTGTCTACAATGCTGTGTGACCCAGCAGACGCCCTGAACTTCTCTTCCTCTAACCAAGAACGTGTAATGACTTTTAAGAGGAAATCGCAGAGGAAGAGTAAGCAGAGCTTTGCTGAGTACGTATGTAGGTTTAGAACTTCAGAATGCGGAAGGTGGCTTCTTATTCATCACCCCATTCCTATAAATCTTCTGGCCGAGGTAGGCAAGACGAGACTCTAGAAAGGTCACGGGTGCGTATGAGGCCAGACACTAGCAAGTGGCAGAGCTTCTTATCTTCCTGAGGAGGTGAGGGACCACCTCTCCACTAGAGCCCAGACCACCTTACCCACTCCACCTGCGCCAGCTCTGTCAGCCATCAGAATGGAGCATCCTGGCATTGTCGCCCTTACAAGATCTTTGAGTTTGGCAGCCACTTCTGGAGGAATGTTACCCCTCTCATGCCAAGCAACAACAATACATACCCCTGCAAAAAAAAAGCTCAAAACTTTCAAGTCTACTGTGGATGCTATAATTCTAGCAAGGACGTGATGGTGTGGCTCCTGGAGAGCTGGTGTCCTGGGGCCGGCCACCTGACCAGACATGAGCTGCTCATTCATGTGGTACCACCCTATTTGTCAGGCGAGCGCCTCACACTGTTGGGGTCTTACGCAAGAAGAGAGTGGCCACCCTATCACAGACTTCCTACGCTTGTGGCACATGGGCACTTAAACAGGAAAGACCAGGGCAGGCTCAGCAGACAGCTGCACAGGCATTTGGGCCCATGGCAGGTAAAGGTGACTGCACCAGTGTGCATGTTCATTTCAAGCACCACATGATCTTATCTGGTAATTGGTCTCTCAATCTCTCTCTCTCTCTCTCCCTCTCTCTCTCCTGCTTTCTCTCTTATCTTCTTTTGAAACAGCATTCTCCAACTAATAGCACAAGACGACGCTCTGAAAACCTGCGATTTTTATCCAATAATTGATTTTATTAGCGTCACATGATACTGCTGCTGCAACAGAACATGCTAGAGGGAATTCAGACACACTGTGAAACCTAGAGCTGGCACTATACAATGTCACAGCCTGACAGGTGTGACCTGTGGGTGAAATAACACCTGAAGGCGACCCTCACATCCCATTCCCATGGGAAAGATCATTGGGAACCATCTCCCACTGGCTGGTTGCCATTAGAATTCACTGCAATTCTCTAACCATGCTGTCCTCACAGTGTTTCGAGCTAGAGGAGGAAGAAGGAGACGATGGTCTCTGCTCTGGAGGGGCGGCTGTAGTGTCACAGAGAGGTACACGGAGACACCTATGCCATGCGACAAAGAGGGTTCAAAGCACAAAAGCTCAATGGCAATGCCACGAAAGCATGGAGTAAGGAAAATGTGGGTGGGATAGCTCCTCACATGAAGGTTAGAGAAATCAGATCCCGAGAGATGCGTAGGGAGTGTGTAATGAAAATGGCAGTCGTTCATCAGTGTGGCCTAGAATGCCAGAGCCAGCAGTGTGTATGGACACGCAAGTTTGCAAAGACCAGCCACTTACGAGGCTTCCTGAACATATATGTGTAAGGCCCTAGATTCAATTCCCAGGGCTGGAAAAAAATAAGTAAGTTTAGAGATTATAAGGAATTTGTTCATGCGGTTATAGAGCTTGGCCAGATCTGTGTTGGTCATACCAGAAAGAATTAACTTTCCTGTTCAGGTACAAAGTCAAGAAGAACAGAATAAAATGAAAAACAATGTCCCAATTTAAAGACAGTAGGAGATGCTCCCTCTTACCTGCCTTGTTCCATCTGGGCCTCCAGCGGACTGGATGGAGTCGCCCACAATGAGGGGACAACCTGCTGGACTTAGTGTCCCTATTTCAAGGTTAACCTCACCCACAGACAAAACAGTGCTTGACCAAATGCCTGGTCACCCTGTTTCCCCAGTCAGGTTGGTATAAACTTAACCAGCACAGGCAGAAAGTACAGAGGCAGAGAATCTGTTCCAAGATGGGAGCTGCATGTGCGTGCACTGAGGACGTGAATAAAGAAGAGTGTTAAGAGTAGGTCATGATGCTGGAACAGGCTATGGAGGCAGACAGGATTTGGCCCTAGGCTGTGAGTGGAGAGCAGAAGGGGCTGGAGAGGTGGCTCAGTGGGTAAAGTTCTGGCCACTAAAGCGTGAAGACCTGAGTTCAGATCCCCAGGCCCTATGCAAACACGCTGGCTGAGGGGATGGGCGCCTGTCATCCCCGTGCTGGGGAGGTGGAGGACATCTGGGAGTTGCTGGCCAGCTAGTCTAGATGAATCGGTGAGCTCTAAGTTCAAAGCAAAGGCCTGCAAAGGGAGCCAATTACTGCTAAATCAAGACTTCAGTTTTCCAGGGGGTGATTTTCCCAAACATGCTACACCTCTGGGGAGGAATGTGTGTAAGAAGTTGACTTTGGGGGGCTGGATAGATGGCTTAGCTGTTAAGACACTTACATGTGAAGCCTAAAGACCCAGGCTCAATTCCCACATAAGCCAGATGCACAAGGTGGCACATGTGTCTGGAGTTCGTTTGCAGTGGCTAGAGGTCCCGGTGCCCCATTCTCTCTCCCTCTATCTGTATCTCTCTCTTTTTCTCTCAAATAAATAAATAATTTTTTTTTTTTAAGAAAAGTAGGTCATGAGAAAATGTCTCTGGGCGTCTTGATAGCCTACACAGATGCCTGCAGTGATGCTCTGCTGTTGGGCATGCAGGTGGAAGCCAACATATCCATGACAACAAGAGGCTGGGGAGAGGGTATGACACCCACCCTTTGGGCCTTATTTTATCCCCTTACTCTCCATTGACATCAAACAGAGGGACAGGGACAAGGGAACCAGTAGCTGCTCTGACTAGCTGCCTTCACCCACGGGGCGGATGAGCACTCCTGGCTGACACTGCCTTTTTGGAGAAAGTGCTCTGAGAACTCAGCTGGAATTCTGGTCCCAGAAAACCAGAGCATCAGCTAGCTGGCAAGAGAAATCATATGAATAGTCGGAGGTGACCTGGGAGGGAACTGTCCCCGTTAGGTTGTCACACACGTAGAGTTTATTCAATCGGCTGCACTAAGATCCCTTGAGGGAGGACAGGCTGCGCTGGGAGCTGGCCTTGCCCACAGTGACATCTGAATGTGTTATATAACCGTGGAGGCGTGTTTAAAACGATGACACTAACATTTCACATTATCTATGTACACATGGATGACCACAGATTTTCTCACGTTACCTCCATTTGTACAGTGGGGGAGTTGGCTTTAAGGGGTTAGGGAGGTGGTTTCCCCATTCTCATCAGTCAGTGAAGGATGGATCTACTGACTTAATCTTCCTGCAGAGCTACCACCATAAACAATGACAACCAGAGGGATAAAACACATACCAAAGGGCCAACTTGGTCCAGACCAGCTGAAGTAAGGTGAGTTCAAGGGCTCGTACCCTGTGGAAACCCTTAGGCATTGGGTATCACCCACCCATGGAGCCTAACTTCCACTTCAAGCTCACTTGAGCTGTGAAATGCCATTCCCTGAACAATGTTTGCCACCTAGCAAAATACCTTGTCTTACGTCTGCCTTTCTCTCTCTGCTCCACCACGTCTCCATGGAAGGGTTCGCCTCTAAGAGAATAATGCTTGGCACAGAACCTAGCTAGAGGCCAGTGGAGAGAGGGGTTTCATCCCATCCGAACAGTGCTTTGAGGCTGCGAATACTTCCAGTTTATTTCCGTCCCTCGCCAACAGAGGCAAGGCTAACGTCACCAGCTGAGACAGCGCATGGATGACTGGTCGTAGGCCATGGCCTGTCCCTCTGTCTTGCCTCCCTGTCCCAGCACAGTAGGGTGTACGTATGATTGTCACATGACAGAGTTGCCTCTAGTGCGCCTTCTATCCCATCTCTGTCTCTTGTAGGGCTTTGGATAAGCCCACTGGGAAGGTTTTGCTACCATTTTCCCCGAAAGCCATCTTGAAGCAGGCCAGCTGCTGGGTCTAGAGTCCAGATGGGGAAGTAGGGAACTCTGCTTCCTCCTGGGGAATGTCATCTCCTCCAGAGCAGTTTTTGCTATGGCTCTGCCTAAATGCTGGAAAAGCCTGGTTTGCCCCAATTCATGATATTAATGAATAATATTGTTTCCTATCGTTCTTGGGTGTTTTCCTGAATACTGGTCAGAGTTGTCCAGGCAAGGGGAGCGGGGGAGGGAAAATGACTTATTTTAGGGAGATGGCTTATGGGTTGTAACTTGCAGCCTAAGCCAAAGGCAA
Organism: Jaculus jaculus; assembly: GCF_020740685.1. Lineage (NCBI taxonomy): Eukaryota > Metazoa > Chordata > Mammalia > Rodentia > Dipodidae > Jaculus > Jaculus jaculus. The sequence continues at coordinate 168,046,178 of NC_059106.1, forward strand.
TCTCTCCAGGCAGCACGTCTTCTCGCATGGAGGTCAGTCTTTGCCCTGAGGCCTCCACCTGACTGGATAAATCCACCTGCATTATGAAGTATAATGGGCTTTACTCAAAGCCCACCAATTTAAATGTTAACGTCATCCAAAAAAAAAAAAAAAAGATCAGTTAGAAAAACATCCAGAATTGTGTTTGACCAAGTATCAAGGCACCATGGCCTTGCCAGCTGCAGACAAAATTAACCACCCTGGGTCCCCTTATCACAACCTCAGAGGGGCGCAGCGAGTGAGGAGTGCCTCAAGTCACTTCACACTCTCACAAACCTAAGATTCAGTGGGAGAATGTTGCCTTGGTTTTCAAATGAAGAGACTGAGGCGTGAGGAGGACTAATCTGCTCAAATTCGCACAAGGGGTGACTTCTCCGCTCCTGACCCAGCCGCTCTACACACAAGCTTCCCAACAGACCCCATTTCTAAGCCACTGGAACCTCACCTGCTCATTCATGCCCAGTCACCCTCCAGGACGGAAGCGCCCCTTCCTGCCAGTGCGGAGCTTCTGCTCCTGGAATCACGCAGGCCCGACTCTGCCAGCAGAGCCTCCTGCTAACGGGCATCCTATGTAAGCTAGCCCCAGTCGGGTTTCGGATACATTGCAGGGCTTTCTAGAAGGAAGGTCTTCAGCATGCAGTGAGGGTGAGGCCGTGGGACATACAGAGTGCTGCAACTGGAGCTGGCGTGGGGAATGCTGAACCAAGACAAAACGTGAGGCTGCCTGAGACATTGAGCCCTGACCCCCAAAAGATAGGGAACTGTACCTGAGCCAGAAATAACTAAGGCCAAGAAGGGGATGAAGGTGCCCAAATGTGCATCCTATCTGGAGGAAAACGTCTTCAATTTAGACCCCAGGACTACAAGGTTCCTCAAAACGTGAAATCCCACACGTAGAAATGAACCACCACTGGCGGGAACCAGTGGAAAACTATGAACATGCTGAGATCCTTCAGTGGCCTTGGACATAGAACAAAGCCTACCTGTAGAGAAAATGCTGCGGAAAAACGGGAATACAAATGAACAAAGAACGAGAGGCAGACGAAATAAATGGCGAAACAGATTTGGAAAAGGACCAAGTGGAACCTTTAGAAATGGAAAGTGCACCACACGGTAGTCAGTCACACAGATCATAGAGAAACGGCTGGGCCATTGCTATCGCTCCTCGGAAGCAGGCCAGCCTGGTGGATGATTCTCATATCACAGATAAGAAAACGGAGGGTCAAGGAGGTGAGGAGCTTTCCTCAAGTGCACGTGGGCAGAATTCACAGCTGAGTCTCATTTAGTATTTTGTGGGTGTGTGCGTTTGGGGGAGAGGGGCGTCTGGAGTTGAGCCCAGAGCCTTGGTGCCCCTCACCTAGAACTTTGTGTGTGTGGCATGTACATCTTGATGTGTTTGAGTGAGGGCACACGTGTTCCATAGTATGTACGTGGAGGTCAGAGGACAGCCTTGGATGTCAGTCCTAACCTTGTTTGAGGGAGGGTCTCTCTCCTCCACCCACTGCATTCACCAGGGTAAGTGGCCTGAAAACTTCTGGGATTCTCCTGTCTCTCCTTCCCACCCTAGGTAAGGTAGGGTTATACAAGGCCACCACAGCCTCCAGGATCCAGCTCTTTTATTTATTTATTTTTTAATGTTGTTTCTAGGGATCCAAATTCAAGTACGCATGCTCACATGACAAGCATTTTTTTTTCCACTGAGTCATCTCCCTGGCCCCTCACCTGGCACTTCTGACCCCAACGTTGTGTTGTGGGAATTCCTGTAGGGGTTTAGCTCTTTTCTCTGGTTTCTCTTTGTGGGTCATCCTGGCCTGTTGGGGACTTTTACAACCCGATACAAGTTGCCTCTAATATAGCTATTTTCTACTGGGGTTGGTGTTCCTTCCATATCACCAGATGTGCCATTAAGCCCTGGGTCCTTCTCTCTCACTGCCACTTAGTCACAAAAAGTATGCAAGTATTATCTCATCCTGGTCCTCTATTGTCCAGCCAGCAGGAGTGACCTTGCTTTTCCAAGGGCAGCTAACAAAGGGAAGATTCCTCATGGCTCCAACACTGTTGATGTAAATCCCAGTATGCGTGACCCATGTGGCTTGGCTGGTAGCAGACCCGCCCCAATGCCCCAATGAACAGGACAAGTTCCCAACCAAGGAGGGGCAAGCTAGCTCGTGACAAAGGACCAAGCTGGAAGATCCGTTTCCTTCACCGAGGGACAGCACATCAATTATAGGTTATTAGAGCTGATCTTCATTTTAATATTTTCTCCATGTATTATCACCTTTGCTTCTGACTGGAATTCTATCTGGGGAGTTATTTAACTGATGTGTAGAAATCTAAATTTAATTTATTATGATCTAACTCACTTTAGAAGCCAAATTACCCTGCACTGGAGAAGGATCAAGTCAATATCCCACTTGGTTTTCTATTTATCTTCCACGGGGTTTTCTCTCCTTCCCTTTAGTATTCATTTCATCTCAGGTGCTGGTCATAAATTTAAATTTTCTTCAGAATTAGTCAATTGCTCCTTCAATGCTTTAGTTTAATGGTTAGTATTAATTGTAGGAGCATCACTCCTTAACGAGTTTGATAGGACGGACATATGCTAGAGGAGGAAAGGGCTGATTCTCAGAGCAGGTGAGGTCGCACACACTTCAGCAGGGACGGGCTGACTCTTCCAGGCTGCCCTCCCCTCCCCCACTGTCCTTCGCAGGCCTCATCAGCTGCTTCTAGAAAATGCATGTGCTGGGAGATGCTCTGTGGTGGTGGCTCAGCTGTCAGGGAGAAGTCAGCTAAGACACCCAGTCTAGACCCCTCGCTAATGCTTTTTCTCCACCTGATTTTGGTTGCATTTCATCAGTGACAACAAGAGCAACCACTCCCCTCCCCACCGTTGTCCCCCTAGATGCACCCACCACCCACATTTCAGCTGCATGTCAGATGCTAAAACAACTTTGGGGGAAGCTTCCAGCTTTCAGGAAGTAGAAAACTTCCAATAATTATTATAATTGCCTGAGAACTCCAACTGTGAAATATGATATGATTAGCTGAATGGATAGAAGCCTAGCTTTTGTTTCTAGAACAGGGGGAAAAAAAATCCTTGAACAATCCTCGTACAATGTCGACCCTATGCAGAGATTAATTTGGTTACTAATTAGTATGAGAAGGAGGTGCCAGGGAAGTGAGAGTCCACATGGCAACTGAGGGCTGGTTCCTGGCACGTGCCAGGATGCATGTGTGCTAACGCTGATGGGTCGGCTCCCTGCCCACCAGCAGCTGTAAATACCACCAGAGACTAAACCCAGCATTGATAACGCTTGTCACCTGACTTAAGACTACGTCTCAGTTGCTGATGGACATCAGATAGTGTTGGCCCTGCTCACACTGATTATCTCTACATCTCTTCTCTTTGTGTTCAGAAACTAGAAAAGTAAGCTGGTTGATGGGACGCTGGACATCTCTGAACCTTTAAGCCCTGATACTGAGAGAGTAGGAGATCGAGGGTGGAAGGGGTTAGGTATATGGGCCCTAGGAGAAAGGTTTATGGACAGGATGGTGGCCCAGGGAGATAGCTCTGTACCTCACCGGAGGCTCGTACTAGAGAAGAACACTCGGTAGAGGGAGGAACCAGCACCTTGGAGAAACCAAGGAGGGGCTGCATGTAGGGCAAGAGCAAGAAGGGGCTCAGAAGGGTCCTCTCCAACTGGAGGGTACCAGATGCCAAAACACGAGTCTCTGGGGTTCCCAGCTGAGCTGGCTTGAGCAGAGCGGCCCCGTCAGGCTGAAGACATGCCTGCAAGCTTGATGCTGCAGCTGTCTCCCAGGGGTACAGGTGTGAGGGGAGGGGACAGATTCTTCCAGAGTGGCCATCAGCAGGACAGAGATGGGGCCTCATAGGCAGTGGCCCACCCTCTTGAAAATCACTTCAAGAAGGAAACAAATTTAAATAGAAAGAAAATTTGGTTTTCTTGGTTAAAAAAAAAAAAAGTGAGAGTGGTCTCGCTCCACAGTTTGTTCGGGAGGCCTGGGGGATCCCCTAAGGCATCAACTGCAGGGAACAGCTTCTGGAGCCAGGTAGTTTTCCAGGGGACCGGCTGGACCAAGGCATCTGGTAGAGGTCATGAATGTCAGGGCTGGGGTCGTTGAGAACAGAAGTATGAATGAGAAGGGGGGTCTCAGAGGTACTGCATAGCACATTGCTTTAAACCTCCCTTTGTATGAAACAAAACATGCTCATGAGCAATATTTAACCTTTAGGCCTCTAGATTCTATCATTACTGGAGTCGAAGGAGAAGGTTCGAGAACGCCTTCAAGTGGGAAGAACCAAACAGAAGAGTGGATTGCATGAACATTATGTTTATGACTTCTTTTCTCCTTCAAGAGCCCCCTTGTTTGCTTCGACCCAATCTTTCTGGGTAGAAATGAAGGCAAGAGTGTGGGTGTCAGAGGAGGACACAGCAGCAGAATGCATGGCCCTGAGGTGACCCTATGGCTCCAAAAACCCAGACCGTGAGCTTAGCTTTGCCTCGTGTTCTGCTTTCTCCATGATTAGCCTGGAAAAACACCTTCTCTTTAATTCCCTTACAACCAGTTTCTTCCTCCATCCCAAGGGTAAAACTAGTCTCCCTCAACCCCTCTTTCCAGGCCCAAATCAGATCTCAGAAGTTAAGATACTATATGAAAAAATCCCTTGGCAAGACGTAATGCCTACATAACACATGATAACCATCCACACGGCTGTGGTTCCTGTCATGTCTTCTGGGGACCGGATGCTAATGGAGAGAAAATGAAGTTTATAGTCAGCCAACTTGACTGACTGTTTCTCCTTCCCTGTGGCAGAAATGGGGTCGCTGACAACATCCGCAGACAACCAGACACCGCACCTTGCTGGCCAGCTACGGAAGCCGTAACTGTCAATGTGAATACTTCCTGCGGCTCGGTAAGTTTTTCCTACCCCAATTCTCTCTCTAAAACTTGGGTTTGAGCAGAGTGCTATGTAAATGATAAGACGAGAAACTATTTTAAGAAACATAATACAAGAGGTGATTATCAGCTTAGAAGGCTAGAAATTGAGCTTTGCATTGAGTCTTTTTATGTACATACAAGCGAGGCTGTGCTGGGCAATTCTGAGGATAGACTGGGACAGGATCAGAGCCAGGAGCCGCCCGAGACACCCAGGTGACAGAAGGGCCAAGGAGCCGAGATAGTCCTCTCTGCCAGCGTTCTGTCCCTTCCCTCCCTAGGGCCCTGTGAGGCCCAAGGGACTTGCATAGTGCCCCTGAGCATGCTCCGCAGGGCTTCCGAGGAACAGGTTATAGCTGTAGTTGGAAAACAAAAGCATGGTTAGCAAAGCTTGCAGTCTGCTCAAATCTGCCTCTAAGTTCTCAGGTAAGGAAGGGTGGGCGTGTGTGTGTGTGTGTGTGTGTGTGTCTGTCTGTCTGTCTGTCTGCCTTAGGAGGTTGAGCCTGGGATCTCATGCATGCTAGGCAAATATTCTACTACCTACAAACCCCCTGCCCCCCGGCTCTGTCTCTCCCTCTTTTTCAATTTGAGACAGGGCTTCATGCTGCAGCGCAGGCTGGCTTTGAACATGGTATTGTCCTGCTTCAACCTCCTAAGGAGCATCTGGTATTACAGGCTTTCACTCCCCGAGATTGCTCCATTTGGAGGAATCAAGATGAGCAGTTTGTGGGAAGCCAGGCGAACGGAATGGCTTGCAAAGGTGACAGCTTACGCAATCACCCACAGCAACGATGATGACTACGCTACAAACAACCATTAGACGGCATTTCCTGCATGCTCGGCTCTGTCTAAAAATGTTCCTCCTTTAATATTCAAACCGACCTGGGTAGCTGTAGTTCTCCATTTTAATGAAGAGAAAACTGAGCTTCCTGGAGCTAAAAGGACTTGGTCTAGACCACACAGCAAGTAAATGAGGACTCTAGGACTACCCAGGGCTAGGGTCTCCCATGCAAGGGAGTTTCCTAGCTTAGCACCTGCTTAGTGCTTAGAAATGAACAAAGGAAAGTGGAAAGAGGCGTCACTGGCCTAAAGCTCAATTCTACACTTTCAGCCAAGGTTGTCCTGGAAACACCTTCCCTCAGCCACAGGCCAAAGTTTGCTCCACCGGAATACAGCTAAAAAAAGAGAGTTTCAAAGTTAAGTGTTCCCTAAGCCCTGTCACTCATTCCCCAAAGGTGACATTAGCCAGAAGCCTTCAGCTCCCGTTGGAACAGAGTTTGTTTACTTTCTCTGTGGCTCCAAAGTGAAGGATAGATCCCGAGATACCCTGTGCGGCAGTGCCCAGAGCTTAGCGCCTTTTCTGTCTGCTCTGTAAGCAAGGTGACATCCAGATGCAGGCTCCCTCAAAACTGGGTCAGCCACTGAATGTGGAGGCGCGGGCTGCGGCAAATGACTTTGACGTGACTTTATCTCACAGTACTCCAAGAGGGCTGCTGGCGAGCTTTTCACATAAGGGGCCCTTTTATGTCCAAAGCAGCCCAGAGTTCCCAGACTGCACACCTGCTGAATCTGGAGGGGGGCGGGGTGCTTATCTCAGACACAGGCAAATCATAGTGCTGCAGGTGACGCTGTAAGTGATAACAGTGAGCTGAAAAATCAAAATTGAAAAAAAAAAAAACTTGAGAAATCCTTATGAACTTGTCCAAAGTATTGAGCTTCTCCACAGCACAGCAGGAACCTCTTCAGGCCATTTTACATGAACTGTCAAGAGAGGACATGAGATGCACTTGTGTGTATAAACAACGCTCACGGGCGTTTCCTTCACCTTGGGCAGTGCCCACGATCGTTCTCCAAGGAGCATGCTTGTCCCCACCCATCTTTGTCCAAGGCACCTGTGTGATCCCTTCTACAGGCCCATCTTGAGCCACTGCAGGGATGTCATATCTGGTTTACACTTTATTTTTATAAAAGAACTCAGTTCAAGATTCCTTTAAGTAATACATTTCTTTGGTGCATTAACGTTAGATTCCGAAGACAAAACAATTTCACCATCCAAACAACTTTTCTGCAGTAGTGTTACGGAAAACGATGTCACAACTACCAAAAGCCCTATCACCCCTTGTCTCTCTCCGCCCTCCTTTGTCCTTTACCCTGGGCTCACAGCACCAGGGAGACAAAGCTCACTGGCCTCTGAGTGGGACATGTCCGTCCTGCAACTTTGCTGTTCTAGAAAAGTGACTACTGGGGCTGGAGAGATGGCTTAGCGGTTAAGCACTTGCCTGTGAAGCCTAAGGACCCCGGTTTGAGGCTCTATTCCCCAGGGCCCGTGTTAGCCAGATGCACAAGGAGGCGCACACATCTGGAATTCGTCTTCAGTGGCTGGAGGCCCTGGCGTGCCCATTCTCTCCCTCTCTCTCTCTCTCTCTCTCTCTCTGCCTCTTTGTCGCTCTCAAATAAGTAAATAAAAATAAACCAAAAAAATTTAAAAAAAAAGAAAAGTGACTACTGGCCCTCAAGTTCCATCTCTCATCCCAACGGGATGGACCTGACCCTCAGATTTTTCCAACACCATTAGCTTGGCACTCTGCTCTTCAGTTTGCCTTGGACCAGCTTTTCCCCCAGGCCTTTTCTTTCAAAATCTCATGTCTGTCCTGGTGTGGAATCCTTCCCAGAAGTGGCTCCTTCTGTGAACCACTCAACACTGGGTTCCCCAGGACCTGATACTCTCCTGCCCTGCCTAAGAGCCTCTCCCACCACACGAAACATTAAAGCTTTGCAGGCAGAAGAGACGGCTACAGTTTCTCCCAGCCTCTGAAATCAAGGCTGGGGAAAGAGGCCTCAGAGTGGAGGTGGCGGGACGGCGTGATGCATAGAGAAAGTAGGTCATTAGTGGTAAAGACTACAATTTCCAAGCGGTTGTTAATGCTCTGTTTATACAGATTTCTTCAAATGTGACATTTTAATGGCATCATAATTGTGTGATTACAGTGTAGCTGACACCACTCAAGAAGGAAGGCATAGGGATTTCAGCAACCTGCCGAGGGAGGTAGCTCCTTCATGGGTGGCCAAGGGACCCATCCAGCTCTGCCCAGGCCAGGAAGCCTAACACGCAAGAGAAGTGGTCCTCTGCTAGACAAGAGGCATTGGGTGCTTGGAAGCTTCCATGTGGTATAGCCCTGGGACAAAACCAATGCCCTGGGCTGTAGCAGCCTCATCTCAGAGCTTACCAGTAAGGGCTACACTTGCCTTCACACATTCCTTCACTTTTCACACACATGTGTCCATTCATTTGTCCTTCATTTCTAGAGTTTTTACTGTCATTAGAGACAAAAGGCCTAGGGACATTCAGAAGAATGGGGAATGGCAAGGAAAGGGGATTAATGTGGATCAAGCGCCTGCTACCTGCCCAGCACTGAGCTGCAAACTGGCTCACCCGTCTTCCTTGGCCTCTGAGCAGCACTGACTCTCCAGGTAAAGGCCCCTCAAAACGTTCCTGGCTCCTGGCTCCCTCTCTTCTGATTCCTCTTCCTCTTCTAGCCTCTTCTCAGCCTCCTTTGTTCCTCCCCCTCCCCTGCCCTCTTTGATAACGGTGGTTTATACAGGTGAAGGTTGCAAACATAGTTCTAGCCAAGATCTCTGCTACACCCCACGGGTCTGTATTCAACATGTACTCGACAGACCCCTCCCACGACTCTCACAGTCACGTCACCTGGACCCATGACTTGCACACCAGTGCCAGCCTCCTCTACACATTCTCAAGGGCAGCCAGCATTGGCAGGCATGCGGCAGCCCACACCAGGAACCCAAGTGCCAGTCATCATGGGCATGCGGGCATGCCTTTCTCCCTCACTGCCCGCGTCACTGTGCTTGCTGGAACCGCACACGCATGCTCGCCCTTTATTGCTCCTCGTGACTGGGACAAACATCCAAACCAGACAGTTTGTAGGAGGAAGGGATTTATTTCCAGCTTACAAGTCCAGGGGAAGTTCCATCAAGTGGCAGAAGAAGCTGGCTCCCATTCATAAATCCAAGCAGAGAGACACCACCAAAAGAGCCGGCACCCCAGGCAAGCACAGGCAGAGCTCAGAACCTCTCTGCAAACCTTCAGGCTGGGATTCAGCTCGGCGTACACTGACAACCTCCCCTCCCCAAGCAGGGGTCTGCCTGCTAGAGACTGAAGCTGCCAACTCAATGTTCATAAAGCACCTGAGTCCATCCACTCAAACCACACCCACCATCCTGTTCTGCCAATGTGACCCCCCACACATGACCCAATCCCTCTATCTAGTCTCCAATCGCTGAGCCCATGCTGCCGCCATGGATACAATAGGGCCCAACTCTATACTTCCACTTTAGGTCTCTCCCACTTGTTTTCCAAACACACTTTCTCAAAAATGACATCCAAACCCACCATGCCCTTTGTGGCTCAAACACTGTTCCCCCAGCGGTTCCCACTGCCTTCAGAATGATATCCACACTCGCTGCCGTGGCCTCCAAGGCCCTGCCTGACCTGGGTCTGTGAACTCTCCAGTCTCATCCCCTCTGCCTCCCATGTAGTCCCGTACACTCCAGGTGTACTGGGTCCCTCTGTTTGTCAAGCAAAGTCAGCTCCCCCATATCAGGCCTCCAAGCCTGCTAGGCACTCCACCTGGAAGATTCCCCAGCCCCTCCTCGTTCACCATATCTGAAACGACGTGCTCCATCTTTTAGGAGGCCTCCCATCAACCTTCAAGGCTTTCCTAGAATCCTCACCCACACTTCACAGGGCTGCCAGTTACACTCCGCAGAGTCGCTAGCTGATGCAGGTGAACTGAAATTCCAAGTAGAACTCCACACCTGTGTGAAGCACTCTACAATGCTGATGGGCTCATTAAAGAACTTATATGCTTGTGAAGATGTGGAATGTCACACACTGGGGAGCCAAATCATCTTGGGATATCTTAACCCCCAAAACTATCATTATTGCCTGTCTCTGTGTTTGACCTAAATCCTGGTGACTATTAGGCAAATCCTCTTAGAATGTACAAACATACCCCTAGCTTCCACCAACTCAAAAGCTAAGAACATCATCAGATAGCATCTGAGGACTGTAACAGAGATTTCCCGGTTTTGTTGTAACCCAGCTGCCTGATATATATATATATATATATATATATATATATATATAAAATATATATATGTGTGTGTGTGTGTGTGTGTATGTATGTATGTATATATATATATATATATATATATATATATATATATATATATATATATGGATATATTGGTTTTTCAAGGTAGTGTTCCACTCAAGCCCAGGCTGACATGCAATTCACTATGTAGTCTCAGGGTGGCCTTGAATTCACAGCAATCTTCCTACCTCTGCCTCCTGAGTGCTGGGATTAAAGGCGTGCACCACACACCCAGCTGATATTTTTTTAAATATTTTTTTATTAACAACTTCCATGATTGTAAACAATATCCCATGGTAATCCCTCCCTCCCCAACTTTCCCCTTTGAAACTCCATTCTCCATCATATCCCCTCCCCCTCTCAATCAGTCTCTCTTTTATTTGGATGTCATGATCTTTTCCTCCTCTTATGATGGTCTTGTGTAGGTAGTGTCAGGCACTATGAGGTCATGGATATTCAGGCCATTTTGTGTCTGGAGGAGCACCTTGTAAGGAGTCCTACCCTTCCTTTGGCTCTTACATTCTCTCCACCACCTCTTCCGCAATGGACCCTGAGCTTTGGAAGTTGTGATAGAGAATTTTCAGTGCTGAGCACTCCTCTGTCACTTCTTCTCAGTGCCATGGTGCCTTCTGAATCACACCATCTGAAAAGAGGTTCTCTAACCAAAAGTGAGAGTAGCATTAATATTAGGGTATGCACATTAAGAAAAGTACTTACTGGGAAGTTTGGTGAGCATAGTATATACATTTAGCCAGACAGCAGCAGATGTTATACCCCTAGGGCTCATGACTACTCCTGTTGTAGGTTTTCAGTAGCAGGGATGTTTTCCCTCCCAGGACAGCCTCCAGTCAAATTGGAGAGCAGTTGGTTTCCCCCATAACAGGCAAACCACTATTGCACCCATTGGCTCATTTGGCCTGACTGGCCAAATATAAGGCTTGCAGTGTCTACTGTTGAGTATCTTCACTGGTGATTTCTCTTTCTGCCATTGAAATGCATGCAGCATGGCTTTTTCCAGCTTTCTGTCAGCTGGTCTACATGGAGGAGGTTTTCATCTCAGCTCCAGCAGGATTTCTCAGTGACCTTGAAGCCCAAGTATGTGGAGTCTTCAGCAATAGGGTCTTACCATCTATTTCTGGTGGGAAACCAAGGGCCTTGGCTATGGTCTGTAATGTTTTCGGGGGCATCAGGGACCCCCCTGGCCAACAACTCACTGAGAAGTATCTCATCCCTGGCACTGAAAATTTTCTAGTCACAACATATGACTCCTGAGGGTTTCATTGTCCAAAAAGTAAGTTTCCATATGACTTATTTATATCCTCTTAGATTTTGATTAGCCCTCCATCCACCTTTCCTTTACTCGATCTCTTCCCCTGACCTCATTTAGGCCTTTACACCCCCATTAATCTGTTCTTCTACTTACATATATGCAATACCATCATATTAAGCACCCCCCCTTGCAATTCCCTTTATATCTCCTTTCTGGCTTCCTGGCCTCTGCTACTGAGTTTTCTTCCTACTCTCACACCGAAGTCCAATCAGCTAGGGCTGCCTGATGTTTTCACCAATGCATTTGAAAAGTTCCTTGGTTTATGGCTCTCTTTGTTCTCTTACTATAAAATCTTCATGAGACTGTTTCCAATGTTGGAACATGGTATTTAGGGTAACTTGAATCTATATTCCTGGGCCATGGCCACTTGTATTTAGCTCAAGAATAACCTACCTCTCATTCCCTTTGGGGTGGGAGCTGTGTTGTTTGCATCAACAGGATATGTCTCATGCCTGCCTCCTGACCAGGGCACAGTCTTCTTACAGGCAGCAACATGCCTGTCTCACAATTGTCATTGGCATCACTCCTAGTATGCTGTAGCCTCTCAAATATCTTCCTGATAGACAGTAGTTATTTCCTCTCAAAAGTCTCAGGATTTGGGTATCATTATTCTCATGTCACATATACAAAAAGGCCAGAGGAGGAAAAATACAAGTTCCCTAGGTTAGACAGCAGAAAAACGACAGGGCTAGAACCAGGACCAGCAGTCTGGAAACAACAAACTCTATTCAGAATGGGGAGAAGAGACTTAATAAGGAGAGGTTCTGGAAGAAAGCAAGATTAGGACTAGACTGAGAAAGAGAGGAAAGAAGTGAGGAAGGAGAGGAAGGAGGAAGAAAAGGAGGAGAGAGGGGAACAAGTGATGGATACTCTCTCCCCCGCAGTAAAAAAAAATGTGTCAAGGTTCTGTTCCACAATCTTGTGACATGGTTTCGGGGATACAGGGGATTAATACAAGTCCGCAGCACCATGCTGTGCATACTTAAAACACCCCAAAAGCAAATAGCTATGACACATGTTAACAAAGTAAGGACCACACTATGCGCCCACGGGGTGGGATGGTGACCTCCTCAGCAGAAAGGTGTTAGGACCCCTAAAAGGAGCTCACATGGGGAGACCCACCGGGGCTGCAGAGAAATTAATGATGGTCTCCTTTCTCTATCCCCACTGCCCCTCAGGGAGTCGAAGCCAGCTCCCCAGCTCTGCCAGCCTCCCCCGGCCCATGCTGAGCACATTAATGAAGACTGCTGTGCACTGGGACCTTCTAATTGGTCCCTGCTCTGCCTGTGCTCAGAAAAAAAACAGCAACTCCAAGATGCGATGCCCTGACACGCCATCTGGGCCCACTAGCAACCACTAGCAAGAGCAAAAGCTGTTGCCTGGAAGCTGAAGGTATTTAAGGTGGGGTGAAGAAGGGCTGGGGTGTCAGCTCGTTTGGGGGAAACCCTCTACCCCTTGCTACCCAAGCCACCGAGTACAGAAACTATTTTCCATTGCTTTGCAGAGCTGACCAGCATCAATATGTGCTCAGGATTTATGTCGTTGGACCTGTATTTAATTTTTCTCACTGCTGCTAGAATGACTTATTTAAGATACAGCTGGGTCTGATCAATAAAATAGAGGCCAAGTTCTTTACCGTGGCCTGTAAGTCCTGTGCTACGCTTTGGTGCATCCCTGGCTTAGTACTGGTACTCACATAGGAGTATTCTGCATGAAACTGCCACCATTATAGTTCAGAGTAAGCCAAGAAAATGTGGTCCCTACACCTAAAAGTGTCCCTTCCTCCTATGACAGTTTAACTGATAACTTATTTTAAAGATTCGGCCCTCTTCCTCCAAATCACACGCCTTGGAAGCAGGAGTGAGGGTTTCTGTCTGAATCCCAGGTACCCAGGAGAGAAGCTGGGTTTCCTAATGAAAACTGCTCACAGCCTCAGGCCAGCTCTCCCCCCTCTAACCTCCACACTGGCCAAAGAAAGTGAACAGACACTGACACTGCCAGACCACCATCTCTACCTCATGCAGGACATGAACAGACTCAGGCATGGTGGGAAAGGGGCCAAGATTCACTGCATCATATGTCAGGGCCAGTGAGTCAAGCAAGATCAAAAATGAACTGTGGAGCTGGAGAGATGGCTCAGTGGTTAAAATTGCTTGCTTGCAAAACCTGATGACCCCGGGGTTCAACTCCCCCAGTACACACATAAAGCCAGAGGCACAGGCGCATGCATTTTGAGTTTGTTTGCAGCATCAGCAGGCCCGGGCACACCCATTCATTCATTCGTTCATTCATTCTCTCTCTCTCTCTCTGTTGCTCTGCAAATAAATAAATAAATAAATAAACTTCAAAAACAAATGAGCTGTATGAAAGTGAGCGCACACACACACACACACACACACACACACACACACACACCCTCCCTCCAGTGTGGAGCATAAGGAAATTATTCAAACATACTTCACACAATAAGAATGCTAGAGAACATAAATAAAGAGCCAAAAAATTAGATGCTGACACAAAGCAATGAAATAAAGAATTGAAAATGAAGCACCACAAAGTTCTTTCCCAGAGCCTGTGAATCAGCACAGCAGCTCCAGCAAACAGCATACCTGCAAGAAATCTCGTTACTGATACCAGTGGAAGGGTTCCAGGCCTGGCTCTGCCACCCACAAGCAGTGGAACCTTGGGCAAGTCACTGTGACTCTAGACGAGAAAGGCTGAAGCTATAAAAGCCAAAACAGGGGTGAGAAAAACTGAAAAATAAGCAAAGGTGATCTGACATTGGAGAAGTGATGAATTGAGCAGAGAAATGAAGCACGTAAAACTATTCATTTTCTTGTTAAAGTGTTTTTTTTAAATAAAGAACTAAATCTTCACATTAGTAGAACAAGATGGTTTCTGGGAAAAATTGGTATAAATAATTGACATGAAGTCATGTCCTGGTTTGGGAAATAAGCAAACATCCAGGCAAAGCCAACAGATCACCTGCAAAAGGCAAAGTGGGCCTGGCATGGTGGAGCAGGACTTTAATCTCAGCACTAGGAGGCCAAGGTAGGAGGATTGCTGTGAGTTTGAGGCCAGTCTGGGTTACAGTGACACTCTGCCTCAAAAACAAACAAACAAATAAACAAAGGCAAAGTATAGAGCTGACTTCACGCACTTCCTTCCCACCCCATCTAGCATTCAGAGTCAGAAGACAAAGAGGCCACACCCACAAAGGAGGGGTGAAGGTGTGAGTCTAGCCCTTGAACCTGCTGGGCTGATTGTTGAGCATGGGAAGCAAGAACCTGGCCCTCCCACCACCTTGAGAGCACTGGAGTTACAGTACCATGTAAGTCAAATTTCCATCACTGGGACAACATTCCTGAGGGAATAAACAGAAAAGGCATATTTTGACAAACAGGTTCATTGATTTCAGCCTATGGTGACTTGAGGCTGATGCTTTGTACTTGTTATGAGGCCATGCAGCATGGCAGTGGGCAAATAAATGGTAGGGCATCTGGGACCACCTCATGGAGGCTTCTACTAGGCCCTACCTCCTCTTTGTTCAAACTTTTTTTTCCCCCCAGGTAGGGTTTTGCTCTGGCTCAGGCTGACCTGGAATTTACTATGTCATCTCAGGGTGGCCTTGAACTCACAGCCATCCTCCTACCTCTGCCTCCCATGTACTGGGATTATCGCTACCAAACCCAGCTTTTCAAACTTTTTAATTGACAATTTTCATATGCCTATATAATGCATTTTGTTCATAATCCCCTCTGTTACCTTCTTGTATCTCTCTTTCCCCATCTCCCTTCTATTGAACCCCTTCTTCTTCCAAGCAGTCCCTCTTCTACTTTGATGTCTGTTTCTTTGCTTGCTTTACCTCCTCTACCATCCATGGTGGAATGTTGATGATGAGCTCAATATTGTGCAGACCTTGTGTAGGTAGTGACAGCCACTGTAAGGTCATGAGTCCAACAGGCACTTCATGCCCAGAAGATGCCATTCTACAGGGCTCCTCCATGTCTTGTGGCTCTTATATTCTTTCTGCTGGGCCCTACCTCTTAAAGGTTACCAGAACCTAACAATTGTCCTGTGGGTTGAGGATCAAGCCTTCAACACAAGTGAATTTAGGGAATATTCCAGACAGAATCTATAGCAAGAACTATTATGCTTACTTGGAAGAATCTTCCAGATGATAACAACCAGTCAATGAAAAGATGAGGATAAATGAGAAAACTAGTAAATCTATTTAATTAAGAAATGCAAAGTAAGCAGCTTTGGGAAAGGTCATGAAACACTATGGAAATAGTATCTATTCTGAAACCTAAAAGTAATGATGATGCAGACAAGGGACTTTGCCCTTCTATCCTTTTAAGTGTCTCAAAAGCTCCTAATAATGAAAATAAATAACTCTAGTATTCTCAAGGCCTGGACTCTGACACATGGGCTCTATCACTTAATTTATGTGATCTGCAGTAAGCTGTGTGACTTATTGAGCCCAGTTCCCTCATCTGTCAAATGGGGAGAATTAAAGAATCTTACAGAAGTCTAGGAAGTAAAGACAAACATATGTGAAAAGCAGAGACTTGGGCTGGAGAGATGGCTCAGCAGTTTAGGTGTTTGCTTGCAAAACCTATTGGCCTGGGTTTGGTTCCCCAGTATCCATGTAAAGCCAAAAGAAAAAGTGATGCAAAAGTATGGAGTTCATTTGCAATAGCAAGAGGCCCTGTGTGCCCATTCTCTCCCTCCCTTCCCCTCTGTTTCCTTGCACAATGGCCATTCACTAAAGGGCAAGAATGACCAGGTAAGTATAAAGATGAAGATAAAAATGGCTCTCTCTCTCTGTGCTGAGGAAGGACCACAGGTTCTGGAGCACTCTGGGCACACAGAAGTCCCCATCCCCAGTGTTCTAGGCCAGAGCAAAGGGAAGCTCTCTCCAGGGGAATGCATTTGTTCTTCTGTTGCCAATCAGGCAGAAAGCAAATCCCTGTCCCCACTGGCTGCTTGCCAGTGGTTCTCTCGTCCTTAAGGTCCAGATCGAGTCTCTGCAATGTGCACCCCTGGGGCTTGCTGGGATGCAGCTCACGTGGTGGTCTGAAAGTGTAGAGTCAATCCCATTCCCTAGCAGCTTGACTTTGAGCAAGTCAGTGAAGCTTGCCACGTTTCTTTCCTCCTCATCAGTGGAATAAGAGGGTGAGAATCAAAGGTCTATGGTGGCCTCTGCATCTCCCAAGTCAATGGACATTTATGAGTCACTTGTGTCCCTGCACAGGTCTTTTTTTGCCATAACTAATTCAAGAAGCGAAGCAGGAGAAAGAAAGCCAGGCATGGTGGCGCACGCCTTTAATCCCAGCACTCGGGAGGCAGAGGTAGGAGGATTGCCATGAGTTCAAGGCCACCCTGAGACTACAGAGTTAATTCCAGGTCAGCCTGGACCAGAGTGAGACCCTACCTCGAAAAAAAAAAAAAAAAAAAAAAAAAAAAAAGAAGATGGGGGCCGGGAAATGAGAGATTGAACTGGAAGTTCAGAGGTGAGGGGACAAGCAAAGGAAGCAGGGAAAGGTGGAAGTTTGGACACCTATCACAGATATGGCCTTAAAGAAGTAGCGGCTCAGGCAGGAGAAATGGCTTAATGGTTAAGGCGTTTGCCTGTGAAGCCTAAGGACCCGGATTTGACTCTCCAGATCCCGCATAAGCCAAACACACAAAGGTGAGGCAAGCTCAGTGTTGCACATGCCCACTAGGTGGCACAAGCATCTGGAGTTCAACCGTAGTAGCTGAGGCCCTGGCCTGCCAATTCTCTCTCTCTCTTTCTCTGTGTATGTCTCTAAAATGAAAGAAAGAAAGAAAGAAAGGAAGGAAGGAAGGAAGGAAGGAAGGAAGGAAGGAAGGAAGGAAGGAAGGAAGGAAGGAAGGAAGGAAGGAAGGGTGGGTGAAAGGAGGGAGGAAGGGAGGAGCAGCTTACTTCCTGCTAGGAAGAGCTGGGTAAGAGACCCCCAACTTCTGAAGAGCACCCCAAATCCATGCCCAGAGGGGAGCAATGATGATGCAGGTAAGGGACTTTGACCTTCTATCCCTTTATAAAGAACATCTAGGAAAAGATGTATCCATCTACCCTACAAATCCATGGGCTAGTACTTAAGAAGAATCAGGATATCCTAACACTGTCAAGGTATTTATTAACTATAAAGGAAAAATAATAATTTTATTAAGAGACATGGCAGGCACTACTTTAGCCAAGTGATAAGATATCACTAAGACATGGATAAAAGGTATGCCCCAAAAATGATCTGCTAAGAAGGGTTCAACTTCATATCTAGTATTTTTTTATAAGAAATCACTTAACAATCTAATGGGGAGGAGACATCAGATGCACCCAATTAAGGAGAGACCTCAGTGCAGGCCAGGGTGACTCTAGGGTGGGAAGTAGAAGGCAATGTTGAGCTCCAGGCTCTGCCTCAGGAAAAGATGCAGAACAGGGTCATCAATTTGTTCATGGCCATCCTGTATCAGCACGCCAGGGCAGCTGTCACTAAATCCCACAGACCCAGTGGCTTAAACAAGAGAAATGTCTTTTCTTACACTTCTTCAGGCTAGAAGGATAAGATCAAAGTGCCAGCAGGGATTTTTTTTTTTTTTTTAATCACTGAAGCCTCTCTCCTTGGCTTGCAGATGGCCGCCTTCTCCCTATGTCCTCATGTAGCCTTGTCCCTGGTGTGTATCCATTCCTAACATTCTTCTCCCTATTCCTGATCTCTTCTTGTCAGGATGCCAGTCAGATTGTGTGATACCAACCTTAATTACCTCCTCACAGGCCATAGTTCCACAGACAGTCACGGTGGGGGTTGGGCTTCAACATATGAATTTGAGGAGGACACAAGCCAGTTCATAATGCCTTGACCTCCAAGCTTCCCTAGAAATAGACTCTGACCAGAATTCCAGGGAAGCTGTAAGTGGGTAGAAAACAGACTGTTCCAGATGGAGGGTGCACCAGAGTGGGAGAAGCTGTGACCCTCTCATATCACTCCCCTGGAGTCTGCATGTCCATCCCTCAGCTTCCGAGAGCCTTGCCTACTGCCTTTTCACAGCTCCTCCTTGAAAAATACTTTTATTTATTTATTTGCAGAGAGAGAGAGAGAGAACATGGTCCCTCCAGGGCCTCCAGCCACTGCAAACAAATTCCAGATGCATGCGCCAGTTGGTGCCTTTGGGTACTGAGTAATTGAACCCGTGTAGTCAGGCTTTGCAGGGCAACAGCCTTAACTTCTGAGCCCTTACATCTCTTCTTTTGTAGAGACCTGCCTCTCCCAGAAAGCAACATGATCCACTCTGAGCGTGAGCAGTACCAGGGACAGGATAGAGACCAATCCAAAGCCCAGCATGCAACCAAGTCCACACCCTTGCATAGCGCCTCCCTCTCCTCTGTCTCACTTCCGCCATCCCCTGGGAGTGCCACATGTGGCTGCCTGTTCAAAGGTCTGCGTCTAAGGAATCTGACCTAAGCCCCAAAGACCCACTGATAGAGCTTCGGCTAGTGGCCGCACGTAGCGACCGTCACTAGATGGCAGCTCTCATGACCGCCCCTGTGCCGTGTGTGGTAGGTGCACTGAATCCACTCTTCACCTAAGTCCCAGCGGGACAGTAGGGTGAGGAGCTCTGGGTGGGTGAGCCTCGGAGCCAGCCGTGGCAGGCTGGTAATTTGAACCGCAGGATCTGACCCAGCGCTCCATTTGTCAATGCCACTTCCTTTCCACAAATAAATTCAGCCCCCACGTTTTCACAAAGGTTCCCAAGACTCTAATGCCTCCCCATCCTTACATTATACAGCAAGTGTATACTTTTCTTATTGTTGCTGTGACACAACACCTGATTTAAAAAAGCAACTTAAGGAAGGAAGGAAGGGTTAATTTTGGCTCATTCCCATTCAGGATTGGTCTTCCCACCCCAGTTAAGCCTCTGTGGAAAGGCCTTCGAAGACATGCCCAAGGGTGCCTCTAAATCCAGCCGGGCTGACATCAAGATTCACATCTCTGACTTGCCCCTGGCTCGCTGCATGCTGGGACATCTCCAGTAGCCACTAACGTCTCCTGTCCCCTTGCTCACCACGCACACTGCCAGTGGTTTCTGACAATATGAATCTACCCAACCCTATTACAACCTTAAAGCTATTTGAATTTACTGCAAGTAATGCATATACATTAGTATCTATTCTATAAATATTCAAATTTCCTACTGAGAAACCAGATTCTACTTTTTTAAAAAATTTATTATTTGTATGTGTGTGTGCATGCACAGAATGCCAGATAGTTGCACCACACTTGGGTGTGACCAGCTTCATGCTCAATGTACTGAGCACCAGTAGAACAGGACCGGAACAAAAGCTACCCCTTCTCCCACTCTGCAAGGAGACGACCTTGAGCCTCGGCTCCAAGGTGTGCAGCCTGTGGAGATAACCCGGGAAGACCCAGGAAGTCCAGTTCCTCTGACCCAGGGGTGCGTTCACATCAACTGGGGCGCAGTGGATGGCTTGAGAAAGAGGTGCTTGATGGAATTAAAAGGCAACCAATTTAAAAGAGATTAAGCAGGAAAGTGGGATTTAGTGATCAGCTTTTTGCCACAGTGAACTAGATGAACCCACTGGCATGGAGACTAATGGTTTAATATGTTGTTAAACACGGGTGAGACATCCGTGTGAGTAATAAGGGCATCTGTAGTTATAGCGACAAGAATAAAATGACTCTCACCATGGACCTTCGGCCCTGGGAGCAACGCTGCTTTCATTTCCTGATGGAGGCCAAGGCTGACCACTGAGCACGTCCCAGCCCCGGGAGAGATGGTTCTCCTGAGAAGCAAGGGGTGTGAAAGGACAAAAGCCTTGGGGTGCAAGCGGCCACACAGGAGGTCCCAGTATTGCTGGGTCTCATGTCAGGGACAAGGGAGAGCTGGCTTTGAAGGACCAAGAGGGATACCTGCTATATATTAATCATGGGAGTCAGTGACACCACTTAGAACAGAGAGATTTAGAACAAGCAACCTCAAACAAGCCCTGATCTCCCCCAAAACCTAGCCGCACTCTCTCTGGGCAGCACAGAGCTAGATCTGGGAGGATTCAACCCAGAATCTTGTCTGAACTTCAAAGCATCATAGAAGCCCTGTCTTATCTATAAACCCCAAGGCACCTGTCACCCAAGGAAGCTATTTGATATTCTGCTCTTCAACTCATGCTGGGCTTAGCACTGGCCCCTGAGATCCAGCTCGCTGCCCCCTCGGCTAAGGCCACGAGTGGCTGGTGTTACCCTCCTACCTTGCCCAAAGCTATCTCTCATTCCCACATATCACATAGCTCTCAGAGATCGCTCAGGACGAATGGGCCACCATCTGCTAATGGAGAATGCACCTAGCTCACGCCGCCTCCGTGAGCCAGCCTCAAAGGCTCCGAAGAGAGTATGGTAAATGGGAGAAATCTGTTTCCGGAAGCTTGCACATCTCTGAAAAGCCAATTACATGGTTATTACTCCTCTCCAGGAATGAAGTCCGCCTCCCACGTGGCCAGCCCCCTTCCCCAGCACACACTGGCTTGTCTCAGCCAGGCGGGCCCTTCCTCCAGCCACTGCTGTCAGAAATGTAGAGCTGGGCTCTTAATCACCTGCCAATGGCTTGGAGTGCAGATGCCTTCCATGGAGCCAAAGAGAGATCCACACAGAGCCAGAATTGCTGGTGGACGCTGCGCAGATGGGCCATTTTGGATGCATGGAAGGGATGAACACTTCCAGGGCTGGGTACAACTACGGTCCCAAAAGGGATGAAGGTAAGAGGCAGTTTTGAAGGAGGTCTAGAGTCTTACCAATCCACCTGCCACTCACTTTTATGAATAAAGTTTTATGGAAACATTAGCCTATGTCCTTTTGCCTACATACTGTCTCTGACCACTTTCTGGTAACAAGGGGCAGAAGTGAGGTGTGCCAACTACTCTGCAGGCCATCTGGCTGGAAAACATCAATTAGATACTCTCTGGCCCTTTGAGGGGAAAGTCTTCTGACCCTGCTAGAACACTGGTCCCAGAGGCTGAAGCCTGAAGATGAGATCGAATGTCTTCTCGATCCTCCTGTGGTAGTGTGGCCTTGGGTAAGTTCTTGGACTTTCTCTCGAGACAATCATTTCTCATTTATAAAGTAAGGATCTATATCTACCTCACGGGGTTACCATAATGAATAAAATGAGACAAGCCATCTATGCAGCAGTGGCCTCAGAGATAAATGCATCAGGAAGGAACTAAGTGGATGAGGACAGTGTCTCCTTTCCCTGCGCCTCTGGGACGTGTCATCACATCCTGCCCTTCTGTTCCTCACAGGCTCTAGAATATTTTCAGAGTCCCTACGAGTGTCTTTCAAATCTGGTGCATATGGACGGGGTATGTGGGTCAAGAGAGGGGAAAACACAGAGAGCTGTTCTTCAGCAAGGCTGCCTTTTCTTGTATGTGCGTAAGTGCATGTGGTATGTATACATGTTCCTATGTGTGTGGGTACATGGGTAGGTACACGTGTGTTGCATATGTGTGCACATGCATGTGGAAGCTAGAGGTCAATGTTAATCACTCTCCACCTTAATTTTCTGAGACAGCTTCTCACTGAAGCTGGAGTCACCTATCCGGTAGACTGGCCAGCCAGCAAGCCCCAGTACTGGGATTGCAGGCGTGCACCACCAAGCCCGAATTTTATGTGGGGGCCAGGGCTCCAAACTTGGATCTTCATGCTTGTGCAGCGAGGGCTCTGGCCACTGAGCCGTCGCCTCCGCCCTGCCCTGTTTTCTTTCATTTCAATAGTGATGTTACAGTTCTCAACATAATGGCCTCAGAGCCCCTCAGGGTCCTGTCAGTGGTGGATGGCGGGATACTGGGCCCTGCCTCCCACCTTGATGTCTGGTTTGGGGGTCAGCCACTCCTTGAGCTGAACATCAAGGCAATGGTCCGCCACTCCGTCCATCCTTTCCCTCTATTCCCAGTTGTGGAAGTAAGCCAATTTGAACCAGCACTCTCCTATCCCCAGAGTCAGAGTGCCATCCAACACGGGGGGGGGGGGGGGCACTGCCACTTAACGCTTCTAAAGACCCACTGCTCCCCAGCCGGCAGGTGTGAGGTACTCCCTAGGCCCTGAGCCCGAGAGAGAGAGAGAGAGAGAGAGAGAGAGAGAGAGAGAGAGAGAGAGAGGAGAGTGACCCAAGGAACACAGGACTCGTGGAGAAGCAGCAGCAGAGGGGTTTGTTTGGGAGCCCTGAAAACAGACAAAATTCCGCTAGTCCCCTCCCATACCTTCAAGTACAAATGGTGTGATATTAAAGTGTGCAGTGAAATGGACAGAATTTCTCTGTAGCTTTTCTAGTACCAACAGTATGGCCAGGCTCACTGGAGCTGAATTCGTTCTCTTATGTGGCACGGGCACTAGTGTCCCCACTGACCCCGGCTGTGGTCAAGCACTGTGCTGACTGAGAGGAGGCCTGCGGTGCCCCTGGGTGGGGACAAATGCCAGGAAGACTGTAGAGATGTGTGCTTGGGCCAGGCGCAGCAGCACGTGCCCTCAGTCCCGGCACTCGGGAGGCAGAGGCAGGAGGATCGCCGTGAGTTCAAGGCCACCCTGAGGTTACATGTGAATTCCAGGTCAGCCTGAACTAGAGTGACACCCTACCTCAAAAAGTTTAAAAAAAAAATAGATGCACACTCAAGGAGGTCTTGAAGAGTCACTAACATCTCCACAGACTGAGATGTGGGAGAAAGTTTTTGAGACTGTTGAATGGTTCACCCCAGGAAGACACAGAGAGGGAAAAGATGAGGTGAGCTTGAAGGAATGACGATTATTTCAATTTTGCTGCAGTGAAGTTCTGGAAGATGAAAACATACACTAGTCAGGAGGTGGGTTAAGGTCAGAGCATAGGTGGCCTTAACTACCAGTTGGATTATTTGGAGCTTGGTTTGGCCCCTCTTGCCTCTTCAAGAATTCTTTCCTCTTTCTGACATCCTCCAATCTCCCTTTTATTTTCTTTTTTTTAAAAAATTATTTCTTTATTTTAAGGAACAGAGAGAGAGAGAGAATGGGTATGCTAGGGCCTCCAGCCACTGCAAACAAACTCCGGATGCATGCACCACCTTGTGCGTCTGGCTTATATGGGTCCTGGGGAATCGAACAAGTCCTTAGGCTTCTCAGGCAAACGCCTTACCTGCTAAGCCATCTCTCCAGCCACCAGCTCCCTTTTCTGATGGGCACCCCACCAGTGTGCACATGTATGTCCCTCTGTGGCACACCCTCCATGTCCCCCTGGACCCTCTCATTAGAGGGTTCCCATTCTCTTTCCAGTCCTGGCCTGCCAAACTGACCACGATGAAGCTTGTGACACTTAATTTCCATCTTCAGACCTCAGAGTCGCAAGGAAACATACACAACTGAAGGAAATTGAGATATTAGTAGAGTCTCCCTCTAACTCAGGTTGACCTGGAATTCACTATGGAGTCTCAGAGTGGCCTCAAACTCTGCCTCCCAAGAGCTGGGATAAAAGGTGTGTGTCACCATGCCTAGCCAAAGTATGTTCTTAATTTTAAAAAAAATGTTAAATAAAATCAAATATGATGAAAAAAAGGTGGGGGGAGTGAGCTGAGCATGCGCCCATCTCTCTGTGCTACTTGCCCGTGGACACATGTGAGCAGCTGCCTCAAGCCCCTGCCGCCAGGCCTTCCTGCCATGATGGGCTGTCCCCTCAACTGTAGGCCAAGATAACCCCCCCTCCCTTAAATCACTTCAGGTAAGAAAAATGACCAATATACAGGTCACCTATGACTTCTGCATGGTTAGCAACCAGTAGTATGGACACAGTTGGCCCCAACACACCCCGGGACACTGTCTTCCTTCGGCAGCTGGGACACCACTCTTGCTTGGCCTCCCTGTTCTCTAACAGCCCTTTCTTGATGTACTCCACACTAAGCGTTGAGGTGGTTCGGTTGCCCTATTCTGCACCCAGCCCTCATCTTCCCTGTGTCCTGCACAGCCTCTGTGTAGTCCCACAGATTTAGACACAGATGACTCCAAGAGTTGCAGCTCTGCCCCCAGCGTTTCCTCCTGTCATCTCTCCCTGTTTATTCTACGTCTCCCAGCTAAGGCCCACAGCACACACAGAGTACACGCATCCCTTCAGACTCCCAGTTTTCCCTCCCACTGACTTTTCCAAATTTCCACACTTTTTAAAAAAAGATTTATTTTTATTTATGAGAGAGAGAGAGAGAGAGACAGAATGGGTGCATCAGGGCCTCTAGCCAGTGCAAATGAACTCCAGATGCATGTACCACCTTGTGCAACTGGCTCATGTGGGACCTGGAGGATCAAACCTGGATCCTTAGGCTTTGTAGGCAAGCGTATTAACCGCTAAGCTGTCTTAAACATCTTAAACAGGGTTATTCGTTCCTCCCATTTCTGGAGCCTACAAGTAGCTATTGCCCTGGGTTACTCTGTGTGTGGTGTGTGTGTGTGTGTGTGTGTGTGTGTGATGCCTCAGCCATTCTGCCAAAATACCTGTGGGTTCTTCCTTGAAATAAGCGTCCCAAGGAACATCAGGTCACTTGAGCTCAAGCCAACAACAGCTCCCATCTGAACTCCCCCTTGCCTTCCTCTTTACCCTCAGAGATTATTCAGCACCCAGCAACCAATGAGCGTCACATCCAGTCCCTATTCGGCTTGCAATCTTCCGCCATCTGAGCATCTCACTCGCGGGTGAAGCCCTTATAGTGAGTGGCCTAAGGCCCCACATGTTCTCACCCACCACGGTCACTGTCCTCCCCCACTCTGCCCGCTCAAAGGGTGCTCAGCCCCTGGCTACCTCTCCACCACGGCAGACAAGCTCCCACCCACTTGCTTCCCTATCTGCTTGGAACGTGTCACCACAGACGCTATGCGGTCACGGTCACTCCCCCCTGCTTTACGGGGTGCGCCCCGTGCCCTCCCCCTTTCTGCTTAGTGCTTCTTCGTAGCCTCGCCACCATGATACAGCTTATACATTGGTTTGCTCTCTGACGTCCTCGCATTAGAATGGAAATCTCACAGAGCAGGAAATCCACCAGTCATCCCTAATATCCATTCCAGAACCTGGCACATGTCCTGCTTAGTAAATATTTGCTGAATAAATGTTAGCCCCAAAGTATGGGTTTTCTTTGAAGGAAGCATGGGGAACAACTGGAAAACTCTGAAACGAGTCCACACAGTGGGGCTCTGGAGCAACGCACGTGACAGTGGCGGCAGGACAGAGAAGCAGTAGACAAGGAGCCCAAGCAGAAGTCAGCCTGCCGGGCTGGAGAGATGGCTTAGCGGTTAAGCGCTTGCCTGTGAAGCCTAAGGACCCCGGTTCGAGGCTCAGTTCCCCAGGTCCCATGTTAGCCAGATGCACAAGGGGGCGCACGCGTCTGGAGTTCGTTTGCAGAGGCTGGAGGCCCTGGCGCGCCCATTCTCTCTCTCTCCCTCTACCTGTCTTTCTCTCTGTATCTGTCACTCTCAAATAAATAAATAAATAAAAATTAAAAACACACACACACACACACACACACACACACACACACACACACACATATATATATATATTTAAAAAAAAAAAAAAAGAAGAAGTCAGCCTGCCTGCACGTGGCCGCGGAGCACACAAGCCGATCACTTCATCACTTTGGACCATCGTTTTAGAAAATGCCATGATATAATGAAATCACTTAAGATGATTAACTTGCATACTCGTGTTGCGTTAAGCATTTTGCAAAAAGCATCTCATTTAATCCTTTCCATAACTGTAAAACGTAGGTGTTACTATTATACTTAGTTCAGACATGAGGCACCAAGATTTCTACTTATGCTGGGAGACTGGCCAGATCCCAAAGCAGAAGGTATGATTCCAGGCTCTGTGTCCCCCGCCGCCGCCACAATACCTCATTCTGCTTGCCCACGAACAGCCGTGGCTCTCATAATGAGCAATGCACCCTCCCCCAGCACCACTAAAATCCTAGCGTGAGACCCGGGGAGACAGATGGAGACAGAGTCAGGAAGCTGAAGAGGCCACAGCAGTTGCCCAGAATGAGATTAAAAGGGAGGACTGGAGAATGACAAGGCACACTGGACGTGAGACAGGTGGCAAGACAAACATGGACAGTTCCTGGCCAACTGGAGAAAGGAGAAGGAAGCAGAGGAGACCAGAGTCCAGGTCAGCAGGAGAACCTTGTCCTGGGTGAACAGATGGCTTTGCAAAGACGGGAAACAAGCGAAAATGAACTCGTGAGTCTAACAGTCAGACTTCTCCAGAGAAAGCAAACCAGCAGGGCGTGTGTCTGTGCATGGACGCAGGCAGAGACTGGAACTGACTCATGCTTATTTGTAGGAAATGACAAGTCCAAAATCTGGACAGGGCAGCCAGGTGGAAACTCGGGCGACAGTGTGGATGTTCAATCTTGGGGAGGAAGGAAGGATGGCGGCTCAGGCAGGGCTTCTGTGGTACACATAGTCTTGAAGAAATTCATTTGGGGGTGGGAGGGAGCCTGGCCCTCACCACAGAGGACAAAACCCCTGCTCCAACAACAGTGGATTCTGGAAGGTTAATCTTTACTCAGAATCTACTGATTGGATGATTAATCTTTACTCCAGGCCTACTGATTATTAAATGTTAAACACATATACAAATATCTTGACAGCTGACTGGTGTTTGGGCAAACAACCAGGTTCCACGGGCTCGTGGCGGTAACATATGCCAGTGGCCATCACGGTGAAGCTTATCCCCAGACACAGAACAGGCCGGGCAGCCAGACACCCCAGTGGAGTGGCAGGCCTTTTCAGGAGGCCTTTTCTTCCAGACGGGGGTGGGGCCACGAGCTTTTGCAAAGGTCAGAGTATCCATTCTGAGTTCCCCGTTTCTCGTATTCCCTTGCCAAGTCTCCTAGGCCTTGAAGAAGCCTTTTCATTCCACTATCATGTCTGTTGTTATTACCCTTGCTAATCTTGGCATGAGGACACTCTGGCTGGCTTCCAAGAAAGAGAATTACTTTCTGTCGCCCTTATACCTCCTGTTGCTTTTAGTTGGATGCAACGCCTTGTCGTCTCTCCCTAGACCGATGCTGACACATGGCCTGTAATGGCTGAAGTGGTCACCTGGCCGGGCTCAGAGATGAATGAGGATTAGAGCTGGGGAAGCTGGATCATTCTGACTCCACATGAAGACAAATGCTTGAGTGGGGATTCCTGAGTTCCTCGTGCCCATCGTTTACCTGAGCGGGTCTGCCCCCTAGGAACAAAGCAGTCTCGTCCTGCATCTTCTTCTAATGTGCTGGTGACTGTGGCCAGCCTTTCGGATCTCTGCCCTTTTGTTCCCCTAGCCTGGCTACTCCACAGGTTTCTCCCAGCCTTAATGTTCTCCAGGCATGTTGTTTACATCACACTCAAGTGCAAGTAAAGACACCTCACTTGTGACAAGTTTGCACTATGTACCTAAAGACATAAAGGGCATGCTTGGGACTTAAACCAAAGGTCCTTGCTCCAAGGCCACAAGTCCAGAGTCCTCCCTTTCTCTCTCTCTCTCTTTCCTTTTTCCTTTCTTTCTTTCTTTTTATCTTTCTTTCTTTCTTCTTTCTTTCTTTCCTTCCTTTCTTTCTTTTCTTTCTTTCTTTCTTTCCTTTCTTTCTTTCTTAGTACAACCCAAGCTAAGAAATATATTTCACCTTACAACCAACACACATACACACAGTGAGAGAGAGAGAGAAAATGTCAATTTTACTGTGTAACACACACACACACACACACACACAGAGAGAGAGAGAGAGAGAGAGAACGGATACTTACACAGTGAGATTGACATTTTATGAATAAAACTCTCTTTTTACTTGTACTGTTTTCTTCTGTCTCAAGCCTTTAAACACAATCACTGGGGCTAGAAAAATGGCTCAGCAGTTAAGGCTGCTTGTTTCTAATGGGCTGGGTTCGATTCCCCAGTACATACCCAAAGCCAGCTGCACAACTTGGTGCATGTGTCTGGAGTTTGTTTGCAGTGGCAGGAGCCCTTGCATACCCATACGCATTCTCTTCTCTCTCTCTGTCATTCTCTCTTTAATAAATAAATGTCATATTTAAAAAATAAAAACAATCACCTATGTATCATAACCCATTTAAAAAAATCAGGTCCATTTGGCAGAATATTTATTTAGGCATAATTAAGAGTTGGAGGGGCCTGGAGAGATAGCTTAGCGGTTGGGGCGTTTGCCTGTGAAGCCTAAGGACCCATGTTCTACTCCCCAGATACCACATTGCCCAGATGCACAAAGGTGAGGCAAGTGCAAGGACACACATGCCCACTAGGTGGCGCAGGCTCCTGCAGTTTTATTGCAGCGGCTGAGGCACTGGCACACCAATTTTCTATCTCTCCTCTCTTCTCCTCTCCTCCTCCTCCTCTTCTCCTTTCTCCCTCTCCCTGGCCCCCCCCCCCTCTGTCTTGATCTCTCAAAAAAGAAGGTGGGACACATGCTTTTACCTAGGCATTGAACACAGGGATCAATGTTTGTCCTCAGCATTTTATTATTCTAGAAGGCCGAAGTGGGGATAGGGAACTTGGTCAGAAGCAAAACCTTTACCCCGAAGGTCTTCTCTAGGGGTAAGGGAGCCTAGACAAGATGGGCCAGCCTTGGCATCTATAGGAAGAAGCCTGGGATGTGGAGCCTGGTGGTTCAGATCAGTATTCCCCACGCATTCCTATCAAGGTTGGTATATAGTATTATTTCCCCATTATTTGTGTTTCTGTTTATCACCAAGTCGCATTCTCCACCCTGTGCGGTGAAATAGGGCTCAATTCAGCTCCCACCTGCTAAGTGCACTTGTGTGGATTGCACGCTGCTATCAACAGGACTTTGGTCTCTGACAGGCTGCAGGCAGCCATTGCTGGCGGGAGAACGTGGCACACTCAAAGGCCGTGGTGTGCCGCATGTGTGCTTGTGTAGGCATGCGTGTGCCCCTGGGTGTTGTGGGTGCGGCCACTATGTCAGTGGTACCCCATCCAGTGAAGAGTGTGTGCTCACTCACTGCTAATGGGCACAGGTAGTGAGGAGTATTATAACCCTAACCCGCCTTCAGTGTTAAATCTCATTAGCATGGGATCAAACCTCCACACCCACAAGCTAGGCAGGGACACCCAGGACTCCCTCTTCTCCAACCGAGCTCAAGAGCTGAACTGGAGCTCACTTGGGATCCAGGCCCTGCATGGGACCAAGGCAGAGTCCCCAGTCCAGGTTGCTGGACAGAGGATTCTGCCACCATTCGGAGCCTCGCAATCACTTTCTTCTTCCAGGCCCAGTGAGCCGACCCTCTCTGCAGAGCAAGGCTGCCGCCCTGCCTTATCTTCCCTATGCTCTTCCACACATAATAGTCAGTGTCAGAAATACCGCTCCTTTAGCATAAATATGCAAAGCTTGGGAGGCAGCGGGTTAGGGGGAATAAAACACCAGGGATTATTTATGAGCCTCTGACTCCCACACTAGGGCTTTATTTGCTTAATGAATGGCCGGGGCCAGCCATCAGCCTAGGGATTTATTTGTCACTGGGAACAGAAGACACTAGGATGTGGAGATGTAAAAATGACAAATTCTATGATTCCGCCAAGGTGGTATTTCATTGCCACGCTGTCTGGTGGGGAAGAGAAGGTGAGGAGAAGGGAAGGACGGCTCACATGCTAAATAGCCACTGCTGAGAGTGGCTTCAGGGTGAGTGATCAGCCACGTTACAAACTGGGAAGCATGCTATTTTCCAGAACGAAGGCTTGGGGTGAGGACGGGGGCGGGGGGTGTTTATTCCTGGTTCCCAGGGCTCTTAGCCACTCCCAGCTGCTCTGGAACCATCCTTCCTCAAACTTCCTACCCAGTCGACTTTCGTGTGACTAGAGAGCAGAGGCTGGCCCGGGGAAAAAGGACTGGAACCAAGCATTCTTTCAACAGGTCACTAGCTGTGTCACCCTGGGCAAGTCACTTCCTCTCTCTCGATCTATACACTCATTTGTACAAGGAAAGTCATTTCTTAAAGCTGGGGAATACAAAGAGCCCAAATCAGGACGAGCCAGCCTGACTATTCACACTGACCACTCTTCCATCTCCGTGTTCATTGTCCCAAGGGTCACTGTGTCACCTCTGCAGTTACATCTACATCACCTCCACCGTGGTCATCTTCCCACTGACCGTCCTCACCACCATCTGGCCCCCAGTCCTGCAGAGTCGGCATCATGTGAAGACCCAGGAGTTCTGCTGCCCTCTCTCAGGAAAACCCGCTGTTCAGAGACTGAGAACCATCTCCTGGAATCCTCTCCCATTTCATCCATTTGATAACAGAACTCTTGAATTTTAGCTTGGCGTGACCTCCCAGCTAGTGACAGTTTCCCTTGTGGCCCAATGAAACAAATCACTAATGGAAGGGGAGCAAAGACTTATATATGTACAAATGGAAATTGACTGCTCTCTACCCTTCTTTCACTTCCTCCTGTGCCAGGGCATGGATGTGATGCTAATAGCAAGTCTCGATGAGCCACGTGGACAAGCGTAACAAATCAGACACAGAGGAGCATTCATCCCTTCAGCGGTCACAGGGCCCCGTGCTGCAGAGTGCTATGCCCCCTGGGATATCCTGGGCTATTCAGAGATAGAAGCATTAGCACATATCTTGGCTCAATCACTATAATTTTTGACATCTATATTAGAACAAGTTTGCCTGTATACTAACTGATATACTTTCTGTCTTCCTTCAGGAGGTCCTGAATCCCTCTCTGCTCTCTGAAGCCAAGCACCTCATCTCTAAGATAGTATTTGTCACATGAAACAAAAAAGTATTACCCTTGTGCCTTCAAGACTGAGTACTTGGAAAATTGAGTCTTCTTCGATCTGTGTTGGGATTGAAAGTTGAAAATTTCAACCCACTTCACACCAGCCTTATCGGCATGGCGCTAACCACCAGTGGTAGATACAGTTCACACATCTTATATATGCTCTTTTTGCATTTTCTCTGCTGTTCTACTCTTTTTAAAGCTAACATGTCAACCACCTTATCGGTAGGCCTCATTCTGCCAAAACTGCACATGATGTAAGCAACTCAACTTCTCTCTGCTCTTTCCCATAAGTCCATACAGTCTTTCAAGTGTAAATGCATTTGATGATTAGCTTTTATAGATTATCCCCAGATGTACTCTCCTTAAATTCCTTAATTAATCAGTTACCTACTCCTTGACCTTTTTACCTATAACCTTGGAAGTAAACAGGTGTAATTTCCCTACTAACAGATAAGCTCCCCTTTCAGCTATGCCCATCTTCAGTCAGAGTTTATCCTGTGAGATTGCTTAGTATTAACTTTGCTTGTCTAAGATCATGTTTTTATATTTCCTCTTGTAGGTCACTCCTGGGTAAGTACCAGGAGTTCTTCTTCTAAAAGACTTGTAGTACTAAATGCTAAAAAAAAAAGCATTTCATAGATGCTCACAAAATCACAATTCAGTGAATATATTAATTCCCTATCAGGGTATCCCAGGACATCTCAAGAGTCCTCATTATGGCAGAGTTGTCTCATGAACAATCATGTATGGGATAGCCTGACCACTTTGAACTTTCAGAGAAGTGCACAGAGAAACAGTGAGGCCTTTAGTATTTAATTGACATGCTAGGGATAAAACCAACAAGATCTGCAGGGCCTGGTGCATTACTAACTGCCAGTATAAGTATGGAATGGATCAGGAGAGAAATCCAAGCATTTATGCCAGCTTCCACTCTAGGTGTTACCATTACCTTTGTATTGTTAGACAAACACCCAAAGAGCAGCTTATGGGAAGAAAGGGTTTATTTCAGACTTTCAGGTGAAACACCATCAATGGTGACAGAAACTGCCTCACTTCCATAGATCATAGCAAAGAAGCATCAGCAAGCATCAACCAAGAACAGCCAGAGCTGCAACTACCCTTTACACACCTCAGGGCTGGGCTACCAGATCTACCCCAGGGACATAACTTTTCCCCAGAGGGGCTCCGCACACTGGTGACTCAAGTTGCAAGTTCAATCTTAATCAAAAACCCCTGAGTCTATGGGGCCATCCATTCAAACCATTACATTAGGTGTGTGAATCAAAAGGACTGATGGAGGCACTCAGAGGTTAATGAAATTATTCAAAAGACTAATGGAGCAAAAGTCAAGAAATTCACCATTCCTGTTCCAGACATCCCAAAACAGAGGAATTGTGGGTAAAATGTCAGTAATGCTCTCTGCACCCCATAGCACAGAAACGGGTGCCATTTCTGACACCTTTGTAGAAAGACACCCGGAAGCTCTGGCAAAGCGTTATCTCTGCCAGCTGCTAAGGCCCACGAGCCTTTCCATCAAGCTGCTATAGCGATCATGGCCTCCACTTCTTCCATAACTTTCAGACCTCAGGTAAATGCTTCCTAGTGGCAGGCTGTTTACATTGAGGGATGCTGACAAATGTCTGCAGGCTTCTATCATCTGAAATACAAAAGACAGCCAAACACAGAGATGGCACTGTGTACCAGCAGTCAATGACCACTGGCCTGGAAGTAGATGTAGTTTGTAATGGTTTGGATGAAATGTTCCCCACTGGCTCATGTGCTTTAAGTATTTGGACTCCATCTGGTGGCAATTAGGGAAGGTTATGGAGGAGGTGCACTGCTGAGGGTTACATTGAGGTGTGTTAGTCCAGCTACTGGGTATTCAGGGTCAGTTCACTCAAGCTACTTCCCTCCTGCTGATGTGCAGAAGTTAACCAGGCTTCCTTCTCAGACCTGTCATGCTTTCCCTACCATGATAAATCTTCCTCTCAAAACCGTAAGCCAGGGCTGGAGAGATGGCTTAGTGGTTAGGGTGCTTGCCTGCAAACCCTACAGACCCATGTTCAATTCTCCAGATCCCACATTAGCCAGACACACAAAGATGAGACAAGTGCAAGGTCTCACATGTCCACTAGGTGGCACAAGTGTCTGGAGTTCAACTGTAGTGGCTGAGGCCCTGGCGCACCAACACTGTCTCGGTCCCTCCCTCTCTCTTTCTCTCTCTCTGTGTCTCACTCATTTTCTCTAAAATAATTTAAAAAAAAAAAAACTGTAAGCCCTGTCCTCCCATAAGCTGCTTCCTCTCAGAAGTTTTGTCTCAGCAATGAAAAGGAAACTGCCATATGGGTTTAAGCTTCAATCCCTCCGCACTTCTTTTTCTTGAGATAGTTATTTACATGTGTGTTGTATTTATTGGCAGCTGAAGGCTCTCGGCATTCCCACGCTTAGGCTGGGAAAGCATTCATATTCAAGAATCATGAGAAAGTGTGAACGTGGGGCTGGCTGGGATGGCTCAGCGGGTAACATGCCTGATGCAGACATGAGGACCTGAGTTCAGACCCCCGGCACCCGTGTAGAAGCTGAGCGTGAAGGCAGGTGAGCACCTGCGAAACCAGCTCTGGGAAAGCAGAAGTGGGATGATCCCTAGGGAGAGCTGCCCAGCTAATCCAGCCTATCAGTGAGCTCTGGGTTTAGTGTGAGACGTTGTCACAAGAAAATAGAGAGTGACTGAGAAAGACACCTGATGTTGATCTCTTGTCTCCACATGTACACACACACACACACACACACACCACACACAATATGCACCTGCAGACACAGGTGCATTCACATGCATGCATGCAAACTACACAAAAACATATAAAAACAATTGCTCTTTAGGGAAAAGAAAGAAGAAAGCATGGCTGGGGATATGGGCCAGTGATTAAAGAAAGGCACTTGGCTCTGCAAGTCTGCAGACCTGAGCTTGATGCCCAGCACCTAATATATAATGTGTACAAAGTGGCACATGCGCCTACAATTCTAACATTGCTGTGGCTAATGGGAATTAGAGTCAGAAGAATCCCAAAACTCGAGAGTTTGACCCTGTCCTCAGAAAAGATGGAAGGAGAAGCTTGATGCCCTGAAGTGCTCTGAATTACTTATGTGCACCAAGCCACCTACACACACACACACACACACACACACACACACACACACACACACACCCCTAGCTCCTATTATACAATGCTTTATTATTATTATTATTTATTTTACTTAGCATACCAAGTAATGGGTTTCCTGCTCTACTACACAATACCAATAGAAATAGGCTTCTGGTGATGATAAAAACTCTGTGCTCAGAGAATTATAGTCATAACCTTTAAACGACTGTCTGTCATTTCTCAAAATTGTTGACATCCCAATTCCTGCTTTGGAATCATGAGATCACGAAGGAGGTAAGCCCCCGGCAGTCTCAGGAGTCTTGTCAGGGGACACTCAGGTGCAGGCCACACCAAAAGCAGGGGAGCCTGTCCTCCTGCTCCCTGGCCTCGCATGGTCTCGGGTGGGTAGGGACACCGGACAAGAGGATCCATATGGCTCGGGTACATTTCACTCGGAGGTTACTTGCTTGTCCTTCTCAAACAATTGCTATTACATATGATCGTAACATCACAGGCTAATGAGACCCAACGAAGTGATTACAATCACATTTCATCTTTTGGTCCAGAATGGCTTTGCCTTGCTCTGAGAATAATTTGCTCTCTCTCCTCTTCTAAAGCCACCAGCACCTTCCCTACTTTTCCCTTCTTCTTTCTACTTCCTTCTGCTTTCACGCCCTAAGCTGAAGAAACCCAGTCCCCAAATGGTCTCGGCTGGTTGGTACATGTTCACACAACAGGATCCAAACAAACAAGGCCCCAGGGGGAAGAGTGACAGTAATTACTCCTAGATTCCTGGAAGATATGAGATGTGGCTTTGGGGACAGGATTCTGTTTTTTTTTTTTTTTTAACCTTCAAAGGTAAGGAACAGACTTCCTTGATGGTCCTTCATAGTCGCACAGAGGAGCTGGGGCCTTGGTGGGGGGAGGGGGCCTGCAACCCTGAAGTCAAATGGCCTCTCGCTAGTGGGTGACCTATTCTAAACCTGGCTCTGGTTTGGCTGAGCTGTGCCCTGCTCCTCCCTCCCACTCCCCTGGAACGCCTTGCAGAGACCTGTACTCTGTTCTGGAAAGCCAGGGAACCACAGTGAGGCTCTGAGAGGGATATTTAGGTGCAGACTCTCATGGGTGCAAAAGGAACTTTTCAGGTTCTCTAAGGTAAGGCACCAATCACAGCTCTCAAGGCCAAAGTCCTAGCCTGCAAGAACGTCTTTTCTCCGCAAGTGCCAGGGTCAACTAATGGCGTCTTGTTGAGGGTTCACTCACTCAAGACCCCTCCCAGCTCCTGACATCCCAGAGCCCCCTGTTAGGAATGGGAAAGGTGGGGTGGTTGCAGAGAGCACAGGTGACTCCAAGGACCACACCATGGTTCTCCTGACTGTCCCCGGAATGAGGAAATTTCATTTCATTTCCGGGCTTCAAGAAACAGATGAAGCAGGCAGTTGAGGAGAGCTGGCTCCATTGTTTGCTGCCTTTGCTTTTCCAGTACTTTCCACAGTCGAACATATTAAGAGGCATCCCGAGGCCATGAAATGACCACAGCCACCCCGAGGTTCACGGCAGCAGCCTGATTCTGCAATCTTTCTGCAGAATGCTGTCCCTTTCCCAGCCCAGGAAGCTCCCCCTCTGTCACCACGGCGTTGCTGGATGATCGTGCCAGCTCCCCGCGGGTCACCATGAGGAGCAGCTTGTGTCTTGCGCTCAGAAGCTATAAACCCCTACTTCTGGCCGCACTTGGCTCCGTGTCAGAGACACAGCTGGACTGTGCAGAAGCAATGTGGAGCTGCATGCCCTGCCCTCCACATAAGGGCTTTCTAGATCTGCCAGCTCTCGAAGCGACCCCATCTGGAGTATCTGCAGCACACTCGGCCACCTTTCGGTGCCATGCTGAGGCCAGGAGAGGAGCCCAGGGCCAGGAAGTAAGCACGGCGTACCGCGGCCCGCACTGCAGGTAAGGAGGGATCAGTAGCAGGCTTGCATCTCCGCACGAGCTCTGCTGGCTGAGCAGCTTCCTCTGGATGCTCCCCTTCAAGTCACTGAAAAGCAGTCGACCTGTGAAGCTTTGGGTACCTGGTTGTCCAGGTGGCCCCCTGCTGCTTCCCCTTCCCTGAGCAGAGGCTCCTCCACCTACCCATCACACCACACGCGCCTCATCCTTGCAAAACCGGAAGCACCAGAGGCAAGGACAAGATTGGGGTACTTATCCTCCCCAGGGACCTTTCTCATGACCCTGGCACTTCTACTAACAGCAAGTCCACAACAGAATTTCTTCTTTAAAAGAAAAAGATCTTGGGCTGAAGAGATGGTTTAGTGGTTAAGCGCTTGCCTGTGAAGCCCAGGGACCCTGGTTCGAGGCTCTATTCCCCAGAACCCACATTAACCAGAAGCACAGGGATGCCCTGATGTACCCATTTTCTCTCTCTCTCTCTCTCCCTCTTTCTATCTCTGCCTGTCCCTCTCAAATAAATAAAGATAAACAAAAATTTTTAAAAATCTTTACAGATGTTTCTGAAAGTGTCCCAATTCTCTCTCTCAAAGCCTGTTGTTTGACATGAGCAGACTACCCCGTTGCTTATCTTTTCTTACTTGTGAATCTCTAGCTAAAATCTTACAGCTATTTTTTACCTCCTTTGTTTTCTGAAAAGACTTCTGTGTCCCCAGACATCTCTTCATCTACAAAACTTGTGTTCTCCTCCACATCTCACATCTCAGGGACCCTAGTGGCCTGATCTCAGCTCTGGGTTGCTGCCAACCTATCAAGCTCTGCCTCTAGCCATTGTGGGTTTGGACAATAGACATCTACATGGCTAGATTCTTGTCCATATGTCCCTCTATCCTGCTCTACTTCTCTTCCTGAGATAGATGTGTTGTCCAAATATTAATTTTGGTACTGATGTCTCTCCAGAATCAGAAGGTTCTACTTGGATGTTCTTACTATCAAAAACTGGTCAGAAATTGCACTCATTCCAGTAACTGCAAATAAACACATTTATCAAGAGTTTGAGAGTTTACAATTGGCTTTTATACCTACTTTGTACACATTATTCCTCTTAAGTCACACAGACATCCTGTGATGTAGGCCAGGCAAGCATTGCTATTCTCATTTCACAGGTGAAGGAACTAGGGCTCAGAGGAACGATTTTAGATCAAAAAGCAGAAACTTACGGAACTAGGACCAAACTGTTTCCCCCTTTCTTACTCCTCAAAGATCCACACAGCTATCAATGCCTGTGGCAGCTCCTTTCTTTTCTTCCTAGTCCTTGTTAACTTGACCCTGGCTTTTCTACTGTCGCTAGCTGCCTTGGCTATGAGAGTGGTTAAGACAGGACAGAGACTGGGGAAATTATGGAGCACGGGAAGGAGCCCCGTTCCCAGGAGTCAGGTCAAAGCTTTTTGCCAGCTGAGAATTCTGCACATTTTAACAGCATTTGCTAGGAAGGTTGCAGAGATAAAACTATTTCTTTCCTGTATAGATGTTTAAGGTTAAAACAGTAATGAGCCATACTCATGGCCTGAATGTATATATGACCTTGGACAGGGTCTCACTCCTTTTCCTGGACATTTTCTGGGAACCTAAAACCAGTCTATTAACTTTGTGTATAGAAAAGATATCCTACCTTCTAGTATCCACTGGAATTTTGTCAGATGTCCCACAGGAGACATTCTGTGATCTCATTTAGGTTTCTTAATAATCCTTTGAAGATGATAACTTCAAAATCCTCTATGTGACTTGTAAAGACAGAGAAGCATGTCCCATCTTTGAGAAAGCCACACCCACTCTCCAGGGAGGGTCTTACTTCTCTTCTGAGCATCTTTCTCTCTCCCTCTCTCTCCCCTCCTACTTAAAATCTCTACTAGGATATAATCACAAAAACCCTAACTCTGCCTCATACTGGCTGGCACTGAAATTCTTTTCTCCCTTGATGCCCTGAATCCTGGGCTTGCCGGAGTTAAGGTCCCTAGAAGATGAAGGGAACTCCTCAACTGTTGAGGGTGACAATGTGGGGCTACGCCTTGTCCCCCTCACTGCTGACAGTGGCTTCTTGCTTTGTCTGATTGATTTTATTCCTAAGCCACCTGAAAAGCATCTTGGTCACTGCCGAGGTCGGAAGCATGAGGCACTGGAACTCCCTTCTGGGAGAACTCTGCCCTCCACAGAATGCCCCCCTCACCACCCTTGTCAGCTCTACTTTGCTGGCCCTCTTGGGCTACTTGTGACTATGCTAGGTGCCAACTTTAGTTCTTTTTCTAGTCTTTGATTACTTACTGCTTCTCATAATGTCTGCTTCAATCTTTATTTCCTTTCTTATGTTGTTTTATGTTTAGTTGGCCTCTTCTAATTTCTTAAACTTTAAGTTACTGGTTTCAAATCCTCTTCTTAAATCAAAGCATGAACAGACATACATTTCTCTTTAAGCAAAGCTTCAGCAGTACCCCTACGTTTTCCCAAGTTGTGTTTTTATTTTTATTCAGCTCAATGTATTTTTTTAATGTTCCTCGTGATTTCTTCTTGTCTTACCCATTAGCTGTTTAAGTATGCTGTTTACCTTCCACATACTGGTGGGTTATTAAATCACTTTCTGCTATTGAACCTCAGTGCAACTTCATGGAGCTAGAATAATCTATTTCATGTGATTTTAATCTTTTTGCACTTAATAAAGTCATGTTGTGGCCTGACATGTGTCCTGCATGAGTGTTCCAGGTACACGTGAGAAGAAGATGTATTCTGCTCTTGACGAGTGGAGTATTCTGCAGACATCTATTAGATCTAGTTAGTCTGCAGTGTTCAAATCTTTTATTTCTTCTTGTGTCTTCTGTCCTCTTGTTTCTACATTACTGAAACTAGGATGCTAAGGTCTTTATCATCAATGAATTGTGTATTTTCCCTTTAATTTTGGCAGTGTCTGCTTCGTTATTTTGAGGGTCACTGTTGGGTACATGCATGTTCATATTTGTTATGTCATTCAAGCAGATTGATCCTTTTATTATTGTAAAACATTCCTATCTCTGGTGAAAGCTTTGTTTTAAAGTCTATTTTGTTTACAGACTTTTTAG
This sequence comes from Jaculus jaculus, assembly GCF_020740685.1. Taxonomy (NCBI): domain Eukaryota; kingdom Metazoa; phylum Chordata; class Mammalia; order Rodentia; family Dipodidae; genus Jaculus; species Jaculus jaculus. The sequence goes on from NC_059106.1 coordinate 168,085,717, forward strand.
TACAATTTTCTTTGGTTGCTATGTGCCTGCTCTATCTTTAGCCACCCTTTTCCCTCCTACCTATTTGTGTTTTCGAAACTAAAACGTGTCTCTTACAGACAGCATACACCTAGGACTTCAGAATTTTAAATTCATTTTGGCAGTTTTTGTTTGGGTTTGAAGTGTACAATTTAGTTACATTTAATATAATCAGTAACAAAATTTATGCCTGCCATTTTGCTATTTTTTTTAGATCTTATATTTTTTTGTTCCTCTATCAATGCCTTCTTTTATGTCAAGTGGTTGGTTTCTATTGTACTATTTTATTTATTTATTTATTTAAGAGAGAGAGAGAGAGGCAGATAGGGAGAGAATGGAATACCATGGTCTCCAGCCACTGCACACGAACTCAGATGCATGCGCCCCCTTGTGCATCTAGCTTACATGGGTACTTGCGAATTGAATCTTGGTCCTTTGGCTTTGTAGGCAAGCGCCTTAACTGCTAAGCCATCTCTCCAGCCTTTTTGAGTAATTTTCATTGTAGCCTACCTAGATTATAATTAACATATTAATAACAATCTAGTTTGGATAATACCAACTTAATTTTAATTGTCCATGAAAAAGTCTTGCTCTCACAAAGCTCTGTTCATTCCTCGGTACTTTGTGTAGAGAGTTGCTGTAAAATTACATTTTATGCGTTATCAGCTTGTAATTATTGCTTTAGGTAGTTGTGTCTTAGGTCAGATAGGGAAAGAAAAAAAGAGAAAAATCCATTTATATTATCTTTTAAGTTTCTTTATGCAGCTAACCTTCCCCAGTGTATTCGTATCTTTCTGTGGACTTGAGCTACTGTCTGGTGCTCTTGGATTTCAATGTGGAAAACTCTCCTAGATGTTTCATGCAGAACAGGTCTTCTAAAAACAATTTCTCTCTGTTTTTATTGAATTGAGAATATTTTAATTTATCCTTCATTTTTTGAAGGGCAGCTTTTACTGCATATAAAAATTTTAGTTGACAGTCTTTTTCTTTCAGCATTTTGAGTATGTCATAACACTGCTTTCTGGCTTCCAAGGTTTCTGATCGGAAGTCAGCTGTCAGTCTAATTGAGAATCTCTCACATGTGACAAATTCTCTTGCTGCTTTCAACATTTGGGTTTTTGTTTTTAACCCTAGAAAGTTTGACTATGATGTATGCATCCAAAGGACAATTCCTCTCACTTTATCCTGTTTGGGAGTCTGCTGAGTGTCTTGGACATGTCAATTACTTGTCATAACTTGGGGGAATGTCTGGATATTGCTTCCTCAGTTTTTTTTCCAGCTTCTTCCCTCTACCTCTTCTTTCCTCCTAGTTCTCCTATTTAAACAGGCAAGTAGGCTCCATGGCGCCCTAATGGTCTATCCATTTTATTCTTATTTTTCTCTTATTCTCCAATGCCATCATTTCAACTGAACGCTTTTCAAATTCATTGTTTTGTCTGCCAACTCAAATCTGCTTTTTAGCATCTCTAGTGAACTTTTCATTTCATTATACTTTTCAATTCCTGAATATCTATTCAGCTTAAAAAAATAATTTATAACTACTTATTAGTGTTTTCTAATTAGCAAAGCAGTGTTCTCATAGTATCTCTAAATCTAGACATGTTTTCCTTTAATTCTTTGAACATATCTATAACACCAGATTAAAGACCATGTCATAGGTCTCGGTTGCCTCATAGAGTGACAAGCTCCACCCCTCTCCCCCATGTATAGGTTATATTTTCTTGTGCCACTGCATTTCTCATAAATTGGATATTGGGGGCTGGAGGGGTTGCTTAGTGGTTAAGGCATTTGCTTGCAAAGCCAAAGGACCCAGGTTCAATTCCCCAGAGCCCACGTTAGCCAGATGCATAAGGGGGCACAAGCGTCTGGAGTTCATTTGCAGTGGCTGGAAGCCCTGGAGTGCCCATTCTCTCTTTTTCTTTGTCAAATAAATAAATATAAAAATAAATAACGTGGATATTGGATACATTTAAATATATTGAGAAACCTTCTCCAAGGGTTTGTGTGTATTCTTTATTTTTTTCTACTTCTGTTGATGCTATCTGTTTCTCTGGTGAGTTTTCATCACCAATTCTGCGTGGTCTGGATTCTGTGCAGTCACTAAAGTCCTGATTGAAAAAAGATGCCTTAAGTACATCAGGGTGGTGTAAGTTCTCCAGCCTTTGCTGACTGGGCCTGTGTGGATGCTGGGCATGCCTGCAGCACTCCAGCTGCTTACAGTTCTGCCTTAGTTGTTTTTACTTCTGCTGACACAGAGCCTCAAAAATCAGCCAGAAGTGAGCGGTTGAGGCCTTCTTGGGTTTTTCCTGGGTATGCACACAGTCCTCCACATGCCTGAGCTCTCAGTGCTTTCGCAGACATCTTATTCTTCCAGTTTTCCTTTAATCTACTTTGGTTGGTTTCTTATTTGCCCCAACTATTATCACTGCCTTACGTAGCAGTTATGCTAAACACTTATCATTGATTGTTTGGTTTTCTTTCAAGGTAGGGTTTCACTCTAGCTCAGGCTGACCTGGAATTCACTATGTAGTCTCAGGGTGGCCTCAAACTCATGGCTATCCTCCTACCTCTGCCTCCCAAGTTCTGGGATTAAAGATGTGCGCCACCACGCCCAGCAATTGATTGGTTTTTGACAAGGTGACAAGATAGCTGAGTCTGCTCAAAGACAAGATCTGGGTGCTGGTGTGTGTGTGGGGGGGTCATATCCAGAGTATCAGGGTATCACCAGACAATTCACAGAGGTAACTCATCGGAGATGGAGTGTTGAGAGAAGCACTAATCCGTACTGCCCCCTCTAGTGGCCACTAAGCTGCTGGTCTCCACAGCTACTGAGAGGGTGTTGGCTGTTAAAACAAACTGCAATGGGGCAAGTAAAAATACCTCAAAGTTCACTGTCAACTTTTTCAAGAAAAACTCAACTATTTCTCTTGAACAGACACTCCTCAGATTGTTCAAAGTCTTTGGTTCTACTTGTGTTCTCATTGCTTACCTAAAGAAGTAGGGTTTTCGTGGAGGGAACTCACCTGCCATTTTGGGAGGGTTTCAGTTACGGGCTTTTGAATACGGTTTGTTCTTTCTGATCGTGAAGGGTCCTTTCGTGAGGTTTCCTTGCCTGGAATGCTTGATCCTCACAACAAGTGGCCATAAACCCACAGTTCCTTTGGCAGCACTCAGTTTACAGAGGGCCTTTGGATTTCAAATAAGTACTGTTAGAGTAGGTTTGAATGTAAATGTCCCCCATAGCGTCAGGTGTTTGTGATTAATCTTCCTAATTAGTCCCCAGCAGCTAGAGCTCTTGTGAGGTGGAGTCCCGCCAGAAGAGGTGTGCTTCCCAGGTCAGTCTTGGGCTTGGTAAGTCTAGCCTGCCGTGCATTTGCAGCCAGCTCACCAGAACACACCGGCTGTCCTCTCCGCTGCAGATGTGTGATGCTGTAAGCCGGCTACTTTTCTCCACTACAGTAGTTTCCTCTCAAGCCTGTAAGCCCGAAATAAATCCATTCCTACCATAAGCCACTTTGGGCCAAAAGTTTTGTCCTAGAAACAGAAGGCAACTATAACAGACATGAATAATAGTTTCTGCTTAACAATCTCACACATACCTCTATATTTACACATAACCTCTTTATTTGCCCTTAAGTATGATCACTGAGCGCACCATGGTGTTGTTTTGTGTGTTCGTATTATTTATATTCAAATATAGGTATGTGTGTATATAGGAATATATATCTATTCCCTTGTTCACTGATAGCAACTCAAGCTGTGTCAGTTACTTTCTCATTGCTGGGGCAAAATACCTGAAAAAAAATTAGTTTAAGGGAGGAGGAAGGGGTTTTATAGTTCCAAGTTACAGTCCATCATGGTTGGGACAGCATGCTCATAGGAGCTTGAGGCACCTGGTCACATTCAGTCCCCAGGGACGAGCAGAGTAGAGTGATGAACACTGGTGCTCAGCCAACCCTCACCTTTTTATACAGCCCAGGACCACAGCCCATGAAATGCGCCACCCACGGTTAGGATGCGTGCATCTTCCCACCTCTGTTATATAGACAATACCTCACCAGTGATTTTAGGTCTTGTCAAGTTGGCAATCTATGTAAACCATCATAAGTCTATCAAGAAAAGTTGGGCTGAAGAGATGACTTAGCAGTTATGGAGCTTGCCTGCAAAGCCAAAGAATCCAGGTTCAATTCCCCAGGATCCACATAAGCCAGACACACAAGGCGGCACATGCATCTGAAGTTTGTTTTCAGCAGTTGGAGGCCCTGGTATGCCCATTCTCTCTTTCCATCTGCTCTCTCTCTCTCTTAAATAAATATATTTTTTTAAAAGTTCAAACATCTATCTTAGAATAAATATGTTCTCAGCTCCATATCATTCCTAAGTCATAGAAGGGTAACTTAAAGGATCATTTTACAGATATAAAATAAAAGGACAAAAACACATGTTAATTTAATAGTGACTCATTTGGCATCTGACAGATAAATATCAGGGACTGTGCTTGGCACTGGTAATTTAGTGATAGATCTAGAATCTAGGTCACTGTGCGAAATGAGAGCTCACTGGGAGAAAGGAATCGAAGGCCATCCAGAGGCAAAAGGACTACTGGAATCCTGGTCTACCTGCCGGTGTGGTCATGCGCACATGACTCACGTGCCTTTAGCAGAAGCTTGCCTCACTCACTCTCCATTCCGCTAAGGCTGTGGGGGCGGGGCAGCAGCAGCAGCAGCCCTTGTTTAGGCTCCGCTCGCGCTGGCGGGCAACGCGTCTACACGCAAGCCCACCGCCCGCCTTCCTCTGTTGGTGTCAAGAACAGGACGTTGCAAGAAGCAAAAATCTAAATGCAATGCTCCAAGAATTGACTCTTTGCTTTTATGCACTTTATAAAAACGTCATAAAACCTTACATGAGAAATTTGATTTAGAACTAACAAATTGGAAAAAGCGTTGCTTTTCTTGAGAAGTGGATTGTTTCTCCCTGGGAACTTGAACCTGGGTCCTGAGGCTTCGTAGGCAAGTGCCTTAAGTGCTATCTCTCAAGCACAAAGAGCACTGTATTTATTTACTTATTTATTTATTTATTTGCAAGGAGGGAGAGAGAGAGATGGAGAGAAGATACCTGGAAAGAATGGGAGCCACAGCACCTCCGCCATTGCAGACAAACTCCAGATGCACACCCCACTTTGTACATCTGGCTTTACATGGGTACTGGGGCTCTTTATGGTCTAGGGGTTGGAACCCAGGGCCCTGTGCAGACTGGGCCAGCACTCCACCACGGAGCCACCTATGCAGCTCAAGTGAACGCAGTACACATCATTTTCTTAAGATGCATAGCAGAAAACTCGGATAATGTGATGCATTTATATTTGTTTGGATTTTTTGGCAGGTGGGAGAACCCTGAAAGAGAAAAAAAGGAACAAGAGATGTTTTCCCTTGTTTAAACAACTGCGTGTCTCCTTGCTTTAGAATTTGCTTTTGAAGGAGAAACAGGAGAAAGATAGCTTTTTTTCTTTTAATAGGCACTCAGCCAGGCACAAAGGCCCAAAGGAACGTGGGTGCCACCTTGCCTATCCTGGCAAGATCAGAACTACGGTCAGATCCAATCTCATCCAAGATGGCTGCGGGCAACACTCCTTGGCAGCAACTTCCTGCTTCTGCCTCAGGTCAGTGCACCTGGATGGGCTGGACCCCACCCCACCCCACCCCACCCCCGCCCCTTGAGTCCTTGAGTCTACCAGCCAATCAGGTCTCTTCCTTACACTCCTGAACCTGATGGCAAGGCTCAACCTAACTGGATATTTAACCAATAAAAATGGGCCTGGCAAGTGTGTAGGTTTCTCTTGATCCTTTTTCTCCTGGCATCTGAATCTCCTGGTCTTTGTTTTGGTAAGCTCTCCCCTTCCCAGAGTGGGATTTCTTCTTGTCTGGACACTTCCCTGTCTTTCTTTCTCTTCCTTCCTTCCTTCCTTCCTTCCTTCCTTCCTTCCTTCCTTCCTTCCTTCCTTCCTTCCTTTCTTCCTTCCTTTCTTCCTCCCTCCCTCCCTCCCTTCCTTCCTTTCTTCCTTCATTCCTTCCTTTCTTTCTCTTTTGTTGGTGCTGTCTCATTTTGCTATGATCTTTCTTTAATCTCTAGTCCTTCACTATTCATCCTCTCTAGTCTCTTAAGAGAAGAGGATCTTTGGGGTCTCACGCCTTGCTGTCTGTGTGTGTTTTCCCAGCAGATTTCTCAGTGAAGGACATTTTCCTTACTTCCCCTTTCTCTTTCCAGCTGGGCAACCAGGAGAATTCCCTTTGGCTTGAGTCTTCCAGCTAGCCTTCTCCCTGCAGTTGAATTGGTCTAAAATAACCTTATAACTCATAATTTACCATTCTTAGAATCTGATTTTTGTTGTTGTTTTGTTTTGTTTCTTGTTTTACTTTTTTTTTTTTGTTAGGGTCTCACTCTAGCTCAAGCTCACCTGGAATTTACTATGGAGTCTCAGGGTGGCCTTGAGCTCACAGTGATCTGCCTACCTCTGTCTCCCGAGGGCTGGGATTAAAGGCGTGTCACCACGCCTGGCTCTGGTTTTTGTTGTTGTTGTTGGTTGGTTGGTTGGTTTTTGTCGTTACTTTTCAATTCTTTACTAAATCAGCTAAGGACCCAAAAGTTGTGGTTTGCAGGCCTTGGATCTCCTGCATAATCCTTCCCTGGACCCAAAAATCCTTCATGACAATTGTGTGTGAAGGCACAGGCTGCTGGATAGTAAGAGGACAGTCTTGCCCAGTCCTACAGGGCAGTAGGCTAGTTCCGTGAGGGGGACAATTTGGGAAGTGCTCCCTGAGACTGGGACAAAGCCAGCTTTGTAGGTGCAGTGCCCTATGAGTATGGGAAGATCCCAGAAGGGACGAGTGTTCCTCGGGGCTCTTGAGCTCTCCCCTTGTGGAAGCAAAGAGCACACTGGCCCAGGAATGACATGAGCCAGAGAGCCTTTCCCCAGCTGCAGAAGTGACAAGAATGCTAATGCTTTTGTGGAGTCCTCCAAGTGGGGAGAGAGAAGGACTCTCTCTCAGAAGACAGGTGGCATTTCCTGCCAGCTCAGCAGGTAGGAGTTTGGCATCCTTTGAATTTGATTTAGTGAAATACAGAAATGTGACATTTCTTGCACCCTACTGTTATGGCCTGAAATTCATATCCACCGCATGGGATATAAATAAATGAATAAATAAACAAACCTGAGGCCAGATAACCGAGGATGCATTCCCGAGTTGCTATGCATCCACCATCAGGGTCTTGCAACCTTGAACGCACGGGGGCTAGCAGAGAATTCAGCACTGGTACAATACACACCATCTGTGGGGGCTGTGTGGGAAGGGGGGGAGGTAAAAAGGCCAGAGTACACCAGGCTTCACAAAGCTAACAACTTAATGCAGCAGCAGGTCAGCAATAAAACATGAGTGATGAAAAGAACAGCCATACAGGCATCAGTTTACTTTGGGGCATACGTGTGTGCATGTGGGGTATGTGCACGGGTGGAGGCGAGAGGCTGACATCAACTGTCCAGCTCAGTTACTTTCCCTTGATTTTATTATTGTTGCTCTGTAGAGTCTCTTGATGAACCCTGAGCTCATCGGTTCATGGCGAGGAGGGCTCTCCAGTGAGCCCCAGGGGTTTTCTGTCTTCGCCGCCCCAGCACTGGGGTTGTAGGCACACACCACCAACGTCTGGTATCTGCTGGGAGCCCAAACTCAGATTCTCATGCTTGAGCAGGGGGTTGGTTTGAAGTAAGCGTCTCCCATAAACTCACGTGTTCTGAACGTTTGCTCAGCACGTGGTAGTGATTTTGCAAGTGGAAACTTGCTGGAGGCAGTGTGCTGCTGGGGATCAGGGGGTGACCTCGAGGTTGATCAGCCCTTGCCTTGCCCATGTGCGTTTTGGCTCAGGCTCTTCTGCCTGTTGTCTACCTACTGTTATGTCTGGCCTCTGCTCATGCCATCCTTTCCCCTGCCATCATGGAGCTTCCCCTAGAGACTGTAAACCAAAATAAGACCCTTCCTTCCGTCAGCTACCTCTAGCCAGGTGTTTTGTCCCAGCCACACAAAAGTAACAGCAGCAAGCACTTTACTCGCTGGTCCATCTCCCCAGCCCCCTCAGATGACTTTTCTTAAGCACTTTACATACCCACTACCAGGCAAAAGGGCAAAGCAGAGCAGTGAGGCAGCATGCTGCAGGCAGGAAGCACACAAGTTGCTGAGGAAGATATGAGAGGAGGGAATCACACTATACCACAGGACTGACACGTGCCCACAGCAGTGACGGGCATCAGATAGAGAGGCCGTAATTGCACAAAGGGCAGGCTTTTCAAAGTGAGGTGGTTAGACTGAAGCAGAATGAGAGGCTTTGAAGGGACCTTTCAGTGAGAGCAAGGGAAGGTGTGGCCCTACCTGCTCATGCTGGCTGTAGATGACGCGCTGCTTCATGGACAGGCCCCACAACGCATGATGCTGGGTGGATACATGGTGGCACACGGGATTGACTGTGGAGGGTGGCCACACTTAGTTGTGCACATCACACGGTACACATGAGGTGATAAGGAGATTGCAGACCATTCGACAGAGAAGGGCCGTGATAAGCATGCTGCTCTCGATCCCTGGCTTACATGGTCAAATGAGGAACAATGCATGAGAGATGGGTAGAGAGAAAAGCTAAGGAGTCCACTGCTATGTCCTGGACACCTGAGCTGGCCACAGGGAGGATGAGGCAGATAGATATAAGGGAATTCACTCATATGAAGAAAGGGGTAGTGGGGTAGGAATGAAGAAGTCACGTTTTAGGAGATCATCCAGAGGATCCAAGCTTGCAGGGGGGAGGCTGAGGGTAGAGAAGAGAGGAGGGTTAGCAGGAAAAATACTGAGGTCAAATGAAGGTACAGTGAGCCTGATGTCCCAATGAGCCACTCTGATGAAATGCGCAGCAGTTGCCTCAAGAATACTCACGTATTATCCAAGGGTACACTCACTTTTACACATGACAATGCAATGTTTCAAGAGAAATCGGTGGAGACCGATCATCTAGCCAAAGGCATTCTTCACCTCACAAAAGCATTAATAATAGGGCACTTGAAATAGTTAACTCCCCTGGTGGATATAAAATCGCCTTTAATATTTTTTTAAAAGGTGACTTACACCTCTCTTTTCAAAAACTCATCTATTGTGTTAAGTAAAGCATATCTACATATGAATATGGAATGAACTGAGAGGCCTGAGCCAGGAAACATTAATCAAGGTAGATATCATGAAGAAAGTGATGAATCTTAAAGACAGTACCACAAGTGGACATTTAAACTATTACAAGGAAAAAAAAAAAAAAAAAAAAAACCAAGGGCTCAAAATAGTCTGCAGTATCCTAGAGATGGATAGATTCCCAAAGGCTTCCCACTCCTCTTCTTCCCAAGACTGGAACCAAGGCAGTCGGTGGCCCAGTGGGCCTCACCCATCTTGGTGCTACCTCCAACCCTCCCTCTGTTGAGGTGAAAAACCTTCCTTCCCTTCCCCTGTTGCAATCCTTGGCCAGTCCCTCAGAAATTTTACGAGCTCTCACTTCCAAGTAGATCCAGTAGTGGCGTCTTCTCGCCACCTCCCCTGCCTCTGCCACCTGCCTGAGTCGCCACCATCTCTGGCCTGAGTTATCTGAATAGCCTGATGGGTCTCTTTGCCCTCCCATGCCCATCTGCAATGCAGCAATGAGAATAGCGCCTTCTAAAACAAGTCAGGTAATACTGCTCCTTCCCTTAAAGCCTGATAGTGGCTGGAGAGATGGCTTAGCAGCTAAGGTACTTGCCTGCAAAGCCAACGGATCCTGGTTTGATTCTCCAGGACCCACATAAGCCAGATGCACAAGGGGGTGCATGAATTTGGAGTTCGTTTGCAGTGGCTGGAAGTCCTGGTATGCCCATTCTCTCCCCCCCCCACCACCTCTTTGTTTCTTTTTCTCTCACAAATATATATATATATATGATATAGATATAGATATATATTACATATGTGTGTGTGTGTGTGTGTGTGTGTATTCCCTGCTAGTAGCTCCCCACATCCTCTGAATCTAAGCTAAAGCTTTTTTCAGGCCTTACCAGGCCCCACTTGCTATGTCCTTTACCATCCTAGCTCACTCCACCCCAACTACACCATCCCTTTTTCTGTTCTTTAAACCCTCCAAGTACATGCTATGTCAGTTACTTGCTTGTTGCTGGGAGAAAATACCCAATCAGAAGCAGCCTGCGGAAGGAAAGGGGTTTAACTCAGCTTTAAGTTCCAGGAGGTCAAGTCCAGACTGGTGGGGCAATGTGGCAGTGACATTCCTACTACACAGAATGTCAAAGAATGGCATTCCCACTCCAAGAAGGTAGAATGGTGACATGGTAAGGAAAGATGAGACCAAAACCCAATGGGATGACCATCAGTTCCTAACGATCCAAGAACAATATCTGGGACTCATGGTAAAATCATCTGGGCTCCAAAAGGCTGGGGTATCCCTGCCTGCACAGCTGGGCCGCCCGTGGCCTCTGCCCTGGTGGAGCAGACAGCTTCAGGTTCGCTGAGATGAACTTCCAGACCAGGCACAGTTATGGAGGAAGGGATGTTTATGGAAGCTTACAGATCCAGGGGAAGTTCCATAACGACAGAGGAAGCTAGCCTGCTTTCACAGGTCCAAGCAGAGAAAGAGAGAGAGAAGCCAAAAGCCACACAGTACACCTCAGGAACTCCAGGAGTAACGAGGCACTTTGCATATCTTTAGATTGGAATTTTAAACCCTCCACCACACCTTAGGACCAGACCCTAAGATCCGCCCACTGACACCACCTCCAGCTGGGTAGTTGCAGATGCAGATTACAAACTAATAAAATGCTGAATATATTCGGGGGGGCCATCTATTCAAACTACCTAACCAGGGCAGGATCCACCTTGAGTCCCTTGGTGGATGTCCACCATCCTGGCATCTCCAGTCTCTTGAGGTTCCCACTGCAACTTGGGGCTCACCTCCACAGCCTCACATGGTCACCTCTCATGGCCTCTGTGCAGGGACTCTGACCCTGCCTCACACTGATTAGTCTCACCGGCTCTTAGGGGACAGTACTCCCCGACCCCATGCATCGTGTCCTTTTCATCCTTCAGATTCAGTGCCACATGGGCAATGCTTCCAAGCTCTTGCTGTCAGATTGGGCTGGAGCCTGGTGCCCAGAGAACACAGCTGTGGCATCCTCTGGGGATCAAAGGAACCCTTCGGTGTTCTTTCCTCAAGCCTCTCACTTTCAAAACAATTCACATTATTACTAGCAAAAGCCACCAGTGGGTTGGGTCATGTCCTCTGTTGTGCTTCCTCCTTCTGGGGTGAATGTCCGATAATTAAGTCTGAAGCAGATATCGCTCCTGTGGCTAGAGCTTTAAACTCGCTCTTACTTCTTTCTAATTTTCACACTTCCCCCATCTTTCTGCTCTGCATCTTGCTCTGTTTTATTCTATATATGAGTCAGAGTAGCTAAGGAATGCCATGCCACAGAATCAATGCTGTTCTGTCTAGAAATTTCCTTCACCAAACACATTAGTGTATTGCTTTTAAATTCACTCCCTGCAGGACATGAGCATGGATGCAGCCAGGTTTCTTTGCAGGATGTGACATGAGCTACCTCTAGCCCTCTGGCCCACTTCCTGGTGCAGTCCTTGCTCCCCTATAAAACTTCATGACGAGCCTAGCTGAAGACCCCACTGTTCTCTCTGCTTTCTGGTCTTCTAAATTCCCACTAGAGTGGTGCATTGAGCTCTGCTTACAGCATTGTAAGACTTCTATAGTCCAAACTTCCAAAGCCTTCCACATTTCTCCCACAAACCAGTTCCAACAGACAGAGGATTTATTACAGCAACAACCCCACTGCTGCCATCAACGCTCGCTGTCAGGCACTTTCCTGTTGCTGGGACAAAACGCCCAACAAGAAACAGCTTATGGAAGGAAAGGGTTTAATTTGACTTATTGTTCCAGACAGTAGAGTCCAGTGCAGTTGAGAAAGCATGGTGTGGACTGGAAGCTAGCATCATATCATCACATCATCAGGGAAGAAGTGGGGGAGACAGAGAGAGAGGGAGAGAGAGAAGCAAGCAGGGTCAACTGTGATGTCTCAAGGCCCATCCTCACATCCTGAGGGTTCCACAACCTTGCCAAATACCTGGGAACCAAGTGTTCAAACACATTCACCTATGGAGGACGTTTTGTATTCAAACCACCACACATGCCTACCTCAGTCACAGCTTTTACCTCAGTTCTTCCTTCTGCCTCAAATATGCCTCCCTAGACCTCTTAAAACCAAGTCCCTCACCCCTACCAAACCTTTGCTTAACTGTCACTTTCTTGTTCCATTCAGTGTGTTATTACAACCCACAGATTCTGGATTCTGGATCCAGGAGGGGATTTCATAAAGATACAGAAAATCCCAGGCTTATCCAATTTAGCAATGAACTGAAAAAAAAAAAAAAAAACAGATTCCAAGGAGGATAAATTATGAATTATGAGGTTGATTTTAGGGAGAAATAGAATTCAGAGGCAAAAAAAAAGCTCCAGCCAGAAGGGAAAAAAAAGCTCCAGCCAGAAGGGAATTCTCCTCGTTGCCCAGCTGGAAATGGGGAGAGGAGAATGCAGAGACTCTCCTCCACAGAGAATGCTCCCAGGAAAAAGCCCCTGGAAAAAGCATGAGTGTGTGTGCACACACCACACACACACACACACCACACACATACTACACAAATACCACATACACCACACACACACACCATATATACACACATACACATACACACACATCACACATACACATACACACACACACCGCACATACCACACACACTCACACACATACATACACACATACACACACACACACTACACACATACACACACCACACACACACACATCCTGCACACACACCATAGAGGGGGGAGTAACACATGAGACCCAAAGCCCCCCTTCACCTTCACACTCACGTAGGGTCTGAAAACCAAAAGAACCATCGGTTGGAGAGCAAAGGACTCAGGACTCACAGAGATGGCTCGTGTGACAAGCAGGAACGACCCCTCCCCCCAGAACTAAACCCATGTAGGAACAAGCAGTGAAATACGCAGGCAAAAGGAAGTGTCCCCACTTCCCAGTGTGGGGGAGACTTACACACCTATGCTCAGGTGAAACCACAGGATGAAGGGGCAAGGTGAAGAAAAGGGAGAGAGGATGCGTGTAACCAGCAAGGCAGCCAACCCAAACAAGGCAGGGGTGAGCCTGGTCAGGAAGGAATTCTTCACTCCCCTTCCCAGCCAGGCTTGGAAGAGGGACAGCTGATTAAAGCAGAAACCAGGAGAGCTCTGTGCCGGAAATGAGCAGCCAAGAATTATACACACATCAGGCCCACTTCTATGGGTCAGATATGCAATTAGGATGAGCCTGGCCATCAGACTCAGGTGCATAAGGGAGACAGCTGATCGGTGGGTGGACCCAAGGGGCTGATTCAGGAGGGGCCAGACCACCTAAGTGTGCCAGGCTTGGGAAAATTGGAAGCAAAAGCAGGCAGCTGTTGCCAAGGAATTGCTTGAAGCCATCGTGGATGAGACTGGTTTCTGGTCTACGTGGATCCGTGATCTCCTTGGGCCTGGCTGACTATAAAAAGCTATCTTTCTGGGCTGGAGAGATGGCTCAGTGGTTAAAGCACTTGCCTGCAAGGCCCACGTTTGACTCCCCAGGTACCACATAAGCCAGACGTACACGGTGGCACAAGAGCAAGGTTGGCCATGTGCACAAGGTGGCACATGTGACTGGAGTTTGATTGCAGCCTCTGGAGGCCCTGGCCTGCCAAATTTCCACCCCCTTGCTCTCTCTCACTCCCTTTCATAAAAAACAAAACTAAAAATAAAAATATTTGAAAAGCTATCTTTCTCCTGTTTTTCCTCCACCACTACCTGCCTCTCTGTAATATTTCTACCCACATCTGATTCTCATTTTTCTTTTTTACATAGCATTTTCTTCTTTTTGACTTACTTTATTGATTATGCTTATTATTTATTAGTTATTTTCCCCTGTTAAAATAAAAGCTAGTAGGGTTCTCCGTTTTATTTTGGACTAGCCATTAATAGCTGTTTAATAAATAATGTAGGAACGAGTCAATGAGTGACAAGCCATGTAAATAAAAACACGGAAACCCACAGCGGAACAACTCTCATGAAAAACGTGGCCTCTGAAGATGAGGGTCGGGGATCCAGTCCCTGTGGCAGGCAGGGCTCAGACTACTCGCTGGCACCCCCACATTACCAGGGAGAGGTGGACTTGCTAACTTTTCAGTGCTTTCCCATAAATTATTTAATTCATCCAGTGAATATTGAGGGATTACTACGTACTAGGTGCTGTGCATAAAAAGATGTGTGAAATACCACACCACGTTGCTCTCGTCCCCACAGTCCAGAAGGATCAACCAGCAAGCAAAGGATTGTGACACAACAGAAGTCAATTGAATTGGCATTAAAAGAATCCACCACTTGCCTCACCTACCCTCGGTGCGCTGAAATCACAGATACAAGAATGGGGGCAGCAGCGGGGGGGGGGGGGTCGGGAAGGAAAACTGGCCCTGCAAGGCTGAAGAGCAATTCTCTGTACCCTGGAAGCTTGCCCCAGGAAGGCCCACCCTCTGCTCCACCGCCACACTTACCGACTGTCAGCCTCACGCACCGTACTCCACAACACATTGAAGGGCTAGCAACTTTATTTCATTATAAGACCCTTTAATCACCCAGAGATCGCTTCTTCTCCCATGTGATTATTTCTTCATACTCCCATTAGTCATCCTTTATAAAGCCACTAGTTGTTATAAAAAGACAAGCCTTTTGTCCTGACCCATCAGAGTCCCCAGAAATATTTGGAAGGCCTCGGCAGTAAAATAATATACCACTCACTTCATCCAGCCGTTGCATTGTGCTTACAAAACTCAACACGCTGCACTCTTAAAATAAACACACTGGGTAGCGCTTTCCTTTTCATGAGAACCAAGGTTCACATTCAAAGCAAGCAATATTTTCTTCTTACATTCCCGATTATTATCATTTACTGGCAACAAAACCCTCTTCTTCGGGACATTGATTTATTAAGTGTCCTTTTGTGCTTAGGATGTAATTCAGAGAGAGATAAACAGATGTGTGGTCTCTTCACTCTAGGAACCAGCACTTCAATACTTCATATGAACAATGCACTGACCAGAAATGACTCTTACAGAAATTGCACACGAGCTGTACTCCTTCCCGAGTGCACTTAGGTGGTCAGAGGTATGGGGTGTCCAACATTCCAGGCATTGAGATTTGAGCCAGATAAGCTCATAGGAAAGCACTATTTCTGGAATCTTCAGAAAGAAGGTCAAAATGGGAGGTATAGAAAGAAACCTCCGAAGCCAGGTGCATGCTGGGAAGAGACCAATGACCAAGTTGCTAAATTGCTCAGGGAAAGAAAGGTCGGGTACAAGGTGCAAGCCAGCGTGGGGCTACTGGAGTATCTGATGAATTAACATGATCCAGGACCTTCAGGAGGACAAAGAAACTGGCCCGAACCCTGAGCACCAGCACCCCAAGGAGCCATCTGAGATTGAGTAACCACTGTGATGTCAATCAATGAGGAAATGCTGATTCCCCAACTTGTAATGCCCCAAATGGCCCAGGGACATTCACAGCCCGTTAACCAAGATGGTCTTTCTTAACTTCTTTTCTTGGATAAGAAGCCTATTTCCTTGTTCCCTGGGGGTGATCAGGAAGTGCGAAGCAAAATGTCAAGTTTTACAGCAGGACTTATGTGAGACCCTTGAGGACAAGTTCGCCTGCCCTGAGGTTCCTGTTCCTTTCCCTGTGCCTGGTGCACTTCACTGCCATCCTGGAGTCACTGCTGCATTGCTGTTCCTCCGTGGAACAAAGCCAAGAATAACTATGACAGTAATAACGGCAATTAAACTTCTATTGATCAGGTTAAGTTGTGAGCAGTCATTGTTTTAACCACTTTTCATGGATTATCTCATTTAATTCTCCAAGGTGACTCTGCTGTCTTCACACTGCACATGGGGAAAAAAGACCATGAGAGGAAACTACTGTGTCCAGCTACCAGAGCCAGGGTTTGAATCCAGGCTGGAGGCAGACTGGGACCCTACACACATATCCCGCACAAAATACCACATAGGATTTTGGTTGGAACTTCGCTTATAGTTGAATGGGATACAGAAATTGTGACAAGTACATGGCTCCTGAGCAATGCATTTTGATTGCTGATTGTCATAGTCAGCTTCACGTGGCTGGATGAACCTCCGAACCAGACACAGCTTATGGGAGGAATGGGAGTTCTTTCAGGCTTACACGTGCAGGGGATGTTCTATAATGGCAGAAGAAGACGCTGGCTCCATGTCACAGGTTCACCAGAGAGAAAATCCACGCCAGCCCCAATAGCAAGCACACAGCAGGAAGGCCTGGCAGAGCTGTTATTGCTCTCTCTCTGCTGCCTTAGACTGAAGTTCCAGACCCGCCCCAAACACACCTTAGGGCTAGACCCTAGGATCCACCCACAGTGATGCCTCATCCACTCAGGCAGCTGGAAACCCCAAGAAGCTTCAATAAAACTGAACCTAATGGGGACATCCATTCAAACTACCACACTGACCTGCAGGCCAAATGTGACCCAGGGATATGAGCATCTAACTCTCTGGTGTGTTTTGTTTGTTTGTTTGTTTTGGTTTTGTTTTGTTTTGGGGTTTTTGTTTGTTTGTTCATCAAATCTAATTTGTTCATCATTTCTCTACATTTTCCATTGTTCTTCACAGCATAGCTCATTAATTACTGCTGCTCATGTCAAGTCATGAGGCTGGCTTTAGAGGATTTTAATATATTTTCACATCCATCCGTTCATTTGGCCTATAAGGAAACAGACAAGATTAAGGCCCTGGAAGGTTCTCACCTAGGTTCAGATACCATGAAGTGCCCCTGGCTAGCAGATGCCATCCAGGCTTCCTGCATTGTTGGGAGAAGCACGACCTCATGGCATAGATCTCCTTCCTTCCCTGAGTGTCGGAAGAAAACTGGCTGCCCACATCGGCCATTGACTGCAGAGTGAACGCTCTTCTGGAGTGATGAGAGCAGGGCCCAGCCTCAGAAGGAGCTGAAAGATGGAGCCAAAGGATCTCACCTTGCACCCACGGTCACCCTTGCCCCGGTCAGGCACCAGTAAGATAAGGAAGGAAAGAACATGACGGAGACCTGACCAAAGGTCCATCATCCTTGTAGGAATCTGTTATTCTGCTGGCCGGAAAAATCTGGATTATTTCTAAACCTAAGAACCCCAACCTTTCTTAGGATGCTGCCCTCCTGTTCCTAGTAACGTAAAAAAATAATGCATCCTAATGCCCAGAACTGCCTTCTGAGATCACTCATTTTGAGGGCTGGCCTTCAGAATTGGGCTTTCTACATTCTCTGTCCTCTGGAGTGCTGCAGGTGACAGGTGACATACACATCTTACCTTTTACAGTGACAGGGCATCTCTCAAAGCTTCCCCCAGCAGCTGAACTCATGCACGCCCGAGCCAGTGGCCTTGAAAGAGTCGGTTTTAGAAGAGATGGATGTGGAGCCAAATCTGGATCACGCTGGGAGCCTTTCCAAAGATGCAGATTCCCAGGGTCCTACCTCAGCCATGGGAGTCACTAGCTTACACAGGAACCCCTGTGCGTGGCAGATCTGCCAGCTCTACAGATGAGCCTCATGCAGTGAGGAGGTGTCAGCTGTAAGAGTGACCTCTTCCCCTCCACCAGAAGAGGGGCATTACCGAGCCCCCCGTGGGCACGGCAGCCTGCTCGGCCACCTCCCTCTCCAGCTCCCGTTCAGTGTCCCTATACAACCGAAGGCAAGTAGAACTGGCTCACGGCCAGCCATCGTCCCCTTGAGGCTAAGGGTCCATTGTAGGTGGATTTGGAACATCTTAATCCAAAGCTGCTGAGCACGGGAGATGCCTCCACACACCTGAGAGCCAGATCCCAGCTCTCTGGGAGAGATGGGTCACACAAGGGCCATGAGATCATCTGACCCAAGCTCAGAGGGGGAAGACAGAGTCGGAGATGGCTCAAGCTCCAAGGAGATGTGTGTTGCCCACAAGGAACCCATGTCAGTGTTTATACTTTCTGTTAGAATAGAATCCATAGGATTGGGACCCTGCTGGCTCACTGGTTTTGACTAAGGAACACAGAAGTGGCCAAAATGAGTTCATTTCCAGGGGCAGGATGCCCTGAGGCATACATTCATTCTCTCTCTCTCTCTCTCTTTCTCTCCTTCTCTCTCTCTCTCTCCTTGCAAATAAGTAATCAATAAAAATATTTCAAAACATTCTTAGGATCCGAATCAAAATGTCAGAGAAGACCAGGCCCTGTGTCAGCTTTCCCACCGCCACCCCTGCCTCGCGCGCCTCCCTGTCAGCCTCTGAACCCTGTGCTGACTCCGCCACGGCTCCTCCAAGGCAGCGCGGGCTCATCCTCTCTCACCAGCCCACGCGATCGCGATCTGCCGAGAGCTCTAAGTAAACGATATATGTAAACGATAACTTGCCGACACCACTCCTTCATCTCACACCCAGCCAAATCCCTGCCCCAGAGAAATCCTACATGTCCTCCCTGTCACCCGCCAGGGTTTATGACAAAACTGCTGCCTGTCCTGCTCATTCTTGCCAGGGGCCTTGCTCTGGTCAAATGCCACTTATATGTCCCCAGCCCACAAGCGCACCCTCCTTCCTTTCCTTGTTTTGCCCTCACCCAGGGAAGCGACCCTGTCCTCCCAAAGGAGAACGGAGAGAGGACAGGCAAAAGGAAGCCTCCCTTTCTATGCTTGCGAACCACTGGAGATCCCATAGCAAGCATTAGATCCGTCTGGCTCTCTTTGGGGTAACACATGTCAGCACTAGCTCTACTCTGGGTGTGGCACCCGTCTGTCCATTTCAGCATCATCTGTGTTGGGTACCCCCTTCTCAGAGACAGTCTGTATCTTCGGCCCATTCTAAGATGTCACACACAAACTGGCACTTATTAAATGTTTCATAAGGTGATCATTGTTATTCAAGTCCAGCCAGGAAAGTGGTCCCAAGGCTCCTTGTAGATCCCCAAGGTCCAGTCAAGGGTGGATGAAGCTGTGAGCCAGAGTGGAACAGGCCTGGCTGCTGGGCCAAGTTACCAGCAAGGCGGTCAGGCACATGGCTTTTGGGCCAGAACACCGCTGACCAACAATGACAGTTCCTTTCGACACCGCTTCATGGAGAACCTGAGAACTCATGGAGAGGGGTACACTGTTGGAGCTCAGGCAGGGAAGAGTCTGGAAGCTAGAGGGCAGGAAGGACCTCAGCAGAGCAGACAGGGTACTTCTTGGAGTGGCAGACAAACAGCCAGGGTTAGAAGAAAGGCCCAAGATCCATACCTGTGGGTCCATAAAACACATTTCCCCTTCATTTGGGATTCTGCTCAGACTGTTCCGGATTCCCTTCTGATTTCACATTAAACTTTACTACAACGCACAGCTTGTAAACGGCATCAAAACCATTTACGACAGCCTTTATATGCCTTGGTTTAAATAATAAACATTTTTATTTCACTCTTCTGCAAAATGAAGCTCTGTGGGGAGGGGGCGGGGGAGAAGTCTGGGAGTGTGTGGGTCTAAGCGATATGGGAGGCAGGACAGAAGGAACGGGAAACAGAATTGGCAGCAATATGGGCATGCGATTCCTCACTCCAACCACCCCAGGAAGCCCTGCCTCAACTCTCTGGGCCATGTGTTGAGCACAATCCTTCCAGAAAGACACAGACTTAGCGGGTGAGGGCAGCTGTGCTGAAGGGCCCAGCTCCCTGGGCACCCATAGGCAGCTGAGTCCGGCCTAGAGGGAGCAGCCGGGAGCATCGAGCTGAGGAGGAAGAAATGGGGATGAAATCTCGGGCAGCAAGGTTTGCATGGGTGCATTAAGTGGATGGACCTAGCAAGATCCTGGTGAGTCAGATGCTGGTTCCACATCCTGGTCGCTAGGAACTTTGGTCTTCAGAGGCCTACCCCTAAGAAAATGCAGTAAGAACTCACTTTGGGGAAGGTTCTACATGCAGGCCAGCATCACAGCACCTTAAGTAGAAATCATTCAAGCTCCTAGGCCTCTCACCAAACTTGAGGTGTCAGCAACCAGCCAGCTTGTTACTTTTCCTAACTAATGCCTTTTCTATTTCCTGCAGAGTAAACAACCTGATTCCATTAGATGTTGTAAAATATTTACCAAGCATGCAAGGGTACTGCCTTCTTGTCAGCATGCATGAGGGAAGAAAGGCTGGCGATGAGAATCCTTAAAGACAGCAGCCTTACCGAGAGCTCCCCGTCAGTACCTGCTCTGCCGAGACGGACACACTGGAGGGGAACGGAGCGGGATCCCGTAAGCAGGAGCAACTGGCACAAAGACAAGCCCTGCCTAAGAAGCTCCGGGCACCAAATTCACAGCGGAACCCTTCCCGAGAGCCCAGAACAGCAAAAGAAACATCAGTGGGAAACTGGTGAAAATCCAAAGGACGTGCAGGCTGAACAGTGGTGCACGTGCGGTCCTGTTTCTCACTTGAGCCCAGTCCACAACAGTAACATCCGATGCTAACCCAAGGAAACCGGCTGAGCGTAAGCAGGCACTGAGCTTCTTCTCTGAAAACCCCAAATTGGTCTGCACCAAACCTGTAATGTTTAAAAAGAGCAAAGGTGCAGCCTTGTTGAAGAGGGGAGAGGATTGTCTATGGGTAGCTGATGGGGCTTCAAGGGGAGCCCTAAATCATCAGGGCCTTTCCCTGCATCAACCTGACCTAGAGGGAGCCCGCAAGTCCCAGGCAGGGCAACTGAAGAGGAGCCCAGCCGCAAGGAGCTCTAGCTGGGAAGCTCATTTCCAAGGAGTTGTGAAGGAAGAGCTGGGGCATGGATACCACATCTCTTAGTGAGCTAACCTTGGTAAGCGGTCTTCTGGATGAAGGCAACGGAAGGAGCAGGGCAGAAACCATCTGGCCGGCTCCAACATTGCAAATGCCCTTCTCCTGACATGGCTCTCTTCTCCTCCGGGGCCACAGCGTGGTGTTCCTGCGGTCAGGGAAGAACGGGCTCAGTGGATGGAGATGGTGCTAAGGGAAGATGTGTTGGTGAAGGTTATGTGGCAACTGGTCTTGGCTGTGGAGCCTGGTTGTCTAGTCAACCCATCTGGATGTTACTTGGAAGGACTTTGTAAGACACCATTCATATCTGAATCAGTGGCTCCCACGCCGAGCAGATTATCCTCCACAACACAGGTAGACTTTACCCAATCAGCTCAAGGCCTTAAGAGCAAAGACAGCTTTCCTAACAAAGGAAGACTGCCTCGACTGATGCAGAATACATAACCATGCCTGGGCTACCAGCCCCCATGGGGTTCACATTCCCCAGTTCCCACAGTTGTGCAAGTCCGTACTTTAAATCAGTCGCTCCTGTTCTGACCTCTTTTCCTCTCTGGCTGACATAAATGGCCTGGAAGTCCAAAGGTCCAAGGAAGCGGTCGGAAGCCCTGCTTCATCTGTTCCTCTGCTGACATTCCTCTGGGCTCAGAGACTGTGATACCTTCCCCTGCTACCTCCTCACGCCCGGTCACCAAAACAAAGACTTCATATCGATTGTCTTAAAAGGATGTCTTTCCCTGTGCTGAAAAGTGACAGTTAAGTGACAAAGATTTCAGAAACAGCTTAGTGGACATCCCCCTCACTGTCTCTCATTTTCAACTCAAAAATAACATCACATCACTCAACCTCCTGCCTCCCATCCTCAGACACGTGTGCCCCGAGCTGACAGAATTTCCTTGGTGATGAGAACAAATGTGCCAGCTGCCAAGGAGGTGCCCTTGATGTGAGCTGACTGACCTGGCACCTCCCTGGGACAGACTGGTCCCTCTCGAGCATTTCAAGAACCGTAGCGGTAAATCCACCCTGGGCCCAATGGGCTTTAAGGTGACCCAGGAGGCCAGAGACCTGAGTCCCCACCTTAGTGCCAAACGCAACACTGGGGCACTCACCTCCCTGAGCTTCTGTGAGCTCTGCTTCCCTCCTCTGCAAAACAGGGGTCCTTCCCTTAACAGAAACACCGTCAGTGACCCTTCACGTGCACAGACAACTTGTTAGGACCTCCAGGAGGAACACTCTAGAAGTCAAGCAACAGAGGGAACTTGGGCAGTACCCAGGAGTTTCAGTCACCCACACCATGGGTGCCTTTTTAAGGAGACGGATCGAAGAATATAGCAGCTCACTTTCTATGAAGCCTGGCCTCTTGGCAGGCTTGGAGCATCTCCCTGCACTCAGCCGGGACCTTCCTTCCCCAGCATCAGTCCTGACACGCTCCTGTCCACTCCACGCTGACCCAGAATGGTCTTTCTCAGGTAGGTGGAAGAGAAAACGGCAGCTTCCAGACCAGCCAGGGCCTCTTTAGAAGCTTCTGTATTGACCTGCCTCCAAATTACAGTTGCCAGATTCAGCAAGTAAAAATACAGGGCAGGGGCTGGAGAGATGACTTAGTGGTTAAGGGCGCTTGCCTGCGAAGCCTAAGGACCCATGTTCTACTCCCCAGATCCCACGTTGGCCAAATGCACAAAGGGGAGGCAAGCACAAGGTCACACATACCCACTAGGTGGCGCAAGCATCTGGCATTCAATTGTAGTGGCTGAGACCCTAGCACGCCAATTCCCTCTCTCTCAAAATAAATAAATAAAAATAAATCACTCATAGTTTCTCTGAAATTCATATATAATTGGGTCCCTTATCTTCCCTGGCATCTCTGCTGCCTGAGGAGGAAGGAGAGCCTTGCTTGTCACTTGTCTCCTGGCAGCTGGTCCTGGGTCCTCCCAGCTGGGACCACTCACTTAGCCCGAGCCCCGCCCAAGCTGAGGCAGAGGGGTTTACCAGCACCATACTCTCACCAGCATGCAGCCCCAGCATTCCCATCTGGCCCCCACCTGCATCTGGTCAGGCACACCACTCCTTACACATGCATGTCTGTGCTTGGGGTTCCACTGAACACCTGTGTGACCTGGGGACATGCCTGGTAGCAGTATCAGGTCTGTGAGATTTAATCTTCATTCACTGGGCTAGAGTTATTTAGGAAACACACCTCTGGGAGTGGCTATGATGGTGTTTCCAAAGCGGTTGAGGTGAGGAGGGAAGATCTACCTTGAATGTCAGCGAAGTGTCCCAGGGCTGGAATGTAGAAGGGAGAAAGAGCTGAGCACCTGCATTCACCTCTCTGCCTCCTGACTCAGGGCATCATGTGACCAGCTACCTCGTGTTCCCACTGCCACAGCCACGGCTGCTGCTGCACTGCACATTCCTGCCCTGTGGGCTGCATCCCCTCTCAACCTACGAGGCAAAAGAAGCCCTTTCTTCCTTAAGTTGCTTTTGTCAGGTATTTTTGTCACAGGAACGAGAAGAATACCTTGCCCAAAGTCCTGAGGGACCAGAGAGATGGCTCAGTTGGTAAAGTGCTTGCCTCACATGCATGACAACCCAAGCTCAGCCCAGAGCCTGTGCAGAAGGCTGGGCATGGTGGTGCACACTTGTACTCCCAGCACTTGGGAGGTGGAGACAGGAAGGTCCTTGGGCTTGCTGGCCAGCAACTTTAGCGTAGTTGGTGATCTCTGGGCAAATGAAAGACCCTGTCTCAAAGGAAGTGGACAGCATTCCATGGGATGACACCCAAGATTGTCCTCTGGTCTCTGTGCCCATACGTATGTCCACTTATAGACAAATGAACACACACACACACACACAGAGTGGTGGTTTGATTCAGGTGTCCCCCATAAACTTAGGTGTTCTAAATGCTAGGTTCCCAGCTGATGGAGATTTGGGAATTAACGCCTCCTGGAGGCAGTGTGCATAGTTGGGGGTGAGCTTATGGGTATTGTAGCCAGTTTCCCCATGCCAGTGTTTGGCACACTGTCCTGTTGCTCTTGTCCACCACCTGATATTGGCCAAGGGGTGATGACCACCCTCTGCTCATGCCATCATTTTCCCTTGCCAACGTGGAGCTTCACCTCGAGACTGTAAGCCAAAATAAACCTTTATTTTTCCACAAGCTGGTCTTGGTAAGGTGATTTCTGCCAGCAATGAGAACCTGGCTGCAACACACACACACACACACACGCACATTTTTCTCAAGGTCACTGCTCACACCTCAGTATGATCATGAGAGACCCTGACAGCCAGGGTGGTTAGCCACTTCCTCTCAAGTAGCACTAGCCTGATGTGTCTGAGATTGAAGGCAACTGTGACTTCTGAATGCTGTGGGGCTTGTTTTTCTTTTCTTTCTTTCTTTCTTTTTTTTTTTTTTGCAGGTGTCATTCATCCATTAGCACCTACAACTGAGGGTGCTTTCCACCCAAGTGAGCGGGGCTTTTCTGGAACATGCCTTTCCCACTGGCCCTGGCCTCCTGTCTTGGTCTCCTCCTTGCCACTTGGATAACCCTGGGTCAGAGGTCAGATGAGATACAGACCCTATTCTTAAAGCAAGGTTCGCCCTTTCAAAGAAGACTCGCAGAAACACAGCTGGGGACTATACCATGCCACAAATCCCGCCACTCCCCCAAGGCACCTGCTTCATGTGTGGCCCGAATCCAGGTCCACCCAGCACACTGGGAGCCGTGCTCTTCCCGTACCGGTACCGGCCTTCCCTGGAGGCAGTGCTGTTTCCCAGTAGCTCAAGTCCAGAGCACTTGGGTTTCTGACTGGCGCCCATGCTTGCTGACAAGAGAGAGACCCGGGCATGA